>NC_090448.1:463082288-463401788 GCF_031143425.1 Pleurodeles waltl | reverse complement strand
ATCTTACCACATTTGCTGTACATTTAAAGCCAGAGGTCAAATGTCAGGCTGTACCTTCTGACAAATTACTGCTTATTCTTTTAACACGGAGATTAGCGTTTACTTCTCTTTCTCTAACTGCAAAGTTAAAGGAATTTGTAAAGTGAACTATCTGACAAACTTGCTTGGGCACAGGAAGTGTAAGAGGAAATGCTGTAGGATGTCACTTTTTTCTAAAGCTCAACAAAATGTTAATAACTGTAAATGAACTGTACAAAAATGTAGTTAGGAAGGCAAAAATGAAGGACTTTTTTTGCAATTCTGAAGTGTGATGAAACAAAGATTTCAAGAGGATCAAAAGAATATAAGACACTTTACTTGGTGATGTGCAAATGATAAATATTTGCAGAAAAACGATTTTTCACACATTGGCCATCATTACAACCCTGTCAGTCAGTGATAAAGTGGTGGTAATACCGCTAACAAGGTGGCGGTATTAACTGCGAAATTATGACCACGGCAGAAACATCTCAAACAGACAGCTACTTTAACACACCGACCGCTATGACCACGGCAGAAACATCTCAGACAGACAGCTACTTTAACACACCGACCGCCAGTGCAGAATCAACAGGCACCACGGGGGTAACTGCCTACAGCCAGGTGGAAGACAATGTTCCGCCCACTGTATCATGAGACAGGAAACCACCACCTTTTCCGGGGCGGTACCGACGACATCAAAAGCCTGGCGGAAACACTGCACAGAAGGGAAGCGACTCACCTATGGAGACTCAGTGAACAACCACGCCGCCATGGAGCGCGAGTTGCATGTCTTCCCCATGCTCTTCTATGTGCTGCTCCACTACGAACACCAACAATGGGGAAGACGACCATGGTGAGTACTGCCACCTAGCACACAGGGGAGGTGGGGGGAGAGTGACACACACACGCAACATGCAACACCCCCAACACCATACACACAAGCAGATGCAGTAACATAACATATTGACCCCGTATCCCTCGTGAATAATGCAAGGACAACTACAATAGAGTAAAAAGAGTGTAATAAGATAAATATAGCAGTAATACGTGCATCCAAATAAAAAAGTATATACATTTTACAAATCAAGGGACACTGCCCGGTCCTCAATGTTCGTGGGCCACAGGGCCACATCACAAAGTCCAAGGCCCCACCTCACTCCTGCAACAACACGGAGAGAACACTGCAAGGGCATCAGGTCCAAAATAGCCAGGCACCTCAGGGGGATGGGGAACGGGGGGCACCTCAGCAGGAAGATGGTACAACGCACTGGTCCTGGAGGGGGCAACATGCCCATCACTCTGTCCTGGGGAGTGCAAGGCCACAGTCTCTCAAGTGGGTGATTTGTTCACATGCTCTGGAGGGGGCAACGTGCCCTGTGCTTGGTCCTGGGGAGTGCTAGGCCACAGTCTTTCAAGTGGGTAACTTTCCCACATTCTCTGGAGGGGGCAACATGCCCTGTGCTTGGTCCTGGGGAGTGTAAGGCCACAGTCTCTCAAGTGGGTGATTTGTTCACATGCTCTGGAGGGGGCAACGTGCCCTGTGCTTGGTCCTGGGGAGTGCTAGGCCACAGTCTTTCAAGTGGGTAACTTTCCCACATTCTCTGGAGGGGGCAACATGCCCTGTGCTTGGTCCTGGGGAGTGTAAGGTCACAGTCTCTCAAGTGGGTGACTTGCCCACATGCTCTGGGGGGGGGCATTGTGCCCAGTGAGCTTCATCCTGTGGAGGATGGGGTGAGTGGATGTCTTCTCCACTGGTTCTGGATGGGGCATTGTGCCGTGAGATCTTCATCCTGTGGAGGATGAGATGAGTGGATGTCTTCTCCACTGGTTCTGGAGGGGTCATCGTGCCCAGTGAGCTTCATCCTGTGGAGGATGTGGTGAGTGGATGCCTTCTCCACTTGTTCTGGAGGGGGCATTGTGCCCTGTGATGCAGATCTTGGGGAGTGCAAGGTCACAGTCTGTCAGCTGGGTGTCATACCCACAGGATTTGCAGGAGTCAGGCCGCACAACAGCCCATGGATGCATGACTACACACTTTCCGCCAGCGGTGACAGCTGTGCAGTGGTGGTGCTGCTGCTTCTGCTGGTAGTGGTGGTGGGGAGGCCCCAGCCCATCCCCTGCAGCCTCGGACGCCTGCCCATTGGTGCTGCTGTTGCTGCTGGTAGTGGTGGGGGGAGGCTCCAGCACATCCCCTGCAGCCTCGGACGGCTGCCCATTGGGGCTGCTGCTGGCGGTGCTGCTGGTGGGGCTGATAGTGGTGGGGGGAGGCTCCAGCCCATCCCCTGCAGCCTTGGACGGCTGCCCACTGGGGCAGGTGGAGGTGCTGGTGGTGGTGCTGCTGGTGGAGCTGGTAGTGGTGGGGGAGGCTTAAGCCCATCCCCTGCAGCCTCGGACAGCTGCACCACCATGGTTGGTGGTGGTGGCTCCAACTGAGTCCCAGCACCAGGCCCCTTGTCTCTACTGCCTGCTGTTGCAGGCCCCCTGCCCTTCCTTCCTGCAGCTGGGGCTGGCTCTTTGCCCTTCCTTCCTGCAGCTGGGGCTGGCTCCTTGCCCTTCCTTCATGCAGCAGGGGCTGGCTCCTTGCCCTTCCTTGAAGCACTTGGGGCAGGCACCCTTTCCGTCTGGCTGGTTGGTGGCCGGGATCCTTTCCCACCTGGAGTTGCTGGGGACACTACTGTGCCCGTGGACTGGGTGGAAGAGGTGCTGGCCTGGGTTTTGACCACCCTGGCCTGATGTGAGGGACGGGGGGAGGGCTGGGGAAGAAGTCAATGGTGGCGAGTAAAAGCTTCTTAGGGACATTGGGGTGGGAAGAGGGAGATGGTTTGGGAGTGGACGAAGAGGGAGTGGTGGTAGGAGGTGTCAGTCTGCTGTGTTTGGGTGCAGGTGCATGGGCTGGATGCTGTTGTGAGGTGGATGGCTGTTGGGTGTCTGAGTGCTTGCGTTTGTGTACTTTGGGAGGAGGGGGCACAGACACAGTGTGAGAGGACACAGGGGACGTGTGCATGGGTGTGCGGGTGGTGACTGCCAGTGAGGGGTGTGTACTGATAGGTGTGCTGGTGATGTTGGAAGTGGATGAGGATGTAGTGAATGCAGGTGTGAGTGGAGATGCTACTGGGAGGGAGGTGGACGACGAGGAGGAGGGGGCCACAGTGAAGGCAGTGGATGTTGTTATGTCTGCTTCTGGATGGTGTTTGTGTGAGTGCCTGTGGGATGAAGTGTGGTGCTTGTGTTTGCCATGTCCACTCTTGTGTGTTGTTCTGGGTGTCTGCTCGTCTCACTGTGTGCTTGGGATAGGTTGGGGTTGAGGGGAATGGGATTGGGAAGAGGAAATTGGAGGGGAGGGTGTAAACAGGGATAATCGCTGCCATCAGAGAGGAGGCCAGAGCCTGGATTGAGCTCTGTTGGGCCGCCAAGCCAGTGTGAATGCCCTCCAGAAATGCATTGGATTGCATTGCATTTGGGCTGCCTGCCCCTGGATGGCATTCACAATGGTTGACTACCCCACAGAGATGGATCTCAGGAGGTCAATAGCCTCCTCACTCAGGGCCAACTGGGGCAGGGCCTGCTGTGCCTGGGGCGAAGGAGATGTCCACCCTCTTGGGTGAGCGGGCAGGGGAAACTCGCTGAGGGGCTGCTGGGAGGGTGGTGCTGGTGCGGGGGTGGCGGCTCTACCTATAGTTGGGGTGGGCACAGAGGAGTCCTCCACTGCCAGGGAGCTTCCATCGGAGGAGGAGTCGCTGTCAGTACTGTCCCCTCCTATCTCCGCCGTGGTGCTCTCCTCACCCTCCGTCCCACTGGTGCCCTCACCATCGGTGGATTCGGCCTCCTGGATCCTGTGGGATGCAGCTGCCTTCGTCACCGGTGCCTCTGCTACTCCGCCAGATGATGCTACTGCACATAAGGACAGGGTGACAAAACAAAAAGGGGGGGAAGAGACAAGGATAGACTTGGTCAATGGCGGCACCAACACCACCGTTGGCATACACAACACACTCACACACAGGGAACAGGCCTACGCATTAGGCAATGCACTACCAGTCACAATGCTAGTCACCAGCCCATAGATAGGGACACCTAACGCAAATTGCAGTATACCTGAGACCCATAGACCCCTGCCCAGCAGTGGATGCCTACTAGCTTGGTTGGAGGACTTTCACATCAGAAACCTGCCCAACATGGGACCTACTCTGCAATGTCAGGCCTGGCCTAGGGGTACCCACAGGGCCCACACCCCCACCCGGATACCACCCCACTAGGCGTAAGTTGTAATGTAGGGCACTGTACTCACTTCCTTGTTGCTGCTGTGATGCCCCCAAGCGCCCATCTAGCTCAGGATAGGCCACCGCCAGTATGCTGGCTATCAGGGGAGTCAGGGTTCGACAGGCACCCCTTCCTCGGTGGGAGGCCATCCCCAGCTGGGCCTCCGCCGTCTTCCGTGCCCAGCATCTCAGGTTCTCCCACTGTTTCCGACAGTGGGTGCTCCACCTGCCGTAGACCCCCAGGGCCCACATGTCCTTGGCAAAGGCACGCCATATACCCTTCTTTTGATGGGTGCTGACCTGCAGGGAAATAGACACAGGGAAAAGTATTAGTCCGGCCGTCCTGCCTGTTACACATATGGCCCTCCATGCTCCTTCCCATCCCCATTAGCACAGACATGGCCCAGCATACATGCTGCACACTGCCCAGGGCCCATCCACCAACCTCCCCTACATGAGGCCTTCATACACAGCACTCCATGCCTTTACGCCCCATGCATCGTACTCACGGTGTACTCACCTGTTGGTCTGGAGGTCCAAACAGCAGTTGGTACTGGGGTAGGACCCCATCCACCAGCCGCTCCAACTCCGCTGAGGTGAAGGCAGGTGCCCTTTCCCTAGTAACACTAGCCATGCTTGGTTCCAGACACAGGTCACAGCAGCACATGCAGTGTAGGTCCTCTCCTATTGAATGTCAGGAAGTAAGTGAGTGAACAGATAGAAAATGGCGGTCATGTCTGCGGCGGTGCGTACCGTCACCGCTGGCATACATCACCATTGGCCACTGTAACCCATAGGGCCCAATGATAACCAATGAGGAGTTGCACAGCGGTTCTCGACTGCCTCCCGCAATGGCGCACAACATCAGCGGAATTACCTCATTTCCACCTGTCCCTCCATACAGGACAGCCGGATGTCATTTCAGCGGGGGGGTTGCAGGCCTTGGATCCTAACTGCATCACAGTGCACAAATTCACATTTTGGGCATATCCCACCAAAATAATGTTATAGTCACAACATGCATTGAACTGTAGTGGTTAGAATGTACAGATAATGACCAGCTGCTCACTCTTTTGCCCCATAGATTGCAACCGCTGCAAATTAATAGGCGATGGAGACATCCCCGTGTACAGACCACTGGTGGACTTGGCAACAATGGAGGACAGGCACATTATCCTCACCTATAGACTTGACAGGGCCACAATCACTGAGCTGTGTGCTCAATTGGAGCCTGACCTAATATCTGGTATCCGTCACCACACCGAGATCCCCCCTCTTGTGCAAGTCCTATCGGTGCTACATTTCCTGGCAACTGGTTTTTTCCAAGTGACAGTGGGCTTGGCAGCAGGAATGTCACATCCAATGTTCTCAATAGTGCTGACCAGAGTGTTGTCTGCCCTGATTAAACACATGTGCAGCTACATCGTTTTCCCCCAGGTGGAGGATTTGGCCACAGTGAAAGCTGACTTCTATGCAATGGGACATATCCCCAAAATCATTGGGGCAATTGATGGAACACATATTGTATTTGTCCCCTCCCGGCGAAATGAACAGGTGTTCAGAAATCGAAAGAGTTTTCACTCCACGAATGTCCAGATGGTGTGCCTGGCAGACCAGTACATCTCCCACATCAATGCAAAGTATCCTGGGTCTGAGCATGATTCCTTTATCCTGAGGAATGGCAGATTCCCCAATGTGATGGCCCAACTCCAGAGGCACAGGGTGTGGCTAATAGGTGAGCCCTGGTTACCACCCAGTGGATGTTGGTGTATGGGTATGTTGTGAGCCCTAAGGGTGAGTGTGTGGCTAACAGTTGTCCCTCGATATTTGCAGGTGACTGTGGTTACCCCAACCTCTCATGGCTACTGACCCCTGTGAGGAATGCCAGGACAAGGGCAGAGGAACATTACAATGAGGCACATGGGCGAACAAGAAGGATTATAGAAAGGACCTTCGGCCTCCTGAAGGCCAGGTTTCAGTGCCTCCATCTAATAGGTGGATCCCTGTGCTACTCACCCAAGATGGTCTGCCAGATCATCGTGGCATGCTGTATGTTGCACAACCTTGCCTTGCGACGCCACGTGTCTTTTCTGCAGGACGAGGAGGCTGGAGATGGCGGTGTGGCAGCAGTGGACCCTGTGGACAGTGAAGATAGGGAGGCAGAGGATGAGGATGAGGACAACAGAAGTGCAGTTATTTGTCAATACTTCCAATGAGACACAGGTAAGACAGTGTTATTTCACATATAATTGACAGTTAGATGTGTGACATTGTCACTGGCAGGTTGTGAATTCCTACTCCTATGCCCACTCACTGTACCCTTTGGCATCTCTTTTTGCAAATGTTGGTGCCCCACTATTGCTCCTGGTGTGTTCTGTGCAGCCAACTGCAGGTCTTTCCTATGTAAACATTACTATACAGTTGAATTGCAATGTTTGAACCTGGTTAAACGAATACTTTTTTAAAACATTCGACATACTTGTATTTTATCAAAGTGGGCTTATTGCAGTGCTCTGAATCAGAGGGGGTAGTGCAATGGGATGGGGTGATGATGGAGGAAAGTCCAGGTTAGATTCCAGTCTATTTGTATCACAGGTGCAGTGTCCGGGTGGACATAGGAAGGGGAGCAATGGCAGTTCAAGGTGGACAGGTTGACAGAGTGGGACACAAAAGTGACAATCAGGAGAGTCTTATTTCCTGGCGGGTCTTCGCAATAGTCTCTGGCTTCTGCCTCAATTGCAGGGAACGTTTGCAGGGTGGTTCTCCTTCTGCAGGGGGAGGGGTGCAGGTGGCCTGTTGGTCGTGTGGCAGGCCTCCTGTCCACTAGCAGCAGCAGAGGTGGAGGGCTGCTCAGTAGCCTGGCTAGTGTCAGGGGCCCGCTGGTATGCCACTGCCTCCCTCATACTGTTGGCCATGTCTGCCAGCACCCTTGCAATGGAGACCAGGGTAGTGTTAATGGCCTTCAAGTCCTCCCTGATCCCCAGGTACTGTCCCGCCTGCAGCCACATATTATCCTGCATCTTGTCCATGATCTGACCAAGCGTATCCTGGAAATGTTGGTATGCTCCCAGGATCACGGTGAGTGCCTCCTGGAAGGTCAGTTCCCTGGGCCTGTCCTCCCCCTGTCGCACAGCAGTCCTCCCATCTTCCCCGTTGTCCTGTGCCTCTGTCCCCTGAACCGTGTGTCCACTGCCACTGACCCCAGGTCCCTGATTGTCCTGTGTTTGTGGTGTGGCCTGGGGTCTCTGAAGTGATGGATACACTGCTGATTGACGTGTCCTGGGGACAGAGGTATGAGCCCGCTGGGTGGGTGCTGTGTTGGTGTTTCCTGAGGGGGGAGGCTCTGTGGTGGTGCGAGAGTGTGCCTGGGTAACCGACTGTCCGGAGGTCTTTGATGGGCCAGGTTGGTCATCCAGATCCAGACGAGCAGAGCTGCTGTCATCACTGTGGGCCTCTTCTGGTGGGGGAAGTGGATTTTGCTGGCACCTATTCCCAGTGACATTGGCTGGGTTACCGATGGGGATGTAAATGCAGTGTTATTGTTTCTGCGTGTGACATATTGTGCATGGGTGTGTTGCCCTCTGTGGTTGTTATTGCCCTGGTAGCTTTGCCATATGTGAGTTGTTATTTGGTGGGCTAGGTGATTCTATCTAGTGTGCATGCTGTGGTGATAGGTGTCCATGCAGTTCTGTGAGGGGTGTCCATGCATTGGTGTTGCATGCAGGGCTTGGCATTGGGATGAGTGGCTTGTGATGGTGGGGTGTGTGGGAGGTGGTGGAGTGGTGGGAGTGAGGGTGAGGGTCGTGGTATGTGATGGCATGCATGTAGGGGGGTGACAGTAATAGAGAATTGACTTACCAGAGTCCAGTCCTCCTGCTACTCCTGCCAGGCCCACAGGATGCATGATTGCCAAGACTTGCTCCTCCCATGTTGTTAGTTGTGGGGGAGGAGGTGGGGGTCCACCGCCAGTCCTCTGCACAGCGAGCTGGTGCCTTCCTGATTATCATCCCTTGTTCTGGGGTGCTGTCCCATGGCATTGACCCTGTCCATGATTCTCCGCCATAGCTCCATCTTCTTAACAATGGATATCTGCTGCACCTGTGATCCAATTAGCTTTGTCTCTACCCAGATGATTTCCTCCACCATGACCCTTAGCTCCTCCTCAGAGAACCTGGGGTGTCGTTGTGGTGCCATGAGTGTGGTGTGAGTGATGTGGGTGAGGGTGTGTAGGGTGATGTGTTGGGGTGTGTGATGTGGGGTGTGTGGGTGGTGTATAGGTGTAGGTGCTGTGTGGCTCTGGTCTTGTCTGTGGTCGTGGTGTCTGTCTCGTGCCAATGGTTTGTATTCGTAAAGGGTTGTGGGTGATGTGGGTGTGTGTTTTATAGTGGTGTGGGTGTGGTGTGTGTATGGGTGTCAGGTGTGTGTTGTTTGAATTGTCAAATGTGATGTTGTTTTGTTATTGCATGTGTATTTTGAGCGTGGCGGTATGTACCGCCAATGGTTTACCGCCATTGAATGTCCGCCGTGGTGATTCGTGTGTCATAATGTTGTGGGCGTAGTTCTGTTGGCGTAACGGTGTGGGTTTTGATACCACCAGTTTCTCACTGACCTTTGGGCTGGCTGACTTGTGTGTGTGGCTGTATAGTGACGGATTGCTATGTGTGTGTCATAATATGGTTAGCGGATATCCGCCACAGCGGCGTTATGTTGGCAGCAGTCGGCATGGCGGTAAGTGGGGTTTACCACCAATGTCAAAATGAGGGCCATTATCTTTTGAGCGCTGTATAATTTTATCTGTAAAACTGTATATCAGTGTGAATTTTTTGTGTGTCAGTAAATGACAGTGTGTTAAGCCACCATGTTTTTGTAATATATTTGCAACAGTGTACTCCAAAATGTGCCACTGGTTACATACCACAACTTTACCACTCTCCAGCTCAGTGGGCGCCAAGAGGGCCTCAAGCTTATCCACAGCCAAGCATCTGACTCGAATCTTGCTCGAGCTTTCAGTTGCTCTCCCACCTCTAGTGTATGCTACTTGTGTAGGTTAGTGCTTCAGCACCCCTCTTCAGGGTAGTAAATGGTATGTAACTGTTACAATATAATACAATAGCAAACCACGAGAAACACATGCATGCAATAGTTGAATAGGCTTGTCTCAAAACATGCTTTCTCTGCACTTCTTATTGCACTTTTTTAAAGAACTGGTGGTATGAGATCTTGCAGTAAGCCTCTGCAGCCAGACTAAATATATTGTAATAATTTGTTAAATTCTCTATTATAAACATGATTTGAATCTGACTGGAAATCACAGTGAAAACACATCTAGAATGGTACTTTTTCAGAAGCATACTTGCAACCTAGACTTCAAAATCACTTTATGAGTTCTTGTTGCTATCACACCATGTGTTTATTGGTACTGTGCTGCAAAATATTAACAGTAGAAGTGGGCAAGCCAAGATATTAACAGGCTGAACTGAGTCAGAGCCAAGTCAATTAGCTTAGCTCTTAGAGCCGATATACAAGCCAAGTCTTGAAAATATTTCCTATGCAAATCATACAACAAATATCAAGTCAAATCTGATAAGGTCTCTTCAAAATTCCAAAAAGTGTATTTATTTAACATGTGGAAGTTTTGATATTAATATATCACATTATAGCACTGCACTGAGAAGTACTTATTAAATGTGATTGTTTTTAACCATGAACTTAAAACCATTCCTGCCTCGGTCACCACACTAGCAACAGTGCCATTAATGAACCAAGAGGCAAGACAATTATCATGTGAACCATTTATGTAGCCTAGATTATTATAAAGAAACATTATAGTCTCTTAAACCAAACACAAAGGGTTTTGTACAGCTAGTATTCTCAAGTCATGCATTTGAAAGTGCTTCCTCATACGATTATGAAGGAAAAAGAGTTTGGATGAAATAAAATATTTGCTTAAAATCACACAATGTAAGGCAGGACACTGTGACTTATCCAAGTTTTCTGGTTTAATTTTGTACAAATCAGACACTGACTGGGTATCTATATGTCTCCATTTCTTTGTAAATGCTTTGTTTTTACCTCTTTGTGCATTTTTCTACAGTTTAAATATAGTGCAGACTCAACCCAAAAATATTGGAGTGGTTCACATGAACACCAGTTACACTACACAAGATCACATTAATTTTGTTTCTTAGGTACTGGGAAGATTAAGTGATTTATTTAGAATCACAAGATGTTGAGCCAAGACTCGAACATGATTTCCAGCCCTAAAGTCGGCAGTTCTGGCCGCAACACCACATCCCAGGTAGAGTGATGGTGGCAAGCAGAACCTAAAGAAAACTCTGATCATTATGGGCTCGAGGTTCCTATAGGGCCTTGAGCTGAGCCAGAGCCAGGCTTTAGGCTCGAGCCCGGCTCGAGCTTTCAGCGGCTAGTCCAACTCCAACAGCCCTGCCAAGTGCCAGACATCTGTGACTAACAGTCCTTCCATGTTTCCCAGATCAATGCCTGATGTATTGCTCCAGTCCAGGTTTTTTCTTTGAATTTTGAGACTTGGAGTCTTGTTTGTCCATTATAGAACAGAACTACAAGTCCCAGAATTCAAAAGAAAACATCTGGGCTGGAGCAGCACTTCACGCATGGACCTGGGAAACTTGACAGGTGATATAACGTATTTTAGTGTGTTTCCCCGCATCACAGCACTAGAATGCAATGTCACGCATATTTAACTCTTCTTCATTGCTCAAGGTGCTCAAGTTGAGATGCGTGGCACTTGGCAGGGTTCTACTTTGATCTCAGCACTGCTTGTGTAACCCAGGCATAGTGCACCTGATATTTTAAAGTGCCCCAGACAGTGTGAGCAGGGCCAGAGAAGGATTGACTCTGGCTGGCAGAGTAACTAATTCTGGGCTCATGAAATTCTTATAAAAAGGAGTGCTGAATTCCAGACTGCAGCAGGAATTTAACCAACATAGCCCTGATATTTTGAAAAGTGACTGTAAACCCAATGTCAGCACTGCAGCCTGAGCCTTCGTTTACTTTTCAACAAGCTGTGTTTTTGTAGTGTTTTTCTACCTTGCATGTGACTCTTTATATCCGTGTGTAATATGAACTGGGACGTCCCTTGTCGTCGAGGTGAGCTCAGGTTGTGGATGGTTACGCAGGATGTGCACACATGAGCTTTGAAGTGTTGGCTATTCTCACAGTGACTGTCATCGGGTCTTACAAGCATTCACACTACATACTCATTCAATCCTTAGCCTCTCCGCACAAATCGCCGGCAGACGTGTGGCAACTGTAAGTTATGCTCTAATAAGTGATTTTTCGAAATTGGAGTTGCAGTGATGTGAGCTACAGATAGTTAAGCACCTCAGCTTCCCTCTGTGCCCCCACTTTCGCACAATCAATTAACACCCTTACCTGGAGGGGTCTGTGGGTTGCGCGGTCTAGTACTTCGCATTTTCTCAGGGCATATCGTTTTGACGATTTTGCGTCCACATTGCTTCAGTTTTGCCTGCACCTTTTTATCTGTGGTTTGCATTTTCGCGGACATGAGAAGGCTCGTGTTTTCACTCGCAGTCCCATAGCTTTTGTTTTTCTTGAATAGTTTTTTCATTCTTTCCAAACTTTCGGGATGACTGCCACAGTGAGTTATTATCCGCAAGCGATGGCGGAGACAGGCGTTAAGTCTCGGTTGTCTGTGGGAAGTTTTCCACGAGACAGTAAAGAGGCCGCTTGGAAGAGTTATGTGCGATCGAAGATGCGAGGGGAAACATCACCTCGCCCAGGCAACGGATGCTGCATTTATTCCCTGAGTCACAAAGTGAGCTGTGTACGCACAAGCCGTTTTCCCACATGAACTACAAACAAACCATAACGCCCTACCTCGCTCACGTGGTCTCGGGGAAACCCAGATTTTTTTTAATCATTTCAAAAGGTGAACCGAAGTAACATGAGCTCATATCACAGTTTGCCAAGGGCTGGCAGGTAACCTTTCAAAATGGTGAGGTGAGCGAAGTGCCACATCGATTCCAAAAACAAAATAAAGTACCCTCTCCCTCCAAAAGCCCATATTAAAACACCCCTTCCCTCTAAAAGCCCAAAATAAAACACCCACTCGTTCCAAAAGCGCATAAAAATCCCTCCTTCCAAAAGCCCAAAATAAAACTACACTAATATTTAAAATAAATAAAATTAAAGTAAATGGTCCTTACCCACTGCAGCCCGTCCTCCCCAGTGTTCAGAAACTACAGTCTGGTGTGGAGCTCGCCTAACCAATCCAGATGCTGCTCTCATTCTATTTACCAGTTTGAGAGAAGTGTCAAAATTGGCAGGAGCCGGTTTGCCGGATGTTCCTCCATGGAGGCCTGTGCTTGCTCTCCACCCAGTTGTCTAACACAGCTCAGGATGTAGAGTTTCAAAGTGCGCATGTTAGGCTGGCCATCGCAAGACAGCTGGCCAAACTGACATGCTTACTTTGGAGCGTCGGGCCAGCCACTACTCTAGTCCTGCATGCTGCCCATCTGTAACAGAGGACAAGCCCCATGTTTCTTCGCTGGGGAGGTTGCGAGGGGCACCGTGACGCACACATCGGTAAAAAATAAAATGACAATGAAATCATTTAATAGCCATTTTATTTTTTAACGTGTGGCTCACACCGGTGGGGTGGGTACAATGCCCCCCAGTCCTCGTGGAGAAGCTGCAGCTGCAGTTTGCTTTAAACTAAAGTTGTATTGTGTTCAGGTTGCTGGCGCTTGAAGGAGAAACACCCACTGGCCAGGCCAAGCCCCTACTTACCATGTACCATAGGTGACACCTTCAGGAGGGTGCATTGTTTGCATCATAGGACTTGTGGTTTCACTTTTAATATGCTAAAATGGATTAAAAATACCAGCACAGGTGAAATCCTAGGGAGACAACCAGGTGGTATTCCATGGCAAGATATTATAAGGCACATGACTAGTATACAAGGAAGAGGAGCTCACTAGCGAGTGGTACATGACTGGCAGTTAAACACATCTAAACTCCATAGGTATTTCCCCAATATAAATGTAATTTGTTGGGGAGACATCAGTCAGTGGAGTAACGCAAAATGATGGGGCCCCCCTCTAGAATGTGATGATGGGCCTGTGAATCTACCATATCTCAAGTATATTTGAGAGAGCGTAGCTTATAAAATCTATATTAACATGAAATGTTTATGAACTAATGTGTGGTAATGCCATATAGAAGTTGTATTAACCTGTTTTTCTAAAACGTGCACTTGAAATGTGACCACGGGGAGTGGCCGCCATTGTATACGCTGATTATTAAAAATTGACTAATGCCTATGAATATTCAAATTAATGAATGATTTGCACTAATTATTAATGATTATGGCCCTGATTCTAAGCTTGGCGGGCGGCAGTAGCCGGCCGCCAAGCGGGAACCGCCAGAAGACCGTACCGCGGTCAAAAGACCGCGGCAGTCATTCTGGGTTTCCCACTGGGCTGGCGGGCGACCGCCGAAAGTCCGCCCGCCAGCCCAGCGGGAAACACCCTTCCCACGAGGAAGCCGGCTCAGAATGGAGCAGGCGGAGTGGGAAGGTGCGACGGGTGCAGTTGCACCCGTCGCGAATTTCAGTGTCTGCAAAGCAGACACTGAAATTCTTTGTGGGGCCCTCTTACGGGGGCCCCTGCAGTGCCCATGCCATTGGCATGGGCACTGCAGGGGCCCCCAGGGGCCCCACGACACCCCATACCGCCATCCTGTTCCTGGCGGGCGAACCGCCAGGAACAGGATGGCGGTATGGGGTGTCAGAATCCCCATGGCGGCGCAGCAAGCTGCGCCGCCATGGCGGATTCCCATGGGCAGCGTAAAGTCGGCGGTACACCGCCGGCTTTCCGCTTCTGGCCGCGGCTGTACCGCCGCGGTCAGAATGCCCGGCGGAGCACCGCCAGCCTGTTGGCGGTGCTACCGCCAACCTCCGCCATGGCGGTATTTACCGCCAGGGTCAGAATGACCCCCTACGTTATTAAAGTTATGCTAAATAAATCTTGTAGGCCTTAAGTTAGCATGAGCCGAAGCTTATCTGCCTGACTTTCATATTAAATGTGTTTTTCTAACGTGCAGTGTGCTGACTCGCAAAAGGACATGACCTCTTGTTTTCTTCAAACTAGAAGCTGAATGTAACCATAGTGGATCCGTTCTCATGAAATTCATACTGCTTGTAGAAATGTTTAATCAAAAGGCAACAGTGTAGACTAACATAATGTACAAGGTCGTTTGAACCAGTGAAGACAATGGAGCTACTGACCAAAAGATGTGCAAAGAATTACAGAAGGATGAAATCATACCGGACGTGCTACCTCTGAAGACGTCAATCATATGGACCAATAACATGTCTGTAAACTAATATGGGGTGAAAGATTAATGACATAATCTATTTTCTAACTGGATAAAGATAGTGGGGTATAACCATGGACCAATGAAATTTTAGGGGAATGTACAACGAAAAAGGGATAAAACCCCATGACACAGGGAGCCATTTGGAGGTGTTAGGGAATGCTATTGATTTTATCCAGAAACTCGGTCACTCTGTTTGGTGACTGATTGGTTTATTAAAACCATCCTCTTCCTTAGATTGCCCATTTACACTTTACCTCCTTATGAGGGAAGTGCCCCTTTTTCCCCGGAGCTGAGATTTTGACTGATGGCGAATCAACGGATGTCCTGAAGACGAAGGCCGGCCCTGAGTGCTGACCTCAACCTTGGAGGGTAACTATGACAATGAAATTGTGATTTGTCTGTTTGCTTTTCCTTTCTAGGTACCAACTGCTTACTTTTGACAGAGACCATAGCTAGATGTTTTCCAAATTGGTGTTCTAAATTGTTTTGCATGAAGCCCAACATGCCAATGCTAATCAGTGGTTAGGACAGGTGTTCACTAAACTGACGTAAATAGACAAATGACTGAATCTATGCTTTGTTGAACTGACGTGTTGATGACACTCTGCTAAAGTTGATTTATGTACACGCCGTGTTATGTTCTGATGTTCGCGATTCTTACCTTAATGAAATCTTATCAGAGTTGCCATATTGTGACTATGTTATTGTGTTTCTTGGTTTTCAGATTAACACATCTGCTTTTAGAATTGTAACAAATAGGGAATAAAACTCATAAAATTCTACTAAACTGGTGTGATTATTCATGACTGTCAGGTCACGGTGGTGTCTTGAATTGATTAATGTCTTTGACTAAAGTGAAATGTATTGTTGTGATAAATATTGATGACATTATTGACGTATTGATTGACACATTGATTAGTTATCTCGTCCTAAGGTGTCTCTCAACTGGGTCAAAAGATTAATTGGCCTAAAACGAGTCCAGATGTGTAATAAATTATCATGAAGGGACGCGTTATCAGTTCTGGTAGCAGAGCGACGGTTAGGCCCTTTGGGGCCCTAGGACGAAGAATTATTGTTTAGATTGTTTTCTGAGATAATGCAAATTGGAGATATGATGTGTTTCTAAATTCCCCATGACTTTCCTGGGATCTCGGAGCCTGCTTAAATGAGTTGGGAATGTTCTCGGCATCTTAGCATATGTGGTGTAGGCTTTGCACTTGCTCAGCTTATGCATTTTGCAGGTGATTTGTGAAATTGTGTGTGTTTAGGCCAGGTAAATGTTGTTTTAGTAGGAGTGTGCGTACTCCACAGTATGAGAGTAGGGAAGTTGGCGTACTTCATGTGAGTGTGGCGCTTTGTGCTAAAAAATTATCCACGTGGTTGGTTGTTAATGTACGGTCCCGTCGTGGTCTAAGACTCCGGAGTATATTGATGAAGTGTAGGAGACACTTGGGTTTATGTTGTAATTTGTGCGGTTTAATAGGTCAATCGGGCGTGGTTGACAAGTCGAGTTTAAGTCTAAATGTGTGAGTGAAACCTTCAATGGAGATTTGGCAAGTTCTATAGTGCACTAGAACGAACCGTTGACAAGTCGAGAGTAGGATTTGCAGGTCGAATTCTGCTTGCGTATGCGGGAACTGACAAGGAGAAAGTAGCGGCCGAGGCTTCAAGTGAAATCTCTGTAAAGTTCTGAAGCAATTGTGTACCCTTCTTGTAGTAAACCGGCAGATTTGAGTTGTTGTTGTGATAAAAGTGCTCGCAGTAATTTTGCATTAGTTTGGTGTGAATCCAGTGAGGGGCGGACAAGCCGCAAGACTTTGTCAGCTGCAGTGTGTGAGTGTGATGTCAGTGGTGCCGCGCTGAGATAGGTCAGTAGCCGAGAGGGGTCGCGCACGGATTGGCAGCCGTCCGTGAGAGGCAATAGGTTGAGAAAGGTGGGTGAAGAGTGTCCTGGGAATTAAAGTCACTTCCTGATTAAATACAAAACAAAGTAAAAACGCAAAGTTGAACTTTCTCAAGGCTTTTAGGAGCGCTCTGAAAGGAGACGGATACTTTTTGGCGAGTGAAGGGGAGCCTACACCGCCCGAGGGCACTCCAGCTTACATAGTAATGGAGGAAAAGGGAGTCGCGCCTTGCTTATGGATGAAACAGTGGTGCAAATTAACAGAAAAGGAGGGATGTTTGGTGTTTCAGGAACACGGAACGTTCAATACAAGGATTTTAGAAAATTTGAGGTGGATGTTAAGTGTACAAAAGCCACCTCCAAGGCCGGCTCAGTACGAGGCATTAGCAGTCTGGGATTTAATGGCTATTAAACAGAGACAGCAAACATTTGAGAGGAGAATGAGAAGGTCAGAAAAGACCTTAGCTGAGGCTAAATGGGACAATGAGAGCAAAATGTGGAGAAGGGGGATAGTCGACGGACTTAAATTGTTCCCAGCAATAACACAGGGAGACGAGACACAGGGAAAGAAAGCCACCTGCAAGACAGACAGAGACTCTAATAAGCCTAAAGAGACTAAGAGGTCCTGGATGGAAGAAGATGACTCAGACGACGAAGAGTTTCTTAATCAGTTGTTGCATGATCGCCCGCCACCTTATGCAGTAGACGACAATGCCCCGAGAACTAGTGCGGGTCCTGGGAACCAGACGCAGGAGAAGGGAGTTACAGTACAGACTGGTGATATGGGTTTGATACAGATTGGTGTCAGTGTACCCACTGCGCCAAACATACTGATACATTTGCAACCTCCACCGCAGATACAGAGAATCTATCCAGACGTCCCAGTACTAGAGACTACTACAAATCTAATAGTGCCGCCTGATCCGATATATACAAAATTGAGGCTAGTGCAGATTGAGCCAACTCCGCAATTGCTACCCCAGGCGCAGCAACAGCTGATTCCAAGTTATAGTCCAGCAGCAGGATCCCCATTCATGCCTACACCAGCCACTGGGGGCCAAGCTTTGGGAGTTACTGCTCCACGGAGTTTGGCATCAGGGCAGACAACAGCTGCCATATCGTTACCAATTACTGTTGGTCCACCAGTACCATTGTATGCGCAGCGTAAGCCCGGTATGTGTGATCAGGGAGTAATGACCCAAGATGCAATAAGAGGAGGGTCCCTAGGAACTCCCCAGTTAATGGCCCCAGGAGATCAATCAGCTGACGGACACAGGTCCTTGTTAGACCTTAGTCCGGTTGAAGCACCTTTGGAGGCAATGAGACAGGCAGGGTTAGGTGTGCTAACCCCACAGACAATAAGTACAAACGTCTCACAGTCGCCAATGATGCATGCAGGGAATATCTCATTGCAAGGCTTTTCCGTGCAGCAACTAAATGAGTGGCTGAGAAATAACAAACCTTCACAACCTGCTGCAGTGATCGCAGAAAGATCAGAGAAAGATGAATACTTAAACTTTGTAAGACTGGGTGTGGAAGCTGCGGAACTAGTGGAAGGGACAATGGGGGTGAACAGATTAGAGTCATACACAGAAGCAGAATTGAGATATTTGTGCCCCAAAATCACTAAAGAAGTAGGTAAGGTACATCAGAGGTTAGCGAACTTTGCAGACAAATATAATATTGATATTGAGAATACTGAACATTTGAAAAGAAGGTACAGATTGGACTTTGACTCTAAGGATTTTGAGCACATGAGGTCTGCCGGAATGAAAGCTTCAAAGTTCGCAGATTTGGGGAGCTCTAGAGAAATTGGAAGGCAGATGGGCAAAGAAAAGAGATAAGGAGAAAAGCAGTAGTCTTGGATCAAGCCAAGCCAAGCCAAAGCCTCACCAGATACAGGATCAGTAAAGATGTTACCGATGAGAAAAACAGGCAGTGGGGTTTTAATCCATGTATCATGGACTAGGGGAGACATTCTGTCATTTACAAATGACTATCCCAGGTTGAGGGAGAAACCGCTAGAGTGGTATCAGCAGACAGACAGGTTTGTGAAGCTTGCAAAGTGTCTCTGGGAGGACTTGAATACCTTGTTTGAGATCATTGTTCCACCTGATTTATGGCTTGAGTGCAAAAGAGGCGTAGACTGGCCGACACAGGAACCGGCAAGGGATAAGGTGACTGGAGCACCATCTGAGTAGGTGATGAAGTACTATCATAGAGTGATTGAGTTTTTGAAGCAGAAGGTGTCGCTGAAAGTGACTGATTTGCAGAAAATCGACCGGACCTCACAGGAGGTTAAAGAATCAATCCATGCTTATTATGAGAGGTTGTTGAAAGCGTTCAAACATTACAGTGGCACTGAGACTATTGAGCCGAAAGACATGAACCATCTCGTGTTCAGATTCGTTGAAGGGCTAAGACCAGAGGTTAGCCAGAAGATTAAGAATCATTTGAACTGTTGGCAAGCGAAGCCAATTGATGAGGTGTTGCAGTATGCGAAGTGCTGTAGTGACGAGATTGAGCTGAAGCAGAGAAAGTTGAAGGAGAAAGTGATGGCGATGCAGATTAAGGCAGCACAGGCAGGTATCTAGGGAAACTGAATTCAGCAGATGATACAACAGCAACCGCAAGGGAATAGCGTGTTTCAGGCGCAACCGCGGTCCAGACCTGAATACGGTTGTGGTTCAAAATGATGCGCAGGGGATGAAAAAGATGTCACCATGTCACGCGTGCGGGGGCGTGGGGCATTGGAAACGGGAATGCCCAAATGTGGTGCATGATGGTGTTGTTCAACAAAGCACTAATGTCGGTACATTTCAAAATGTGAGGGGTCCAAAATTGAGAGGTCAAAATCAAAACTTCCAGAATAACATGGTCCAGATGCAGGGGTTACAGCCCATGCAGCAAATACAAATGCCGCATGTACAACCAGCACAAATGCAGCATATACAACAGTAGGTTCTTATGGTACCTAGACAGCAAATGCAATTACCATTAGCTCCAATGGGACAGCAACAGGTGATGCTTCCTCAGCAGGTCACAGGTCAAGTGATGAGCCAAAATAACACAGTACAGCAATTTCAATTGCGTGTTGAAGACGGAATGAATGATGAATGGTCGGATGGCAGTTCAGATAGCGAGGAGTGTAGGCTTGCAGCATCCCTAGAAGTAGATCAGAGAGGACCCTATGTAGAAGGAAAGGTGATGGGTCACAAGGTTTCATTTTTGGTTGACACAGGAGCTACACGCTCTACAGTCAGAAGTGCAGAAGTTCCAAAATTACCACTGTCAGGGCGTACCATAAGAGCGGTAGGAGTAGCAAACCAGTACCTGACAAATCCGATTACTGACCCGGTACAAGTTGAGATTGGCAACTTCCAGGGACTGCATAAGTTTGTAGTCTGCGATTCGAGTCAAGTGTCCCTACTGGGAAGAGACTTAGGCCCTTATTTATACTTTTTTAGCATCGCATTTGCGCTGCTTTTTGGCACAAAAGCGTCGCAAACTTACAAAATACAACTGTATTTTGTAAGTTTGCGTCGCTTTTGAGTCAGAAAGCAACGCAAATGCGGCGCTAAAAAGTATAAATAAGGGCCTTATTGTGCAAAACGAAATGTTCGATTACCTGCTCGAATGAAGGGATTGAAGTGCAAACCAACAGTGATGATGAGGGAGATGATGGGCAGTTTTCAGAATCAGAAACAGAAACCGTAAATGAAGACTACCCTCTGATAACCTTGTTTCCGATGCTTACAGTAACAGACTTGCCATCTGAGCTGCAGAGAACAGTGACAGAGAAAGTGTGGGACCTGACAGGAAAGGAAGTGGGACTGTTAAAGTGAGTAGAACCAGTTAAAGTGCAAGTGAAGCCAAATGCAGTGTTCCCCCAGGTGCCGCAGTACCACATGGCACAAGATGTCTTTATTCAGGTGTTGCAGATAATTGCAGACTTTGTAAAGCAAGGTGTCCTAAAAGAGGTATTGAGCAGCCCATGTAATTTGCCAATAATGGGTCTGAAAAAGCCTTGTGGGGAGGTTCGAATGTACAAGATTTGAGAAAAGTAAACAAGATTGTGGTGAAGTGCTGCCCCATAGTGCCAAATCCAGCAGTGATTATGTTCCAGGTTCCATGTGATGCAGAATGGTTCACTGTTGTAGACCTGTCACAAGCATTCTTTTCGGTACCTATCCATGAGGACAACCAATTTGTATTCAGTTTTAAATTCCTGGACAAGGTGTACAGTTGGTGCAGAATTCCTCAAGGGTTTTCGGAGTCACCTTCCAGCTTCAATCAGATATTGAAGAAGGACTTGGAGTCGCTAGAACTGCCTTTCAGTTCGACTCTGGTGCAGTACATTGATGATTTGTTGATTGCGTCCAGAACAAAAGATGACTGTAGGTATGACACAATTGCCTTACTGAACCATTTGGAAAAGAATGGACATAAAGTGTCTCCGAAGAAGCTGCAGTACTGTCAGAGAGAGGTAAAATATTTAGGGCATTTGATTGAGAAAGGGTCCAGGAGAATATCGAAAGAGTGTGTGACGGCCATACTGCAGATGAACCCCCCGACAACAAAGAGGGATGTCAGAATGTTTTTGGGTATGGTGGGTTACTGTTGTCAGTGGATCCCCAACTTTTCGATGATCTCTAAACCATTGATAAAGCTGACAGGCAAGGAAACTAAGGATGAACTGTATGCCATAACTTTATCCGAGGAAGAGCTTGAGTCATTCATAGAATTGAAAGAGTGCATGTGTAGGGCACCAGCCTTGGGTAAGCTTGATTATACGAAGCCTTTTCTACTGTTTTGTCATGAACGTGATGCTTGTTCTTTGTCTGTCTTAACACAGGTCCATGGAGGTGCAAATCGCCCTGTGGCATATTTTCAGCTACTCTGGACCCAGTCGCAGCAGCCTTACCGGGTTGTTTGCGCGCAGTTGCAGCAGTTCGTCAGAGCCTCACACAGTGTGAAGGCATAGTGATGGGACATCCCCTAACAGTAATGGTTCCGCATTCAGTTGAAATTCTGGTGACCCGAACTAAAACTCAGCACATGACAAATGCCCGACTTACCCGATATGAGACAATTATTTTGGGGTCACCTAATGACTCCCTAAAGCGATGTACTGTATTGAACCCGGCAACTCTACTTCCTGTCGAAAACACTGAGATTAACAATACAGAGGAAGTGGAGCATGACTGTCTTGAGGTAACAGAACTATGTACCAAACCCAGACCTGACATTAAAGATACGCAGTTAGAAGAAAACGACTGCATTATGTTTGTTGATGGATCCTGTTTGAGAGACTCAGTCGGAATTCTGAGAGCCGGATATGCTGTGTGTACCTTCACTGGTATTGTAGAAGCCTCCTGGCTCGAAAGAGTGTATTCCGCACAAGTGGCTAAATTATTTGCCCTTACTAAGGCATGCCACGCAGCTGAAAATCTGAAAGTTACTATCTACACTGACAGCCGATACGGATTTGGAATTGTGCATGATTTTGGCCAACTATGGTCACAGAGGGGTTTCATGACCTCTTCTGGTTCACCAGTGAAAAATGGCAAACAGATTAAGGATTTGTTACATACGATTCAGTTACCTCATGAAATTGCCGTGGTGAAATGCAATGCTCATGTTAAGTCACAAGATTTTGTGTCAATGGGAAACGGCTATGCAGATCAAGTTGCAAGGTTTTGCACATTGAACTGTATATCGTTTAAGGATCAGTGGGAATTGTTACCGCAAACAGAAAATGAAACGTGCTTAAACTTTGCATTACGAGTTGTTGACACATTAGATGAATTGAAATCACCGCAGGGTCATGCTAGTAGAGAAGAAAAACGCTCCTGGCAGAGAATGCAATGTGTACAAAGAGCTGACGACTTGTGGGTCTCAGAGGAGGGGAAATTGGTTTTACCAAACAGTCTTTTATCACAATTTGCAAGGTTGTACTATGGACAGGCACATCTTGGGAGAGATGCGATGATCAGATTGTTCAAAATTGACTGGTTTAATCCAAAATTCAGACAAGCCGCAGAGGTTACCTGTCACAGGTGCATCATCTGTCAACAGATGAATGCGGGAAAAGGAACTGTAGTAACTTTAAGCCACATAGGGAGAGCTGGAGGTCCGTTTAGCAAGATGCAAATGGATTTCATTGAAATGCCTGTGTGCAGAGGCTTGAAGTACGTGTTGGTAATTGTGTGTGTTTTCAGTCACTGGATTCAAGCTTACCCTACACGTAGGAATGACAGTCTCACAGTAGCAAAGCTGTTGCTTAGAGAGCTAATACCAAGGTTCGGTTTTCTGGTCTCTTTAGAATCAGATAGGGGCAGACACTCCGACAATGAGGTGATTAAGCTCTTGTGTGCTGCATTAGACATTGAGCAGAAACTGCATTGTAGCTATCGCCCTGAAGCATCAGGACTAGTGGAACAGATGAGTGGTACCTTGAAATCGAGAATGTCAAAAATGTGCGCAGCTACCAACATGAAATGGCCAGATGCATTGCCCTTAGTATTGATGTCAATGAGAAACACACCCGACAAGAAGACAGGATTATCTCCCCATGAGATAATCATGGGCAGAGCTATGAGGTTGCCCGCAGTACCTACAAATGCTCTTGTGAATATCACAGATGATATGGTGTTGGACTACTGTAAAGGTTTGGCTGATGTGGCCCGCTCTTTTTCCTACCAGGTGGAGACCAATACGTTGCCACCAATCAGTGATCCAGGTCACAGTCTGCAAGCCGGTGACTGGGTGGTCGTCAAGAAGCATGTAAGGAAGTCGTGTTTGGAGCCGCGCTGGAAGGGGCCATATCAAGTAATACTGATGACAACCACTGCTGTGAAGTGTGCAGGAGTTCCAAACTAGATACATGCCAGTCACACAAAGAAGGTAACATGTCCAACTGATGAGGAACTTGAAGTGCCCGAAACAACAGCTCCAGAGAGGGAAGTCTCAGGGCTGGAGAGTATTCAAAGGGAAACTGAGACTGTAAGAGAGCCCACTGAGGACGGCCTAGTCCCTCAAACAGTAAATGAGATCGAGAGAGGTGACAGTGAGCCTATCTCAGTAGAGGCAGCAGGAGAACCACAACAAGGAGAGGTTCTCCCAGAAGTAGACATATACAGGTTAGAGTTTGAACCCTTTACAGACCCAGAAGATGAGGGGGAAAGAGCAGAAGGAGATCAGAACACAGAGATACCCCCTAAGCCAATTGCAGGTCCATCAAGAGAAAATACCATAGTGCAAGAGAAGGGTGCTGTCCAGCGTCCTGAAAAGCCAAGCAGGAAGAAAACGCATAAAGGTGATAACTGGCCAGAGAAACGAGCTGCAAGGAAAGAGGTCGTCCCAGATGAAACAATAGAGGAAGAAATTGACACAACCAGAAAAGAGGATCTTAGTGAAGGAGAGTTGTGAAGTGAACGCAGACTGAAAAGAAAGAGAATTGCAAACAGAAGGTACGCAGGTCCTGAATGGGCGTACGCAACGACATCTGAATGGCAACAAGAATTCTTAGCATTTTGCTTTGATCGGGAAGTACCAGGCCAATACTACAGTACCTGAATTCAAACAAGAAAAGACTGTGTTAAAAAATTAAAATTGAAATCGAACGCTGAAAGCTGAGAAAAAGGACTTACAAATTACCAGATGTGACATATAAAACCTGAATTGACTCTGAAAAACCGTTTATGACAAGTTGCTAACCTGATTTGACAAAAGGTCCTGGGGTGAGTGAAACACTATAAATACACGCAGAAAGAGAGAAAGAGAGACTTTTGCATTAAGAAAAAAAAAAAGAAAAAGAGCTTTTTAAATCGTCCTCAAGTTGATTGTTTGCTTCGAGTTATTTTCTATCTGATTCTTTACAGATCATGGCTTACACTAGAGGTAGTAGGAAAAGGAGTAAAGTGTGTGGTTGGTTAAGTGTTATATTAGGTATTGTGTGTGCAATAATAATTGTGGGTGTGATCGTGGGAATGCCGTGGTTGGATAAGAAAGCGACTAATAATGCTTCGAAAACTGAAACTGCTACACTGACACCGTGGGAAAAATTTGAGCAAGATACACAACACTTGCATGAGGGAACAAATTCAAAGGGGAACTCTCTACTAACGTCTTCTATCGCTTGCTGAATGAGTATGTTGATACCATGGATGTGAGAAACTGTTATGTGTGTACAAAGATTCCTTCATCAGTACAAGAAGGGGTCACCTATCATAGTCTTCCATTAACTTACGGGATAAGTTGTAGTTTGCTACTAACAAGATTCTATGACCAAGAACATGTGCAATATCTTTATTCAAATCTAGATGTAGTGTTCTCTTTTGTGCCTGTGATTGAGTTTCTGAATAAGTTAGCTAAAGAACACAGTATAAAATTAGTTAGAGGTTTCTTTGAGCCAACACTAACCTTTGGCACAGCCTATGCACACCGCAACAATCTGACCTGCTTATTAACACCGGTGGAGAAAAGCTTTTTAGATCATACTGATGATAGACGCAAAGCACTGAAAGAAAGATTAGAGAAAGGGTTAGGGAAACGCACATATGCAAATGATTATGCTTACACTGCAATAAAAACACAGGGAAAATTAGCTATAGATGCATTGCATGTAGGTAGGCTTTGTATATATGGGCCGAAATCTGATCATGACACTTTATTTGTGGGAACGAGTGAATGCAGGCATCTGTTTTTGTTTCAGAGTAAGTGGACATTCATGTTAAATGGACAGGATCCAGCGATCCCTCGGATCTATTACATCTGTGGACTCAATGCTTATTACCGTCTCCCTAAGGGATGGTATGGGACATGTTAATTGGGCATAGTTTTCCAAAAGATTTACCAGATTGATGACTTAAAGCAAATACCCAAAATGTCTGAATTACAACATGCTAGACAAAACGAGAGACAGCAGCTGCTGTCGTTGGTGACATATTTGGAGCCATAATTCCTTCAGTAGGGGTTATTTTAAACTCCGTAAAGATTTGAAAGTTGTATACTATTGTGGATAACATGCTGACAAACTTCACAGGGACTATACTCCCTATGGATACTGAACTTGCTGCGGAAAGAGCTATGATTCTTCAAAATCGTCTTGCTTTAGACATTCTTTTAGCAAAGAGTGGCGGAGTCTGTAAGATGCTTAACGAGCGTCATTGTTGCTGGTTTATACCGGATAATAGTAGAAAGATTAGAGGTATGCTTACTAACCTAACTAGAGATAGTGCAGATCTGAAAGATTTGAAGGAACCCGGAGTTTGGGAGAAGGTTGGAAAAGGAATTGCCAGAGTAGGGAGCTGGTTTACAAATATTTGAAATGGGGTGCTTGCAAAAATATTAGGGGGTCTATTAATTGTCCTGGCTTGTTTATTGGGTCTATGGGGAGCATGCAAAATCAATCAGAAAATTTGAAGAAATTGGACCAAAAGGAATAGAAGAAACAAGGAAAGTGAAAGGGAGAAAATGTTTAATGAAATTTGGGAGAGTTCACACAAAGGACAGGGTGTTATGCGCAAGGGGAAAAATTAAAAATGAAAGGTCAAAAGGTCAAAAGGGGAAAGGTTTGTGTGATGACGAACCTCATCAGAGGAGGGACTGAGAGAGTGTAGCTTATAAAATCTATATTAACATGAAATGTTTATGAACTAATGTGTGGTAATGCCATAAAGAAGTTGTACTAATCTGTTTTGCTAAAACGTGCACTTGAAATGTGAACTCGGGGAGTGGCCGCCAATGTATACGCGGATTAATAAAAATTGACTAATGCCTATGAATATTCGAATTAATGAATGATTTGCACTAATTATTAATGATTATGTTATTAAAGTTATCCTAAATAAATCTTGTAGGCCTTAAGTTAGCATGAGCCGAAGCTTAGCTGCCTGGCTCTCATATTAAATGTGTTTTCTAACGTGCAGCGTGCTGACTCGCAAAAGGACATGACCTCTTATTTTCTTCAAACTAGAAGCTGAATGTAACCATAGTGGATCCGTTCTCATGAAATTCACACTGCTTGTAGAAATGTTTAATCGAAAGGCAACAGTGTAGACTAATATAATGTATAAGGTCGTTTAAACCGGTGAAGACAATGGAGCTACTGACCGAAAGATGTGCAAAGAATTACAGAAGGATGAAATCATACCGGATGTGCTACCTCTGAAGACGTCAATCATATGGACCAATAAAATGTCTGTAAACTAATATGGGGTGAAAGATTAATGACGTAATCTATTTTCTAACTGGATAAAGATAGTGCGGTATAACCATGGACCAATGAAATTTTAGGGGAATGTACAACAAAAAAGGGATAAAACCCCATGACATGGGGAGCCATTTGGAGGTGTTAGGGAATGCAATTTATTTTATTCAGAAACTCTGTCACTCTGTTTGGTGACTGATTGGTTTATTAAAACCATCCTCTTCCTTAGATTGCCCATTTACACTTTAACTCCTTATGAGGGAAGTGCCCCTTTTTCCCTGGAGCTGAGATTTTGACTGATGGCGAATCAACTGATGTCCTGAAGACGAAGACTGACCCTGAGTGCTGACCTAAACCTTGGAGGGTAACTATGACAATGAAATTGTGATTTGTCTGTTTGCTTTTCCTTTCTAGGTACCAACTGCCTACTTTTGACAGAGACCATAGCTAGATGTTTTCCAAATTGGTGTTCTAAATTGTTTTGCATGAGGCCCAACATGCCAATGCTAATCAGTGGTTAGGACAGGTGTTCACTAAACTGACGCAAATAGACAAACGACTGAATCTATGCTTTGTTGAAATGACGCGTTGATGACACTCTGCTAAAGTTGATTTATGTACACGCCGTGTTATGTTCTGATGTTCGCGATTCTTGCCTTAATGAAATCTTATCAGAGTTGCCATATTGTGACTATGTTATTGTGTTTCTTGGTTTTCAGATTAACACATCTGCTTTTAGAATTGTAACTAATAGGGAATAAAACTTATAAAATTCTACTAAACTGGTGTGGTTATTCATGACTGTCAGGTCATGGTGGTGTCTTGAATTGATTAATGTCTTTGACTAAAGTGATATGTATTGTTTTGATAAATATTGATGACATTATTGACATATTGATTGACATATTGATTAGCTATCTCGTCCTAAGGTGTCTCTCAACTGGGTCAAAAGATTACTTGGCCTAAAATGAGCCCTGATGTGTAATAAATTATCATAAAGGGACGCATTATCATATTCATTAGCCTTGGGCTGAATGAGCCCCCCCCTTGAAGGTTTGGGGGCACACTGGAAGGTTGGAGGCACCTCTGCACCTGAGGGACTGCAGGGGCCATTGTTGCAACCCTGGCACCTGTTTATTGTGAGGCTTCAAACATATATGGTGGGCCATAAAAATGATTGTGAACTACATGAGTTGCAATCTTTGCCACCTGAGACTATGGTACATAGTGACAATGGAAAGATTATACTTGACTCAGGACATCAAGTGGGCTGGTCCCCCTGGGTTTCAGACTGAGTAGTAATAAAAAAGGACATTTAAACGGGTTCCTTTAGGGCCCTGTATTCATGTCCTCAGCTTTAAAGGGAAAACACTGAATGATTTCTGGAAAATGAGTGTAAAAACAGTAAGATAATCCTTGTTGTTCCAATTTATATTTCCCATAGTTTACGTAATCTTGCACTCCCTAACTCTGTTTGCTTTTTCCACAGTATGTTTTTTACAGGCAGCATAATACTCTTGTATGGTGCATACTTTGAATTGCGACGCATCCACGCAGTGCTTAATTTGCTGGTGCCCTTGGCTCTGCTCAGAAGCCTGCGACCGGTGCAAGCAAATGTCGGCGTGCTGAATCCCAAAGTTGTGTCATCCTAAAGATATCTTCGGCCTCTGCTCCACAACATGCACTCCCTGACACTTTATCTCACTTTTTCAGGTTCTTGCTTTCTCCCATTGTGACAGTTTTTTGTGCTTCTCTTCCTGTGTCTTTCCCCTTTGTGTGTTTTCCTCCTCTTGCTCTCATAAATGTCTCATGCGGTACAATATGCACTGGCCCCCAAAAATGAGTGTCACTGCCTCCACCGTCAATCACCATATGAAATTAAGAACCAAATCCAGGTGTTTATAATGAGGTATGATTGAGTTGTGGCTGAAAAAAGTGCAAGTCTCCCTCAGTGCCCGTCAGGGGTTCAAAAAGGTGCTCAGAATAGATGATCATCCAATCCTCAGCCTTTCTGCAAAGCGCACAAAGCAATGGTCATATACACCAGTTGCAGTTATGATTTTATGCAAATGTATGTGTATGGTGGCACTCTTTCAAAATGTTATTTTATATGTTTAAGCCAACCCCTTAATTATGTAGGCCATGCCTCTTTCAGTGTCCCCCCACTTAAAGCCCTGCCTGCACTCTATCTGACAACTATAAACATGTGAACTATGAAAATGAATCGAAATGGGGCCCCATTGTTTGAGTACCTCTCAAAGTGTATCTTAAGTGTCATGTCTTCCATGCCTTTGTTCACTTAATCTCACTAATTTTTTCAGTTTAAGATGGATTAAATGGGAAACTGTGGGCACACAGAAGGCTAGGTGTCTGATTTTTATGTTATGTTTGTCATGTCATGTTATGATTTAGAGTTTGGTGGCGGAGGGGTTACTCCATCACAAACACGACAGATTTCCCACCCGCACTTGTTACTAGTGCATTATAGCCAATGGCACTTGTAAGACAGTGGAAGGGATACAGATTCTGATTCTGATGAAATTCCATGTGAAGTTTCTTAGATAAAATGCAAATAAAAATGATATGGTTAAAAGTTAGTCCAACTATGCAAAGTGCTTTCAGATTAAAGGCCAGGTCTGGTGGAGGCTGTAACAGGTGATGTTGCACCACTTGGAAACCAGATGAGTAATTATTTCAATTAGTGTATTAATCACCTCCTGCTTCTGAGCTTAAGGAGATTTTATGCACTGAAGACCTACAGTTATTTTAAAATGGAATCAAAGTCAATGCTTCATTTTCCCAGGGATGCACACATTGCAATTTGGGAATTTAGGAACTCACCATTGTCTAGCAGATGTAAAGACTTAACTAAGTTGTTCAAAATACAGGGGATAAATAAGTGCTGCAAAATTGCATAAATTACAGAGTGGTTCTATTTTGCACAGAGGTGCTAGTTAGCACCATTGTTCAACATTTTATCTCCACATTTTATGTGATCTGTTCCCTGAACCCCTAATAAACCTGAACATGTCTGTGGACACTGATTTTCAGTGTTCACCACCAGAACCTTTGTGGTTTCCCTGCAGTTGCATCAGGGTCTTGGAAGTGATGTTTTGACCACATATCAGCATTTTTGCCTCCCTTAACAATGTCTTCTGCCACAGTCTATTGTGTGCCCTGGAGACTCAAACTCATGTTTATAGATGTCCTCAAGAGTGTCAGAGACCCTGTCCTACATAAAGACGGTCACCTTTAATCACACCCCAAAAAGTACTAACAGTTGGCTCCTTAGAAGTGCTTGTGGACACTTCAAACAAGCTCACAAGGTTTTGCAATACTGGTCACAACTGCCAAATCTGCATCATAATTATTACCCCCTTGCAAGCAACTGGTTCATTCTGGAGTGCTGAGGACATCCAAAGAAAATGGAGAGGATACAAGTTGATTTATCAAAAAAGGTTCAGACTAAAACTAGGGAAACTAAGGTTTGTAAGGCCACGTGACCATATGTAATATCAAAGAATGTAGGTTTCTCAAATGTGAGAACAGTAAGGGACAAGTACACACCATTGATTGTTGTTAGTATTGCAGTATAATGAACATAGAATGTCCTCACTAGTTGTTCTTTGCGTGGGCACGCTCTCATTCAGGTAGAGGTTTACAAGTGTCTGACAGATTCAGGAAGAGTATACACATATTTTGCAACTGCTCTTGCATGTTCCTTCCCGTTCCACTGTTTGTTCATTTTCAGATACTAGGTTAGATTTTAGGAACCACAGCTGTCATACCTCATCCCATCCTACATATTTAAGGAGGTTTGCTTTAACCCCTGCTTCTCGGAGATGATCTCCAATATTCTTCAAATGTGATTGAACGAGGACCACACAGAAATCAATGAGACTGAAGCCTGTGGTGTCCGAGACGACATGTCTTCCATGCATGTTATGAACATTGAAGACAGACATTTTGAATACCAATGTGATTATATTACTTCGAAAGTAGGCTTTAGAATTGACAAGAGATAAAATACCCCAGTTTGGGGACATGAATATTTAAAGTCTCCACCTTTTTATCTCCACACATTTAAGAAAAATCACAAGATAAATGAGCAAGGAAGTTGCATCACCAACCAGTCAATGGCCTACCAGGTCATTTATTCGCCAGACACTTCTATAACCACCTTCCATTCTAGTATCCTCCACAGGTTTGCGCCCTTCAGCTCTTCCAATGAGATACTTCAACGTCCATTTCTGCACTAAAGATCTTAAGAAATTGTCAGATTCTCCACATCCCTGACTTCCTTTCCATTTGGTTACACTTCTGTGCTATTTCCAGCTGCAGCCTTGTAGATTCATTGATTTCATTCCCCAATGGCGTGAAAGGTGAAAGTGTGGTAGTGTATTGTCCCCACAACCCTGTAATTATAAACACAACCCTAAAGGGACTGTCAGCAATTGGATTGTACTACTAAGAGGATAGTAAGGGAGCTCCCTTTGAAAGGCTTTTCACAGGGATGTGTACAGACTAGGAAGAGAAGGCAGATGGTGATGATCTTAGGCTTTGACAAATATTGTATCCCGTTTGGTCCATTTAAGTGCTGTAAGCCCTACAGGTATCTTAATAGTCACTTTGGATGTAACTGCACTGTGGATGCATATACATTAGATCAAATAGAGCCAATTAACATTTGCAGATCCAGCAGGCTAGACAAAGGTAATCACAGAGGTCTGCACACCATAATCAAGGAACAAAAGAAAACTCTTCCTTTCAAAACTCTCTCCATGTTTGCAATTATTACCAACCAATTTGGCCCAGTTTCCATTTCAGCATATTTACTCCAAAAGAGCTACTGGTAATTAAGAATTACAATGGCTGTGGAAACAAAACAGACCAGTCCCCCCCACCCAGAGATTTTGCTGTTGAAAGCAATTGAAATCTCGAGTTTGATCAGACCCAGGAGAGATGACTATTTACTGGTTGATTGGGACCCTGCATTATCAATTTACTTGGTAATTTCTACATTCTTAAGTTAATTTTTCAAAGTTCAAACCACAATTTCTGATAAATCCATACAAGGACCCCCTGTATCATTTACGCTGAGGATGAAGAATTAAACTCCACCACTGGGAATCTTGTAATGAGGCCCTATGCCTCCATTGCATTATCCTTCATGTCTAAGTGCATAATCTAAACATCCTATTGTTTTGTGTTTCTACCTTTTTCTATATCTAGCCCCGTTTAGAAATACAGTGAGTGAGTGTATAATCTACATTTTAAATGACAATTAGATTTAATTCATGGAATGTTAAAGGTTTAGGGTCCCCAATAAAGCATACAAGAGTTTTAACACATATTTTAAAATTAAGAGCTGATGTTGCCCTACTACAGGAGATTCATATCTCGGATAATGAAGCAGCCAAACTGAAAAGGCAATGGGTATGGCTATTTTCTCATCTCCTGGCACAGGGGAACAAATTGAGTAATTATATTGTGTCATAAAGCTTTGAATGTTTCTGTTATAGCTCAAGAATTTAATGTAAAGGGAAAATGGGTTATTGTTTCGTTGTCCATTAATAAAGTACCTGTAACTATATTTAATGTTTATGCTCCTACCCAACCTGATAAATCATCTTGAAATGAAATATTAGCAAAGTTAATGAATCTTTCAGATGAATATTAAATTTTTGGACGGGGTTGTAATGTGATTTTGGACCCTTTTATTGATCGTAAATCTAATTCTAGATTTATACCATCCACCATATTCTCATAGTTTACCTCTACGATTAAGCAAAGAGCATTAATAAATGTTTGGAGATTGTGTAACCCCACATTACAGGAATATTCCTATTTCTCCTTGTACATTCTTCCCATTTGAGGATTGATTATTTATTTGTCTCACAACATCTTCTACATCATGTTTTGGGTTCGGAAATTGGCTGTATATTAATCTCAGATCATGCTCCAGTGAGAAGAGATCTTGATCTTATACCACATAACTAGCCACATAATAGATGGAGATTAAAGAATTCTTTACTTCTTGATACTAATTTTTCTCAACTTTTTGAAAGGTTGCAACACAATTCTTTATAGACAATGATACCCCTCAGTTATCTGTTCATATCATTTGGGATGCTTTCAAGGCTGCGTCAAGGGATTTGATTATTTTCTATGTTGCCAACAAAAGGAAAACTGCAACTAAAAAATGACTTCAATCCATGGATTGTATCAAAGAATTAGAAAACGTATATTCATCTTCCAAAACTACAAGTTGTCTCAATGAACTACTTCAAGCCAAGTTTACTTTTAATATGAATTCGACTGATATTGCTAATTCTTATCTTCTTAAATCTAGTGCTAAGTACTATGGGAGTCAAAACAAATCAGGAAAGCTTCTAGCAAATTATCTCAAAACTAAAAAGGATAGAACAAAGATAGAATCTATTTACAATACTTCCAATTCTTTATTACATAAGAAGGATGAAATCTTAGATGAATTTGTTCATTTATTTACACAATTACATACTGCTGAATCTTACCCCACACAGGATCTTATCAATCAATATCTATCAATTATTAATCCACATGTACTTCCCTCTTTTGAATTTTCTGCTCTTGATAATAATATTTCCATTAAAGAAATTCTTAATGCACTAAATCTTATCAAGAAAGGTAAAGCTCCAGGACCAGATTTACTATAGAATTTTATTTTCATTTCTCTAAAATATTAGTTCAAAGATTATTTCAACTTTTTACATATTTTGTCAAAGCAAACTCAGCTTGAGGCTCTTTTCAAGATGCTTTAATTTGTCTTATAGCAAAAGATAACAAGGATCCAAAGTTTTGTAAGAATTCTAGACCAATTTCTCTAGTTATTTTTTTGGATTATAACATTTTTGCTAAAATTATCGCTCTGTGTTTGGAACCGCTTCTTCCTAGATTAATTGATAAGGAGCAATCTGGTTTTATTCAAGGTTGTATTATTATCTGATAATACAAGATTATTTTTTTATATTTTAAGTAAGTCTGTTGCTTTTAAAAACTCACTATCACCAAGTGCTCTGGATGCTGAAAAAGCTTTTGTTCATGTTAATTGGCTCTTTATTTTTTCAACACTTTCATGGTTTGATTTGAGATCTAAATTCATAAATCTAATATCATTATTATATTCCTCCCCTAAAGCAGCTATTTTTATAAATTGTCTCATCTCTCCCTCTGTCTCACTGTATAGAGGAGTTCACCAGGGATGTTCATTGTCACTACTTTTGCTTGTTCTTGCTTTGGAACCCTTTTAATGAAACTTAGAGCTAATCCAAATTTACATGGTTTCCAATGTGGGGAAAGGCAAGTAAACGTTTCGGCTTATGCTGATGATATTTTACTTTTTATAGCAAATCTGCAATATTTACTTCCTACTTTCCGGTTTGAAGTAGAGAACTTTGCTTCAATCTCGGGGTATAAATTAAATAAAGATAAGTGTGATATACTTCTTTCAAATAAATTCTGCCTGACTGAAGATTTTAAATCACCAAACTTTCACTGGCACAATGATAAAATTAAATACTTAGGTCTTTGGTTTAAGCCTTCTGTTAAAGATACAATTTCCAGTAATTTTTTGCAATTACTTTCTACTCTTGACCCTCTCATATCCAAATGGAATCCTTTATATTTATCCTTGTGGGGTAGATTAGATTCTCTTAAAATGATGTTGCTCCCTGTAATCCTCTTTTACTTATCAAACATCCCAATTAATATCCCATGTCATTATTTTAAGAAGATGAATTCTATTTTATCTACATTTTTATGGAATGATAAAAAACCCAGAATTTCCCTCCAAAAATTAATGAGACCTAAACTCTTTGGAGGGATTAATTTTCCTGCCCTCTGCTCATATCACATGGCCTTTTCCCTTAAACAAGCTTCCTATTTATTAAATGAAGATGACTCTTCTATTTCACCACTAAGGGTTGAAGTTGAAAAGTAATTTGTTGTCCTCTTTACATTTCCGGAGGTTTGAACTCTATCACATAAGCAAACATCGATTTCCCTTCCATTTTGAAAAACTCATGCAGAATTCTACAGCCAATTTTTGCTCCGTTCAATGAAGACAAAGTGCAGTTTCTGAATTTGTCAATTTGGTGTAATTTGGTGTAATATATATATCAAGTTGAATAATAGAACTATTTACTGGAAAATGTGACATTTAAAGGGGTTAAAATGGATGTGCCAACTATTTGAAAATGAATCTCCTCTTTCTTTTGCACAGACACAACTTCCTTTTTCTTTTCAATCCTCTTTTGCTAGAAAATATGATGCTTTAATACATGTCGTAAATAGTTCATATCAACTTTTTCCAGCTTAGCAAACACCATCTGTCCGACCTTCTCCAATTAAGAATCTTCTTTTACAGTCTCCATCAGCTTTTCATATTTATCAAATAATTACTGCATCTCCTGATGAAATAACTAAATCTATAATAGAATTGCAGTGGGAGAAAGATTTGAACACTTCATTTTCAACTTCTTTATGGAATAAGGTGTGGATTAAAATACGAACATCCTCAAGAGCAGCTAATGCAATTCAAACTTTATTTTTTATATATAATAGATTATTAATCACACCATCATTTTTGCATAAAATGAATTTTAGTCTTCCATCCTCTTGTTGGTCTTATAATAGGCTGTTCTCAGATCTTAAATATATGCTTTTTGAAATCAAATAAACGCTATTTTTAACACTCAAATTACCTTAAGTTTTACAAATATATTTTTGAGCAGTCTTGCATAGGAATGGTCTCGATAACCACAAAGAAATATCTTGCTTTTCAACAAATTATGAAAACTTGGAAGGACTCTTCTAAATTTTCCTTTCAAGCTTGGTGGTATGATGCATGTTATAATCATAGACTATGTTTCTCCCTTATCCCTTGCAATTCAACAAGATATGTTATGGATACCCGTTACAAATGACCTAAACTCTTTAGCCTATTCTTCACATAATAATTTTACTAGAAATTAAGAGGTTTCTAAACCTCCATGGATTGTTTTCCATTACATTTAATGTACTTACTTATAGTTTTATAATTTCCTAAGCATATATATTTAATAATGCATACATATTCACCTTTCAAGGCATTACTAGGTCTATCGTGTTTCTCACAGAGTATTTTCTCATGTAACTGAACTGTTATTTTACTATTTACTCATACCATCAAATGTATTTATAGATTTTGACTTTTGTATTAACTATTAATAAACTTTCTTTTAAAACTTAAAAAAGAAATACAGTGAGTGCACTTACTTAATAAATGCGCTTTTAAGGATGGTGAACATGTGTATTAGATTTCTGCAACTTTTGCCTCAAATGGAGTGCAGGTTTCTGCAGCCGGAATACTATCCTGTTGAGTTGCTCCGTTACCCTGTAACCAGTAGGGGACACGGATTTTTCAATGTGTTGCTGTGCACAATCACTTATTTCAAATTCAACGAGTGTTGAACTCTGCGTGTTGGGTTCGGTGAGAACTGGAAACTGAGAACTTGGAAATGGTTGGCTGAAACAGGCATATAAAGCTGAGCTTGGTGGTGGGTATCCAATAGAAAACATGAAAGAAATAATTTGTGAAGTAAAACTGCACATAAAGAAACACAAGTTCTTTGATAGACTCTTTTCAGAGTGAAAGCAATAGAGCAGTTTGTGTGTGTTTTGGGACATAGATCAAAGAATAAAAATTGGTGTAGTTTATTTTATTTTCAATAGTTCCTCCAACGCAGTGTCTGCTTCATTGTTGCTAGATCGGCACATCGCGGCATGACTTCTGACGAATCACCAACACATCGTCCCTGGGCACCATTTCATTCATCTACACCCGCACCGCAGTAAGGAACCAACAATTCATGCCGCAAACAATGTATCACCTTGTGCCCTAAGGTAACTATAACTCACGCACCCACCATGCACAGTTTTTTCATCACAAATGTTACTGCAAATATTACATTGATATTATCAATGATGTTATCGAAGATGTCCTGAGTGCAGTAATTTGTGGGGTAATTAGCAGTGCATGGTGAGGGCATGCGTTATAATGACCTTAGGTCGCGAGTAATAGTTACTTGAGATAACTTGAACTATAACAGGTGAATTTCTGTTGTTTGGTAGGTTTAAAATGTGAGCCTAAATATAACTTCCCCGTAACCTTAAGTTTTTAAAGTGAATTTCAATGTTTTTTTTAAATTCTATTTCCTAACTAAAACGTTCCTGTAACCTTTGTTTTTTTCAGTGAATGTCTACTTTTTTTAAACGTAAAGTAATTTTTGTTACTATACCTTAATCCAACCAACACCACGCATGGCTTTCGGCCAATCACCCAACCTTGCGCAGTGCATGGCCTTCGCCCCAGCCTTGCGGCCAACCCCTCTGCCAACCAAACACTGCAGGGTCAACCCTCCCCAGTCCGATCTCAGCGCAGAAGACCCCATCCATCAAGGCCCAGCCCAAACATTTACATTTTTTGGGGGGGGAGCGCAGCCACCCTCCCCAGTCCAATCTCCACCCCAGAGACCCCATTCCCCAGGCCCAGCCTAATTATTACAATTTTGTTTTTTAGATCTCGGCCAGGCGGACTCTATCCTCGAGGGCCCAGCTTAATGGCCCTCCTCCCAAGGGGCAATCTTGGTCTGTGGGCCCCTTTCCCTGGGGCCCAGCCATGTGACCCCGGTTTTCCCCAGGGCACCCAGTCACAATGTTGGGGACCGTAAGAGAAGAAATCAAAAAAGGTTACACACGGTTCCACCTAATGCTAAAGGGTTTCTTTCAAGGAAATAGTTCAGCGAGTCATTGAAAGGCGAACTTTATCGAAGCAAAAGCCCTCACTCACCATCCGGTGACATGCTTCATCATAGGGCCAGCTCCTCGTCAGGCCGGCACTGCAATGCCTGACGGGCCCCACAGGGGGGCTCTTTGCCGGAGATCTTTTTTTAGAAAACTCGTTTCTGGCCGGTTGAGAAAAGGAATAAAGTGAAGGATTGGTAAATAGGAAAAAAAAAACATTTTTAATATCTAGAGGTAGAATCTAATAATTTTAATGCTCATGACTCAACCTCTGACAAGATTAAAATCAAATAAAGTTGGGAATTGGTGGAGTAATGACCACAATTACCATGAAAGCCAGGTAGGTATAAACCTCAAAAGACAGAGTACACAGGATCCCCTGTGTCACTCTATATGATTGGTCAACATGTTTCTCGCTTGTTATCAAGGAATTACCTTATGCGATTCGTCAGGACCCAATAATATACCTAATCCTTTCTGTCTTTTGAGGTTTATACCTACCTGGCTTTCATGGTAATTGTGGTCATTACTCCACCAATTCCCAACTTTATTTGATTTTAATCTTGTCAGAGGTTGAGTCATGAGCATTAAAATTATTAGATTCTACCTCTAGATATTTTTTTAAAATTTTTTTTTCCTATTTACCAATCCTTCACTTTATTCCTTTTCTCAACCGGCCAGAAACGAGTTTTCTAAAAAAGATCTCCGGCAAAGAGCCCCCCTGTGGGGCCCGTCAGGCATTGCAGTGCCGGCCTGACGAGGAGCTGGCCCTATGATGAAGCATGTCACCGGATGGTGAGTGAGGGCTTTTGCTTCGATAAAGTTCGCCTTTCAATGACTCGCTGAACTATTTCCTTGAAAGAAACCCTTTAGCATTAGGTGGAACCGTGTGTAACCTTTTTTTATTTCTTATCTATTGGGAACCTTACACACGGGACCAGGAGTTATTCTCTGAATATCCCATTTTTCTTGCCCCTCCTGTGTTGTTTTTTTTGACCGTAAGAGAAGCCTGAAGGCCCCCATCGTCCCAGCTGGCTCCCCACCTCCTGTGGGAGCCAGCATTGGGAAGTGCGTGGTCCCTGTGGCGAGCATTGGGAGCTGGCGGTCCCTGTGGCTGTGAAAGGGCTGCGCAGATCACGGCCCAGATCACCCCATAGAATTAGATTGAAGCCCAGGGGAGGTGGCGGTCCCCGGGGCTGCAGGGGGCCAGGCCGTCCCCCCTTACAAATCATAAAAGCACTGGGGAGGTGGTGGTCCCTGGGGCTCCGGGGGGGCACGTAGCCCCCCCCACATTAATATTAACAATGCCTCTAAGTTTGTTCATCTTTTTTCAAAAATGTTCACAGGGTGCATGGATCCGCCGCGACTCACAGTGAAATTTTTTTTTAATGCTTTTTAGTCCTGGGGGTGTCCCTTTGGGAGCCCAGCACCAGAGCTAAGGGGTCAGGTTGTCGGTACCCTTGCCCCTTTTCTTATTTTTTAAATTTTTAAAGTGTTGGCTACCAACGCTTCTTTGTTCTCAGCATGAGATCGGGAGAGGTTGTGAATCCTTCCCATCCCTTTAGATACAAATTTAGTTTTTCTTTAATTTCTCAAAAACTACTGAATGGATTTACACCAACTGCCACAAAAGCCTCTTTCCGGACTAAGAGCTACCTTTCTGCCAAAGGTATTGTAATTCCGTTCATTGGTTGGGGCGCTATCGCAGTTCAAATTCCCTATTGAAAAATGAGTGCCCCTTTTTCTCGGCCCCTGCTTGACGGATCACCCTGAAACTTTTCAAACAGCAGCTGAAGTGAGCATAAAAGTTTTTGGGAAACTTTTGTGAGATTTGTCAAACAGCAGCAAAGTTATTTGCAAAACAAAAAGTGCCTATTCTACTGAAACTAGGTCTTAACTATAACTACATATTGGAGACCATCACTAGGTTTATATGTATATATCAATATTATATCAATTAAAAAGGAAAAAAAAAAAAACTTCCTCCTGGAGTGCGGTGGTGAAGTTGCTTGCAACTGTTTGTTTTTGTATACATATATATTTTTCCTTTTTAATTGCAGTCAAAAATAATTCACCATCCTTCACCACTGACGTGTTTTGACCTACTGGTCTTGATCACAGTAAATTAGTCCCATCTCCATGTCCCCCATTTATAGCGTCTCTACTATTACCCCTCTTAGTGCATTATGGGGCATCTAGTCTATTAAAAACCAAGCTCCCATCCACCACAAAACCTGCCCAACGTTACCCAAATTACATAAATTAATGTGTGCAAAGAATGTCGCTGTTAACAATAACAATGTAGCCTAATCTACGGGGACTGTTAACCTCATTTCATGAAATTAATTCTATAGTTCCAATATACCTAATGAAAGATCTGTACACTTACCCACTCTGTTTTCATAAATTCTCACATACATCCTGAATCTACCTCATTGTCTCATTGATGTTTTTCTGTAAATGCACTCTATCTCTACATGCTCAACTAATCTTGTCTGGTGGCTGTTAACAAGAACGTTAACAGCCACCAGATAAGATTAGTTGAGCATGTATAAAACGTTAACAGCCACCAGATAAGATTAGTTGAGCATGTAGAGATAGAGTGCGGTGGTGAAGTTGCTTGCAACTGTTTGTTTTTGGATTGAAGAGAGGAATTGGACCATTCATCACACCTGCACCAGCATGAAAGAGCGCGCCGTAAACAGGACCAGTTTGTTTACCCATATACATATATTTTTTTGCCATTCATTACTGACCGCCAGGCAGCAGTATGAAAGGTGAATAATGATTCACAACCTGCAAGAGTAGAAGCAAATTTAGAAGTTCATGATGCTCTGTGCTCTTTCATTTGAAAGAACATAAACTGCATGTGCACTATTTCTATGATATTAGCGTATTGATGTTTGCATGTAAGTAATACTGGTTGTTTAATGTATTGTATTGTATGAGTCCAGAATTAATGCTGAAAGTGTGTTCTTAGGAAACTCAATAGTGTCTTCTGCCTGGCTTATCGGCAGTACTTGGGTCTTCAATGCAGATTTAAGAGTCAGTATATTGGTTTGTCATTCCATATATGTCCAGTTTCTAAGGACTCAGTTGCTTCATTTAGATAGTTCGACCAGCGGTTACAGATTTCCCCCATACGGAAATAGGCAAATTATGGACTTAAAGCTGCCCTGTTTTGCTCTAAGGACCTGATAGCAGTATCCTATAAGGACAGCTTTGCAAGCAAGGTTTTGCCTCATTAGTCCTAGTTTCAGGCACAGCTGAGCCCTAAGAATGCTACTTGGCAACTGAAATAGTCTTCTATATACCTTACATTGGAAAAGATCAAGAGTAGAGGCTATAGTGCCAGGAAACTATTGATGGCCATAGGTCAAAGCTAGTAACAATTTAGCTCTGGTTATCTTCAGGACAGGAGAGGCTGAGGGACTGTAGAGTTGAGCTTGCTATCTACCAAGACCATAGGTTAAACTAGCCCCTCTATTCTTCAAGGTTTGCAACTGAAGTCTACGGGGCCTTTTCTTGGTTAAGCAAACACCAAGGTAAACGAGGCAGTGTTTCTCAGGGTGGCAAGTGGCCGGTCCTGCATGCCAAGTTTTTGAAACTTAGGGGCATATTTTATATTCTGTTTGCACCGGGTGTGCGTCATTTTTATTTACACAAATCCGGCGCCAAAATATTGGAGTTAAAGTCATTTTTTGCCTGCAGAAAACTACCTTGTATCAATGAGATGCAAGGTAGGTGTTCACTGGCAAAAAATCACTCTAAGGCCCTAGCACCTTATTTATCCTCTGTGCAAAAATCACGCACTGGAGGGAGGAGGGTTCAAAAAATTGTGCAAAGCTTGCTTAGCACCATTTTTTAACGGCTGGGTCAGGGCAGGCGTTAGGGGACCTGTAGGCCTATTTCCATGGTGAAACACCATGGAATAAGCCCACAGGTGCCCTCCCCAGGCCCAAGGGACACCCCACACACACCAGAGGGACAGCGGAGGATGAGGGACCCCATCCCAGGTAAGTATAGGTAAGTACAGGTAAGTATTTTTTAAAGTGCCATTGGGGGCCCTGAAATGGAATCCCATACATGGCACTGGGTGCAATGGCCATGTCAGGGGACCCTGGTCCCCTGTGCTGCTGGCCATTAGGGTGGTGGGCATGACTCCTGTTTTTTTTAAGACAGGAGTCATGTGGTATGGATGGTTTTGCGTCCGAAAATGACTCTAGGCAGGTTAGAGTCATTTTTTTTTACTCTAACCTGCCTAACGTCATTTTTCAGTGCAAACCCCCCTTCTTCCATACCGCCAGCCCAGCCCGACTAACGTCATTTTTTTTACGCTAGCCTAACCTTTGCACTGACTTGCACCATTCCATAAATATGGTGCCCGACTGGTGCACAGAAATGGTGCAAGCCGGTGCTAATCTTTTTGGTGCAAACCTGCATTAGTGCAGTTTTGCACCAAAAAGTATAAATCAGGGCCTTAGTTGACATGTCTGACATATCTGCCACAGAGCATAACCTTCGGTTTTGATTAGCTGAGGGACAGCTTGTTTTCCAGATTAAATTCATGCAGCTTATCCAGCACCATTTGAGGACCTAAGTAGATTTGATCCAGAAGTATGATATCATCTGGCTATTGCAAACGTTGAATGCAGTGGTTATAAAATATTGGGGAAATTATTTAGCTGTGCCTAAAGTATTACTGATGTCTGCCACATACAAATTCAAAGGAACAGGGACCAAGAAACAAACCTGTTTTAAAACTCTGTAGGTAAATATTTTTGTTGACACCCCACGAGCTTCACTCATTTGTTTCCGCACCAAGGTGTCCGCATATAAAACAATACATTATGCATAACCACGTTTTGGTCTCATCCAATATTTTTGGTGGGGGTCAGAGTCTTTGAGAAAGTGAGTGATCTCTATAAACTAAAGTCATATGCACAGGTTGGCTAGAAATTGCGACAAGGCGGAAGCTTGTGTTTTTCATACCTGTTTGTCAACAGAGAGAACAACAGAGGACTCTGTATGTCCATAGCCTTACACTGCCAGAGAAAAACATCATCCCTCAGCAGTAAAAATCTGGAGTTTGTGTAGTAATGGGTGACCTTGCAAAAACTGCGCTGATAAAGCACAGAAGGTGCAATACCATAAGAAACAAAGACACACAGGTGAAGGGTCCCTTAAAACATGGCTGCCAAGTGGTGAGTGGCTGAGGTAAGAAAAACAGTGCACAGTAGACCCAACCACAGAAAGAGCAAGGTGACATCTTCTGACCAAGTGAATCAGAGCATCTTCTAGATAAGTGCACGCTGTCAGATGTAATATCACCATTGTATTTGCAACAACCCTTTGTAATGCCATAGAAAATGGATGTGTGGGTAGCCTGGGCTTGCACCAGGGGTATGATGCAGAGCCCTGGAAATCTATGGGTCAAAATCATGAAGGAAGCTGCTCCTCCTCCATACTACAAGCCTATTGATTGGTTTCTCCAAGTTCTTGTGCTGATGGTGAATTGTCCCTCAACATATCCCCTTTTTAAGAGTTTCTCATTGTATGTTCGTGTTGTTCCTAGCTTTTTGCTTTGCTCACTTCACCTCTTCTCTCGGATCACATCACTATGCTTCATGATTCTGTGGTGTTCTCCTTTCTGTGTTGGCCTCTTAGCTGTGGTGCCTCTACATTCCAGATATCAGTTGTCTCCCTAGTGCTGAAATCCAAACACTGCTCCCTTTCTCCAGTGGGCTCTTAGCGCTTGTGCCTCTGCAGTCCGAGCATCTGTTCGCTTCCTGAGGTACACCTCATCACTGCTCCCTCTCTCCAGCAGCATCTCAGCTGTTGCATATAGACGACTCCCACGTTCCGGTGGCATGCAGCAGCACAACCTTCTCTTCTGCAGTCCGATAAACCAAACAACACATCTTGCCTACCTCCCTCCATTTTAATTCCAGCGAGACATTTTGGATATCATACCTCCTGCAAACCTTGAGAAAGTATCAAGCCAAAATTTACTGTGAAACATCTTTCAGGGATACATTTGAGAACTATACAAGAACTGATACACAACCTTTAGAAGAAACAAGGAGTACATCTCCAGGAGGCAGCAGTTTTAGGGAACCATTCAGGTAATATTAAGAAGTATTTCCACTAAAAGGCTTATAATTCATTCAGATAATATTTTGGCATTCGTTTTCTGTTTCTGAGCCAATGTCCCATCTCCTTTCTGAACAGGTGTTTTAGTGTCCAGCCTAATGAAGTCGTAGAAAAAAAACGCAGGAAAAAAACCAATTGCTGCCTACAGCGGGCTACCTGTTTTCCCTGTTTCCCTTACCCCTTGTGTGCTCTTGTGCCATCATTTCACCTCACAGGCAGGTCATGGAGACAAAGGACACTAAGAGCACTCCTCTCTTGCCTCCATTAACAACTAGAACCTTAACATGACCTCCAAATGACCATGTTGTGGAGTCTATCTAATATGAAGCAACGACTTGTGCCACATTACTATATATATATATATATATATATATATATATATATATATGCGTAACGTACTGTCAGCCATCAGTAGGTAGTTATAGTTAGGACCTAGTGGTCGGAATATTTTTTGTTTTGCTAACTTTGGTGCAGATTGACAAATCCTCGCAAAATGTTAAAAACTAGCACACTACTAACTTCAGCTGCTGGTTTGAAAGTATTGGGGTGATTCATCAAGCGAGGGCCAAGAAAAATAAGGGGTCCCAAAATGCTTTTTTCCTGTGCAATTTCCAATAGGGATCTTGAGCACAACTACAGCCAGCCCAGCAGAAAAGAATTACACCAAATTTGGCAGAAAGCTAGCTCTTGGTCTAGAAAGATATCTTTTTGCAATTTGGGGTAAATCTATTTATAAGTTTTGGAATTATTAAAGGAAAACTAATAATAGACATCCAGGAACACCAAGGGTCCGGGGACCAGAAAGATCTCAAAATGAGATCTTATTGAGTCCTGGTTAAAGTGGTGGCAGCATCTTGGGTCTTGACTCTGCAGAGTCCCAGGGGAAAAGTTAAAAAAAAACAGAAGGGGGCATGGTAGGAATGCCCCCTTAGGCCTGGTGGCAGAGTATCACAGTGGCTCCACTGAGGTGAAAAACATTTTTTTTTTTTTTTTTGCCACTCATTCATGAAGGATCCACAAATCCACTGCAAAAATGTTTTTTAAAACAGGTACAGTCTCCCACACTTGTTTTTAATTTGCCCCTGGGTGAGCCAGGTCCGGGGGCAAATATTTTTTTATTATATAGGGGAGGGGGTCACAATTGCCCCCCTCCACAGGCTTAATACGGCCCGAGGGCCACCACTACCACCTGGGGCATAGCCGATATTAAAGAATGGGACTCTTTGGTCCGGCCAAATGTGATAATGGGGAAGGGGCTACATGCCCCCCCTTGTTGGGCCACGTTCAGCCCCAGTGACCCCACCACATGAAATAGAAGTTTCCATGTTGCACTAGTGCGGGCAGGGAAACCTATGATTGTTCTTGCTTGGTGGGATCCTGCGAGCCACAGGGTTGGCTGCTTGAGTGCCAGTGGAGTGTTGGCCGGGTTATAGTTATCTCAAGAAACTTAAACTCATGCCTAACTTGCACCCTCACCACGCACTGCTAATTACCCCACATATCACATCAGTCCTCACATCTTCTATGACATCATTGATAATACCACTGCAACATCTGCAATGAAATTATTGATGAGAAAGCTGTGCATGGTGAGGGAGCCAGTTATAGTCACCATAGGGCACCGGTGATAGTTTCTTGCAATAAGTCTAACTATAACTGTTACATTTCTATGGTTTTGTGCATTTATCTAACTATAATGTCCCTGTAACCTTTGTGTTTTAGTGACTTTCTAAGGTTTTTTAAATTCTATTTCCTAACATATTTTTCTCCATGCGAGGCCCTCCTCTTTGGTCATTGGTATGGTAGCACAGCACAAACGATTCCACACACAGGATCTTACAACGATAAATCCTTAATTTCGACAGGGCCAGATAATCCAAAAATTCATGCAAGCATTAAAAACACTAAAACACCCTTTGCGTTTCGGCTACATGCCTTTAACTAGGCCTCACAACCAATCATGTTAGGCATCCTTTATTTTCCGAGCCTTAATCTTTTTCATCGGCCCTGGAGCACTAGACCCACACAACTTGATTCACTTTACCCAGTGCAATATGGCATCCATTTAGCAATCCTGCTTTTATTCAAATACAACTGGGCTCCCCATTACATATTTTATCATGATAAGTGCATCCAATCACCCTACATGATCTAAAATCAGCCCCGTGTGTGTCTTATCCACAGTTCATTTTCCATTGTATGCCATTGAGTGGCTCATTATACATAATGATCTTATTTCAACCAAATATGTACATCACTTTTACTACTCATCCATAGCGACTACAATACAAATCAATAATTCACATGTGGATTACATGTTATTCTCAGAGTCACTGGTTTTTATTAATGCCGATTGTCCTTATGGGGTGAAAAAGGTACACATGCATATTCCGAGGATCCGAAGCACGAGCCCCATGTCATTCCAGAGAATTCTGGTATGAGATGTAGATCTCTCACGAGGCCCATAATACCCACACCGTCTCAAAGATCATCATGCCTAAATGTAAACAGCAACATGTGACTTAAGTGCACTTCATACATTTCTCAATACAGGATAGATAGATAGATAGATAGATAGATAGATAGATAGATAGATAGATAGATAGATAGATAGATAGATAGATAGATAGATAGATAGATAGATAGATAGATAGATAGATAGATAGATAGATACCCATTCATAGACGCCTGCACTCTTGAGGCTTTTGAGATCGATCATGGAGGGTCCCCAGATGCACCAATAAAGGAAGCAACCTGCTGGAGAGACACTGGACTTTAGTCTCATGTGTGTCCCAATCACCTACGAGCTAAAATGTGCAGCACCGCAACTTTCATACAGCAGAAGCTGGTCTTGTTGGACCAAATCTCGAGGTTGCAATACAAGCCCAAGTGGGCAAAAATATTTAAGGGGACGTTTTGGAGGCGGTTCATCTGCAGTTTGTGTCCCCACCAGAAGTAATGTCACGGCGATGCTGATTTAAAACTTGACATTGCCAGAAACAGAACAAAGCACGTCAGGAGCAGGAAGACGAGCTGCATAAATTTGGCTGTCATTACATAATTTCATGAAATTACACTTGCCACCTGTAAGGTCGGCGCACCGCTACAGAAAGAGGACGCCGAGCCAATACTAGAGGTAATAGAATCCTTTATTCAATACTCCCATCACTATCTATAAGACCCCTTTTCCCGCCTCCGAACTTTGCTTTTAACCCCTCGGATAAGTCATGCCTGGGCGCCGTCACTTGGCCCACACATGAGGGGTATACCGGGGTATACCGAGGTAAACCCCCGCACAACCGGTGCAGGGTGGGCTGGCCCTGACGAGGGCCAACACTACACCACCTGTTATTAAAATTAAAAGCTAAAACATTTGAATGAAAGAGTAATCATTTCTGAACCAACTATCCATTTACAATTGCCCATCAGTTGAATATTTGCACCCGCACTTGTGGAAAATTTCCCGCCACTGGTGCTTTGGTTGACTGGTCTAAAATAGCGTCCGCACTTGTGAAAAAATGTACTGGTGCAATTTATAAAATACGGCCACATCAATTCGAAAGGTGAACTTTGGAAAACTGAACGTTATTTCGTTAAGAAACGTCTTTACAGTATGCAGACAATTTCTGACTGATCGAACTATTCTAGCTTGGCTGTATGGATGAAGATGTTTTTGTAACAGCAAGGAACTGCATTATCTCTCTCGGAATTGCTTCTAAACAGAAGGAAACATAACAGATAAACTTGTCCACTTATTTGCAGCACAAAGCGTCCCTTGCTAGCTCTTTGTGTCTCGTTTCCCTATTTTAGCCACTTATGAAAATGGAAATTGCTTGACTTCTTAAATGCAAATAATTTGAGGTCGCACTAACGAAAAAATGTGGTTGATAAATTTCCAGAGATGACCACATCCTCCGATCTCAAAAACGGCTGAGCTGAAAAAGATTGATTTCTCTCAGAAAAATAACTGCCTGATTTTCCAAATTGTTCTCTTATTTTATGAGACGATTTATATTACTGGAAAATACTTTTGAAGCGAGGCCCTACACCTCTCTAACTATTGTTGCCTATTATCCATTGAGGAGCTCACATGGGTGGACTGGTTGTCCGTGTTGCATACAGACAGAATAGGTTTAATTTCACAAATATTATTTTTACCTGAGCTAGTGTTTGTTTTTATTTATGCTAGTAAAAAATAGTGCAAAACGAACGTGTAATTCACAAATGGCACTGGTAGATTCATATCAATAGACACTCACCTAATGTGGTGAAAGACATATTTAGGTCATTATTTAGAGCTTGGCAGATGCTGGACATCTGGCAAAAAGCAGTAGCTGTCTCGTTCTCCCTACTTAGAGTTCATAGAGACCATATACTCTCGAAATAGGGTGGGGGTTACATCCACCACTTAATGCACCTTCCTGCATCTACAAAACTCCAAGGATCTGATTTAGATTTTTCCAGACAGTGTTGAGATTGCCGCCATGGTAGAGTACTTTACTGGTGCCATAGCGAGGGTACTCCACCCACAAAATTTAGAGATGGCTGCTGGCCCAGCGGACATCTGAAGCATTTATCGGAACCGCAGTCATTGCCGTTCCAGTAAATGCATTGAAAGTGTGTTGTGTGGCTCCATCAAGATGATAGCAATGCACTGCACACTTTCATTTTCTTTCTTTATTTTCAAAAACAAAATCCCAAAGCAAGGGGGGGGCGGCCATTGAAAGGTTTTTACTTTTACTTATCACCTCGTTTTGGAATGCAGTTTGGCAGAGTAAAAGCTGGCTATATGTCCGCCCACTCTAAATTCTGCGGGCCGGCACATGGCCAAACCTCCAACCGCCCTTCGGAGGGGTATGTAGGTGGTTTAGATGGAATACTCTCCGCCAATAATATATTGAAGTTCTGCTCATCTGTAAATCAGCGCACCTTCAGTTTTGGTGGAAAGGTTTCTTTGTCACCTTTGTGATGAAGTATCATCTTCATCAAACTCTAAATCTGCCCCTTTGTTAGGCCCAAAGACCTGATTTAGAGGTCAGAGGACAGGTTAATTGCCTCCACCAACCTGATGGACTACTGTCAGTCATATTGAAAATGGTGACTGCCGGCCTAGAGGGCATCTCTGTACATTGAAAAGAACCATTGTCACAGTAATTCATTTCAGTGTGAAGAATGCTTGGTGGACGGCTGCCATCAGTTTTGATGGCCATTTACCAGACACTTTCAGTCTTTTGTTTTTTTCAAAAATAAATTCCCAAAGCATTAATTTTGTTTCTGAAAAACAAGAAATAGTGACCCCCCTCACCCCTCCTCCCCCACAAACTCTAGGATGTTTCTCCCAGGGAATGGGGGTTAATTGTGTTTTTTTCGGTTCCTCACATTCATTTTATTCCTGGCATTGACCAACAGGAAAAAAGACTTTACAATGTCCTCCCAAATAGAGTGGGCAGTGTAATGTCATTCCTCAGAAAGCCCCTACTCTGTCAGGCCATCAGAGGAAGTTTTCTGTCAACTGAAAACGTAAGGGATACCTGTCTCTAAATGAGGAGGGTGGGCCTAAGGATGGCAGGCAGGTTACTCCGTCACATTCGCAACTGAGTGCCCCATCCTCCAAACTCTAATTCTGGCCCTCAAAATTCTAAAAATGTCCATATCACATTTGATAATTGAGAAAATATGTCAATCCAACACTATCTGTGTGCAGAAATAAAATGTGCAAAATTATTTATTATATTCAATATAAAATGCTGCCAGGTCTTTAGCAGGGCTACAAAGCTGTGTTTTTTTGTTTCAAATTCTTCTAAGCAAGCCTATTATTTATTATTCTGAGATTCAGATTGCAAGTGTAGTGATCTCAGAAGACAGAGAATAGAGATTGGGAGAGTCTGGGAATAAGCGGAAGAAGAAGAGGAAAATAGTAATTCAAAAGAATAGAATCTACTCTGTCCTACTGTGTTGCTTTACTCTTCAGAATAACAGAACTATGCACTTCAGGATATTTTATGGCACAATGTGAAACAATCACTCTTACACACCTTAGTAAGTAGAATAATCAAGTTTATTTATGGGGTAAGTTCTCACATAGCAAAACTGACCACACTAATATAACATGAGATTAACTGTGAGAAAGTAACCACTCTGTGATATCATGAAAAATAACATGAAAATAACTGCAAGAATAAGTGCATATTACACACGCACACACAATATGCTTCAATGCTTTTAAATTGAAAGGCTTCACCGAAAAGAGATTCTGCATCCCTCCGCCGCACACAAAGTCGGGGAACCTAAGTCAACTGGCACAGGGAGTCTCTTTCGGGACAATCAGTCCTCCTGGCGTTGCGTCCAACCCAGAAGAGAGTTCCTAAACCAGTCCATTAAGGCTCCTGACCTTTATAGTATTTACTAACGCCCAGGAATCTTTTCTAGAAAAAGAACCCCTTCTTTACAAATTGTGCAATTGGCAGTACCTTGTTCACCTTTCGAGACGTCTCCTCAGAACGGGCCAGGTTCCCAGAATAGGGCTCCAAGGTGAAGCTTGCATTCCTCGTTGAGTACAGGCGCATCCCCCATGTTGTCCTAACTGATAGCTCGTGGAATGTAAATGGCGCCCTTCGTATCAGGCAGATGGAGCGAAGTTGAACAGAAAAACCCCCCACCCTGCAGCTTCCAGAAGCTTGTGGAAAAACACAGAACACCAGGCTCGACAAAATGGAGTTGTGAGCCAATGTAAAATGGAAGCAGAGGCCAGTGGTCCATAGTATATTTCATCGCCCTTACCCTGTACCACTGTTCACCTTGCACGTAGTGCATGTAGCAATACATTCTACCCTTGGACCAATTGGCCACCTTACAACTAAGTATATTCTATAAGCTGAAATGGCAATGTTCTTGGGCGACACTGAGATAGAAGGTTAGGCACATACTGAATACAACAACATAATGAAATTTAAATAACTATTATGATAATGATTACACCAAGGATATAACGCAGTTGGCCTAAATTAGGCAGCCATCCAAAAACCCAGTCCCACCACCCCTTGTCAACATCCTGCTGCACCCCCTTTACTAACTTATGCAGGGCCTCTATGTGGGAGTTGATTGATATGGAGTGGTTGGATAAATTAAAACAACACAACCCTTCAAAATCGCTGCAGCCATGGTTGTGTGTGAGCAGTAAATAATCAATAGCTGCGTGATTCTGCAAATCAGCTTTCCTAGTTCCCTGTACATCTAATAACAGCTTAGCTAAAGCAGCTGATGTATAATTAATATTCTTAACTACTAAACATGCAAGTTTATTAATAACTCTGGTATTATACACTGCGAGCCCTAGCACCCCTACAATAGAGCCAGCTAAACTGACATATTCCGTTTTGCAAAGCAAAGAAATTTCATAATCACAGCCTGTAGGCAATTGAATAGTGTCTCTGGTATAGCGAGGGTGTAGAGCAGTATCCATAGGAAACATGTGAAAGCCTAAGCGTGTCAAGGCACAAGGCCCTCCAGTTAGATTGGCTGGGATATAGGTAGAGATGTTACCACATGAAAAGAGCCAACCTTTAGGCAACTTAACGTTTTGAATGTGGCTGGCAGCAGGCACCACATTCTGGCAGAACATTGAATTATTTACATTCAAACAGGTCAGGTCATTTCGTGAGTGGCACAATGTCTGTTGTGCAGCAGTTAAGTTTTTGTCTCTTCTCTCCAGTTTAAGCTGAGCACCTTTACCTATTTTTATAGGATCACAGGTCAATGAATAGCACACATCCCCATTTGAGATGTTAAACGTGAGTATGGATGTCATGTTCCTCCACAACCGCCTGCCCACCTCCGGGCAATGACGGCAGTACTCATAGAGTGACAGATGGGAGCGAACGTCACTCACATCCACCATTCCATCCTGGTTTGTGTTGTTAAAGATGTGCAATAATACCGCAGCAGGAGTGGGCACCGCCACTAGACAAGTGGTAATCAGATCTTGAACGCTTTGCATGTTACTCATACAGAAGTGAGATACATTCAGCACTTCCTGCGCCAGGTGAATCCAAACATTGTTCGGTTGATGCAGTAGCGTTGGCATCTGTGGCTGACGATTGAATTTTTGGGCTATGAGCCCCTCCCCGGTGGAGCCTCCCGAAAGGGCTCCATACACCACACTCATCGCACAGGATGATCTGAAAAGAACAAAAGACAAAACACGTATTATCATTCTTGCAAATAGCACTTGTCAGCGGGAACATGTTCCCATTTGTCTTGACCAGGTCGCATAACAACCAGGACATTGTCTGGTCCAGTGGCAATTACATCAGCGGGTTGAGGAGGGTTATTTGGGGATTCAATCCACACTTTGGCCCATGGGTTCTTGTCAGTAGATCCGAACCATCCTTTGCCTCTTACAGTGAGAAGGGCTGGTGCACTCCCCTTCTTGACAACACCTCCATAAACCGGCATGATGATAATCTGAGCAACGCGGTCACCGGGTTGCACCACTAGGTCTGTGTCACCACTGTTCAAGAGAATGACTTTCAACTCGCCCTGGTAGTCTGCAGCTATCACACCTCCTAAAATTTGGATGCCTCTCAGGGCAAGCCCAGATCGAGGGGTGATTAGACCATAATGCTCAGGGGGAATCTGAATTCCAACCCCTGTTTCAATCAGGGTGATGTCTCTAGGCTTCAATCGATGCATTTGTAAGGCATGCAGGTCAAGTCCTGCAGATTCTGGTGTAGGTCGATATGGGGCCAAAGCTCCTGGAGCTGTTTGCAACACAATGGTATTGCTTGCTGTAAATGGATTAATCTGTTAAGCAGGTGTGAGCATTCTCATGAGAGGTGTTTCGGCATTCGTAAGGGGTCGGTTGTTCAAAATTTGCAAAGCATCGTACAAATTATCCCTCCACCCCTTCAGTGTACCATCAGACAGTTTGCACAATTGTTATTTCAACAACCCATTCATTCTCTCAATCAGTCCCGCTGCTTGTGGGTAGTAAGGTATGTGAAAAATCCACTCGATGTTGTGATGTGCACAATAATCCTGTACTAGTCTGCCCTTGAAGTGGCTGGCGTTATCACTTTGAATTTGGAACGGCACTCCATAGTACAGAATCAACAGATCTAATGGCTGCGATCCAAATCTGACAATTCGGACTGGAAGAGCTTTATTTCCTCTTACGATATAATTTGTCTACAGGAGACCTGGTCCAAAGATACGTTCCTTCTGAGCGGTTTCACCTCTCTGTGTCAGCCGGCATTAACCTCCCAAATGGGGAGAGCTAGAGGCGGCCTTTTAGTTCTTGTTTCCGTACATCTTCCGCTTTTAAATGTGTCCTTAATCTGGTCTTCCCTTTATTTTATGGTTGTCTTGGTCTCTATTAGTGGCCAAAAGGATGTCCTAATTAAAAAAAATTATAATAACATTCCTCGGGGCCTTCTTATGGGTCATTTGGAAGAGGTAACGGACTTCATAGATTCTTCACATGATTTGCAGAATAGTGATCTAATTATTCTATGGGTGGGCGATTTCAATACTCCTCTGTGTAGCAAAGAACACATGGACTTGTGTGCCTTTCCTGCTGAGGGCAGAGAGTCAGTAATTCATTTTAACCATACTTCTGAAGGAGATGCCTTAAACCTTTTTACTTGTAAATTTGATCTGGTTCATGTCACCGAGAAATTGGCCCCCGACGCCTGTAATACACCAACCTTTACAGGGAATTTGAGGGGGAGTATTATCGACTTCATACTTATCAGCTCCTCTGATTTTTATGTAATTTAAGAATTTAAGATTACGCCTCATTGTGCGAGCGATCATAACCCCCTTAGCATTATATTGGACCTAAAAATTATCCAGGCATCCAAGAATAAAAGCTTGAGCGCTGCTACTGTTTATAATCCAAATTGTGGCATTCGTTTAAAATGGGACAAAATAGATCCAAACGTTTTTAACCAGGAAATTGTAAAAAGTAGGTCTGACTCGATTCATATGTGTTTGTCCCAGCAGTTAGACACTGACCGCATAGTGCGTGAATTTGAATCTTTAAGCACTGACATTGGCGGTGGACAGGCCCGCGAAGGGGCCAGTGACCCACAGATGGTTCGATTCTGCGTGCTCATCCGCCCACAAAAAACTCAAAGACGCACTTAAAGAGGTTCCTCTCTCCCGTCAATTAGTTAAAATAGCTAGAGCCGATTATAAGGCTGCCCTTGACAAACGGAAATCAGAAATTAGGTCTAGGGCCTGGGGCGAACTTTTGGCTGCATCTGAGCAGAAGGATACTTCTAAATTCTGGAAAATGATAAATCACTCTTACTTTTCTGGCAACAACTCTTTGGCCAATGACTGTCTTATTGCCGAGGATGTCTGGTTAACTCATTTTAGGAAAGTCTTCTGTCCAGGAACCTATGAGAATTCGCATGTAAATCCTTCTGCACTTTTTATTTTAGACTCCAAAACTAAGGCCTCAAATATTATTTTTGATCTCTACGAGGTCAAAAATGCTATTGATAGATCAAGGCAGGGGAAAGCTCCTGGCCCCGGTGGGGTTCCCGTTGATCTTTTTAAATCTGAAATTGATCTTTGGGGTCCGTTAGTTACAAATGTGTTGAATAGTGTGGTAAATAGTAACATGCCCCTTTCTTGGAAATCAGCTATTATTGTCCCCATCTTCAAAAAAGGAAAGAGACAAGATCCTTCTTGTTACAGACCAATTTCTCTTATCGATTCAATGGCAAAGATTTTAGGTAGCGTGATCTTGTCCCGTTTAGAAGATTGGGTGTCTGAGGCCCAGATTTTATCTCCTATTCAATTTGGTTTCAGACCCGGTGTAGGCACAGTTGAGCAAGTCTTAAACTTGCAGCTGATACTCAGCAAATATGTGATAGTCAAAAAAGAGTCTATTCACATGGCTTTCATTGATCTAACCAGTGCCTTTGATATGGTTAATAGGTCAAAGTTATGGCAAATTTTGGAAGTCCTAGGCTGCGATCCAGCTCTATTGGAGCTTATTAAACGCCTACACACAGACCTAACGATTTCTGTTCAGGCCGGCTCACATGGGCAGAGAACCTCCCCCATCCCGTCAACTAGGGGTGTAAGGCAGGGATGTATCTTAGCCCCTTTTCTTTTTCTGATATACATTAATGGGCTCTATGATTCACTGGTAAAACATGCAAAGGACATACCGAAGATGGGCCAGAGACAACTTCCAGTTTTATTATATGCTGACGATGCAGTTTTAATCGCTCGTACTGCAAACGGTTTACAGGGACTACTGGATGCATTTTATAATTTTATGTTGAACCTTGATCTGAAAGTAAATTACCCCAAGACTTTCGTTATGACTTGTGGCCCACGTAACACAAAGTCTAAACAATTTACTATGGGAGGGCACACTCTTAACAAGGTCAAAGAATTTTGTTATCTAGGAATGTACATGAGTTCTTCTTTGTCCTGGAAGACACACATTAATTTTAAGCTCCAACAGTTGATAAGGAATAACGAAGCAATCTTTCGCTTTTCAAATAAACTAGGTCACAGACCCCCTGCACAGTTAACAACTCTTTACAATTCTAAATGCACTGCATCAGTCCTTTATGGGGCAGGCGTCTGGGGCTATAATAAAATACCGTCTCTCCAGAGTGTTGAAAATAAATTCCTGCGCAGATTATTGTTGGTCCCAAAATGCATCGCAAACATAATCTGCCATGAATTACTTGGACAGTGCTTTTTAGAGGATAGGGTTTTTTTGGCTCCCCTATTGCTCTGGATCAGTTGTTGGTCAAACCCTATGGCAAGTTTGGTCCAAGACTGTATCTCTGATTGTCTACAATTGGAAAATTCAAATAGGATTCCCTGGCTTATGTTTCTGCAAAACTCTTTTGAGAACCTAGGGCTTAGATACATGTTTGATGATCCCCATCTGTTAACCACAAACTCTAGGTCTGTTTTGAAGTCTACTTACTCCAAGCATATATCAGAGCTGAGATTTTATAGTTCCCTGAAATTGAAATCTTTTGATTCCTACTCTCGGATTGTGACTGTTCCATGCCTTGAACCCTATTTGACTTGGTTTTCAAGTTTTAGAATAATTTCTCTTTTAACACTTTTTAGACTTAATCTAATTCATTTTAAGGTAGCTTTTCCCGAACCATGCTTCTGGAAAAAGGACTTACCACTTTGTCCCTGTGACTACAAATCAACTCAGAGCACTTTGCACTTTTTTCTTTTTTGCCCTTTATATGCTGCTCCTAGAGGGGCTTTTATTTTACCCACGTTACGTCTTCTTAGACCCATTCATTATAAGGAAGCCCTACTATATTTTCAGAGACTGCCAGATATCCAAATTTGTCACCATGTATTAGACTTTGTTACAGCTTCTTTAAGTATTAGGAAAAGGCCTACTCCTTTTAAAAAAAATTATGTACGTATAGTATATCATTTTAAAGCTAATATTTGTACTTTTTTGATTTTGTGATTTTTAACCATGTCTAGCATACTTATCTATGTATGTCAAGGGGTTTCAGATTGGATGCCCATGTGGTGTTTTTGAAATGGTTTTAAGTTTTATTTTATACTATTTATAGATCGGTAAATGTGTCTTGGTTTGCACTTTTATGGCAATTGCCGAATAAAGCTATTTGACTGACTGACTGAACAGATCTAATGTTTTCAGGGTGCTCTGCTGAGTTGGGCGCTTGCAGGGAAAGGCTATGAGATAACCAGAGTAAGTATCCACCACTGTGCAGGCATACAGTACTGACACCCTCTGCTCACTGGCATTGGTCCAATGTAATCAATCTGCCATATCTGTCCTGGCAATTTACCTCTGCCTAGCTGGCCTCTTACCACCTGTGGGACCGGTCTGTGCTGTGGATGCTGACAAATGGGACATTCAATGATTGCTGTTTTAATTAAATCTAGGGGAAGATGCATCCCTCTAATCTCTGCCCACCTGCAAGTTGCTTTTTCTCCAAGATGTCCGCATTTCTGGTGTGCCCATTTAGCCATTCCCACCAAATCAGAATTCTCCGCCTCCACTTCAGCCTCTTGAATCTTGGCTCGATCGTCTGCAAGACAATTGAACCATCGGTCTAATGAATCAGTTGGACAGTGAGCGTCCACATGATAGACAGCCACGGTGCTTTGAGGTAACATTTCCCAGATCTCCCGCCATACCTCTTTGTTATGGATTTTGTACTGATGTGCATGCCACGTGGGAAGCCAAGTAGCTAACCCATTCACGGTAGACCAGGAATCTGTATAAATGTGACATTTTTAGGAGAACTCATCACCCACTGCATGATGGGGATTTCAGGTCTTAAAATCACATTATGTCCCAATGTAATTTGCTCGGTATCAACCAGAGCCCAATAGCAAGCCAGCAGCTGCTTCTCAATGGGAGTGTACCGCTCTCCTGCCTCGGGTAACTTCTTTGTCCAAAATCCCTGGGGCACCCTCCTTCTCCCTTGTTTTTGCCATAAACCCCAATTAGCATGCTGCTCCTGGACTGTCACATACAGCTCGATGTCTCCCTCCCGAATCGGCCACAAATCCAAAGCATGCTGAATGGCGTCTTTCACCAATTCAAACGCACGCTGCTCCTGCTCTCCCCATTCAAACGCATTCTTCTTTCGTGTAACTTTGTACAATGGGGCCAAAATCTGAGACAAATGGGGTATGTGCTGTCTCCAATACCCGAATAGTCCAACAAAACTCTGGGCTTCCTTCCGCTTTCGCAGCACTGCAAATTCTTTAATCTTTTGTTTCACTTTTGGCAACACTTCTCTGTGTCCCTGATTCCACTGAATGTCCAAAAATTTCACGCTCTGAGACGGTCCCTGCACTTTCTTGAGGTTAATCTCCCACCCTTTAGTCTTCAAATGTTCCACCACCCTGTCTAGCTGAATCTGCACCTGTTCTTGTGTCTCTCCCTGCATGATCACGTCATCTATGTAGTGGGAAATTTGCACTCCGGGAACCACTGGTACTTCATCCAAATGCTCTGCCACCAGCCGGTGACAGATAGTGGGGCTATGTAAATACCCCATGGGCAATCTACACAAGGTGTACTGGCGCCCGCCCACTGGAATGCCAGCTGGGGCTGGCTCTCAGTGCCTATTTGTATGATAAAGAATTGGCAATGTCAATTGTGGCATACCATGTCCCACTGTGTTTCTGTATGTTTTCAATCAAGGTAATGGTGTCTGGGACCGCCACAGTCAGAGGAGGGGTATATTTATTCAACTGGCGATAATCAATACAAATCCTCCAACTGTTATCACTTTTGCGAACAGGCCAGAGGGCATTATTCCACGCAGTGGGGATGAGATTTATTACCCCGGCCGCCAGTAAGTCACGTACAGTCTGGCTAATCTCTTCATGTCCTCCCGGTATTCTGTACTGTTTCATTTGAATCACCTTAGTGGCTTGGGGAAGTGTTACTGGAGAAATTTTCAACAGCCCCACCCTCGCGGCTGCTATTGATATAAATCTTTTGGAACCAAATTGATAACATCCATCTTCCAAATGTAGGGTCATCCCTTTCAAAATGTCAATCCCAATAATGTACTCGGGAATGGGCACAATCAAGATAGTGCATTCTCTCTTAGGGAGTGCCCCTATTTTCATGGAAACCACTATCTGCGCTGCTGGGGTTTCTTTTCCGCCCAATCCCGTAATGGTGAAGTACTGTCCCTTGAATTTTCTTGGGTTTCCATGAATTAAAGAGGCTTCTGCTCCGGTGTCAGCAAGGGCTCAAACTTTCTGAACATTTCCACGTTTACCAAAAATTTCTACTTCAACATGTGGTCTGCTATCTTTGCGAGCCCATCCCTGCACCGGAGTTTGACCTATTTCCTAGCCTATTTTCACTCTGCGCACATCGGAGTCTGCCCAAGTCAGATCTGGATACAGTCTGCGGTAATTCTCAGGGAGCTCCTCCTCCCTGTCTCTGCCTCGCAATCTCTCTGAGCTTATTAGCTCCCTCTCCCACTCTCTTCCTTGAGTTCTCTCGGGACCTGTCAGTTCCCGGTCTCTCTCCCTGCTCCGGGTTCCCTCTGAGCCTCGGTGCTCTTGCTCCCAATCTCCATCATCTGGGGATCTCTCTCTACTGCGGGGCTCTCTCCCTCTCTCTCCCTTTTCATCCTCGCGCTCCTCCCATCCTGCCTTTCTCTAGTTCACCAGTTTGTTATCTTTCTTGTTCCCTTTCCTGCTCCCCTCCTTCTTATCCAAACCACGTTTGCGGCACATCTCCCACATGTCCTTGATGGTTATCCCATCAATGTCATCCCTGGCCACCCTATCTTTCAGCAAGGCCAGAAACATGTCCTGCCTTGACACCCTGTTGTTATCAATACGATTCTCAGACCCTGAATTCCTCTCTGGCTTAGTCCACTCCCCTAAATCACTTAACTCACGCACGGCTTCTACCACCTGAGACAGTGGGTTACCAGTCTGATTAATTAACAAAGTCATGATGACATGCTTGTATGCAGGAGGAGCGGACCTAATCAGCTGGTTTCGCACAGACACATTTAAAATTCCATTCATCAAATTATGAGCATTACCCAGAAAGATAGCTGTTTTCATCCCTTCCTCCTTCAATCTCTGTACTGCATCTCTCAAAGTCTACCAAGGTTTATCATTAGGCGGCCAGTCTGACTCTGTCGGATACATCTGAGCACACCCTTGCGCCGCTAACTCCAACAGATTGGTCATGGGACCATTCCCTGGATAAGTTCTAAACTCATTTTGGATAACTGGGTCCGTACTTAAGATACAAAGCCTCGGGGCGTCGCCGTGATCTAATTGAAACCCCTCACCCCCCATATCATGCACTCGCACCATCCACGTAAGCAATGTTTCCCCAGACCTCTGTCGAAATCTGTCTATCACATCACTTAGTTCTTGCTGTGTGTAATCCTCCACAGCATCCAGCATCACCCCTCCAGGGTTAGCTGGGCTATGCTGTAACTTTCGCCGATATATTTGCTGCGCACGGACAACATTCCTACACTCTGCCTTTTCCTGACTAACATCTTGACAGTTATCACCCCCGGACTCATCTGAAAAATCAGACGTATCCCAGATGTTTCCATCCCAAAATTCAGGGTCAAAGGCTGACCCTGCCTGAGAGATAGCTAAACCTTCTTTTTATTAACTTTCCCTCTACGTTTTTTGTGTTTATATTGAGCGACGCTAACTGCCGTCCTCTCTGCAACCAGCTGGTACATTTCAAGCTTATCACTTAACAATTTATTTTGACAAGCTAACATGGTAGAGGAATTTCGGGATTCTACTAACTCCTTCTCCAGCTGCTCGTGGTCTTTCTGTAACTGTAAACACTTTTCATGCAACTTTCTGTACGCAGAGAGCAAGATAAAGCCTCGCCTCCCCAACGTACAAATCTCTTTTCCCTTGTCCATTGACACTTTCTGTAAACATGTTAAAACATTTTCAGGTTCTGCATTTAGCATACATTAATTCCAATTTTCACACAAACCAGCACAACGTGACCATTCCTGAGCTCAAAGTTTATACGGGGCAGTTTCCCACCCCGGTATTTCTATGTCTGAATTTGATACATGAGAACTTGCTTTTGAACTCGCTTTGATCTTATTAAACATTTTCTTTTTTTCGAATCCTGCCAACTACGCCAGATTGTGTTGCTTCACTCTTCAGAATAACAGAACTATGCACTTCAGAATAGTTTATGGGACAATGTGAAACAATCACTCTTACACACCCTAGTAAGTAGAATAATCAAGTTTATTTATGGGATAAGTTCTCATATAGCAAAACTGACCACACTAATATAACATGAAAATAACTGTGAGAATATAAACACTCTGTGATATCATGAAAAATAACATGAAAATAACTGGAAGAATAAGTGCATATTACACACACACACCCAATATGCTTCAATGCTTATAAATTGAAAGGCTTCACCGAAAAGAGCTTCTGCATCCCTCCGCCGCACACAAAGCCGGGGAACCTAAATCGACTGGCACAGGGAGTCTCCTTCAGTCCTCCTAGCATTGCGTCCAACCCAGAAGAGAGTTCTTAAACCAGTCCATCAAAACTCCTGACCTTTATAGTATTTAATAACGCCCAGGAGTCTTTTCTAGAAAAAGACCCCCTCCTTTACAAATTGTGCAATCAGCGGTACCTTGTTCACCCTTCGAGACGTCTCCTCGGACCAGGCCTGGTTCCCAGAAGAAGGCTCCAAGGTGAAGCTTGCATTCCTCGTTGAGTACAGGCGCAACCCCCATGTTGTCCTAACTGATAGCTTGTGGAATGTAAATAGCGCCCTTCATATCAGGCAGATGGAGCGAAGTTGAACAGAAAAACACCCCACCCTGCAGCTTGCAGAAGCTTGTGGAAAAACACAGAACACCAGGCTCGACAAAATGGAGTTGTGAGCCAATGTAAATTGGAAGCAGAGGCCAATGGTCCAGAGTATATCTAATCGCCCTTACCCTGCACCACTGTTCATCTTGCATGTAGTGCATGTAGCAATACACCTACCCCTCAGGGTACCGATCCTGAGCTGAAGTATCAGTCTGAGGGTGCAACTCCTGAAATGGCAGAGATGCAGCCGGATGGAAGATGCCTATAGCTTAAGGCTCTACCCTTCCAGGTGTAGAGCACCAGTGGGGCTGGGAAGCCTCTGAAGTGTCTCTTAACCAGTGGCTGGGCTTCCCTATGATCAGAGATACCTGGATTTGCCTGAACAGCTTGCTGTAAAGACAGTTGTGGACACTTGATTACCCAGCCCTGGGTGGGTACACTAGGCCTTGGCCTGTTGTGTAGCCATTTTATGTATAGCTCCATGCACGTTAGTTTAACATACTAGGCCGCTGTGCACTTTGCCCTAGATATATTTTATTCAGCTTCGCACTGTTATTTTACAATAACCAGTTTTTACGGTCTTGTTTTAATTTTTTCTATCACACAGTTTAGTTAGTTCAGCACTGTGTTCTCAAATAATGCATTCTCGATCGCCCCGTGCTTCAGTCAAGGCTACAGTCTGGTACATTGCCGGTAATCGTGGTAGAAGTTTAGTCTCCAGCATTCGTAGAAAATACAAATCCTTACGTAGGGACATTTTCTTAGAACATCTGCGTGTTAGTTATATAAACACTTTCTAGTCCTAGTACACGTCAAGAGGGAGATTCCAGCCAGGGAACCACAACTGTATGCTGAATGCCCCGTTGCAGATGCTGATGCAGATTACAGGCCTTTGCTCAGGTATGAGGGTTGATGTCCTCCCCGGGGAACCTGAAAGGCAGGCTTAGAGCTTAACATGCTGTGCTCAAAATATAACTTAGAGAGAGAATAAAATAGTGGCACCATGATAGCCTTATTCTTGTGTTTCACTCTCATAGTCACTATTTTAATATTACTGTGTTGTGTAGTTCTGGTTATTGCAGCTCACGCTTTGCTATCCAAAATGCAGTAGTTTTTTTAAACCAATCTTTAAAACTTATACGGCCTTTATTGTCATTTATATATGAGACTGCATGGTGTATGAGAGAACCGGTTGTGACCTGAGTTAACACGACTTCCCTGGGAAGTACTGATATGTCATGCGCTCGGCTGCCCAATTGTCTCTGCCATTTGGGAGAGATGAGGCACTGATAGTTGGCCGGAGCAAAACCCGGATTTGGAGTGACAAGCGTCATTCACCATGGGTCAGACTCAGTCCCCCACATTGTGGACGATCTTGCTGCTCAAAATCCAGTAGTCTCATTAAGATATTGAGAGCCTACGCGACATGACGCCGCCAACGTTTAGTCAGGCTCTAATTTTTGGGTCCACCGGAACATCTCAGTCTCATTTTATAGAATGACACCTCAGTTCCGTATACAGAGACGTCCGTGGTACTGAGGATTTCCACCACAGCCGTATAGGTAATCCTATTTTCAGCTGGCGGTTGTTCAAGCTTGAACTTTAAAAGGGAAAAACACCATCTTGGTGTGCCTTCTCTGAACTCTTAGTGCTTTATGATGGCGAATCCCCAGGTTGTACAAATAGCTGTTAACATGCGACAACCTCTCACAGCACACTTACTAGCAAATGGCCTCACTGCCCAGGGAGGTCCAGTCACGTTTGTGGCGGATGCCCACGCAGCTTATAGAACAGAGCTTTTTTACTCTTGGGTCACATTTCCAGCAGTTGATGGAAACTCAAATACATTTCACACATATACAGTTGCGAACGCACCTGGACAATACAGGGCCTACGCATATTTAGAGATACTTCTGTCTTATCAATAACATAATAATTGGCTTGATGGCACCCTACCCCATACAATATTACCAGTAAGGTTAGGTCCACTAAGTAATGACGGTCCTACCTGGCCTTTATTGGCCACATATACACCACATCCTGCGGTTGAGAATTTAGCAGTAGCTGAGGTTTGACGCTTACACACTGAGTTAATAGCAATATACAGACGATTAGTGCAATTTGTGATGCAAACTTTAAATACAAACCCAGCGCGTGCTGCTCCAGCACAACCACATGCAGTAACACCAGGTAAAAATCAGGTAACTGTACATTCAATTATGGGTAAGGTCCCGGCCAAACGAGAGGAGACTCTGTTCTGGCTAGCACAAAAAATTAATACGCTGGAAGCAGTATTTCCCCATACAGGACCTCAGGATAAACATAGAATATTGACTATGTGCTTGCCCTTTGGGATAGTCCCTACAGTTGAACACTGTAATACATGGGGCACGGTATTTGCCGCGCTCTATACAACGGCACACGGTACACCGACACTTGCCAACTTACCAGAAGTGCTTAAACAAATTCAAGATGAATACGGGGCTGCCCCGGCCCTAGATTTGGGAATACAACTGATGGGCAATTTTGCCACTGTTTCTTCAATCATCCTAAGTAACCTTAAAGGGGAAGCAGTTGCACTTGCAGTGCGCATGCGGCTCCGTGACGTTCCGCAACAAGATCAGGAACAGGAGCTGCCTAAAATAATAGCGGAAACATATTCAAGTATCGTCGAGGTAGCCTAGGGGCTAGACCACAAAAACCTCAATTTCAGGGTAAAATTTATAAAGATAATACTAAACAACAACCTGAGGGTAATAGGAAACGCTGGGATAAAAAGCAACAAACATCTAAAAAGGAAAGGGGAGAATCTCCGCGAATGGAAACCGCACAGAATAGATATAATCTCAGGAATAGAGAGAATATAAAAACGCCTGATAGATATCAATATACTGATACACGCCAATCTCGTTCCTTTCAGGATTCATCGGAAAAAAGAAATGAGAGAGGTGGGCGATCAGAGTGAAGAACAGAGTACGTGAAACCGAGACAGGAATCACAACTCTCTTTGGAGGTTTCTGTTAAAAAGGAAGAGAAACCAGTACAACAAAAAAAACAATTTAAAAAGAAAAAGGAGGCAGCAGTCTCAGTTCGACATGCCACACAGGAGGAGGGTCCTCTTGAAGAACAAGAATTGGGCTCTAGCACTGCTAGACAGCGCAGCAGAGGTCACAATATTTCACCGGAATCTTCTAGAGCATCTGGAGGTGAAAGCAACTGATGACTATACAAATAGAAACAGTGGACATGCATGGCTCCGAGCCTGATAGGGTGTACAAAGTAACACTACAATTAGGAGACATTGAACGCACGATACACGCAATCTTTTGGGACCGTGTAATTAAAGTATATGATATCTTGTTGGCTGAACAAGATTGGCCGCCTGATTTTGTCTGCACCTGCCCATATGGAGAAGAGGTCATTAAACCTTCTTTCTGGCCACTTGTTCCAGAGGAACTCACCAACTCCTATCCTATAGAATGGGCTCTAGCACAAGCACCTGCGTTATATAGAAATCACGTGGGGTGGGATAGGAACTCTCCCTACCATGTCATTCCTATTATAAGTGAACCTCAGCCACAACCGCAGTATTCCATAAAACATGAAGCAAGGGCACCAGTGAGAGAAATACTTACACAATTAGAATACCAGGGTGTGATTGAACCCTGTGTCTCACCGATGAATAACCCTTTATTCCCTGTAGCTAAGCCGGACCATTCATACAGAATAGTCTTAGACTACAGAAATTTGAACGGACATACACGTACATATGCTATACAAAACTCACATAGCACTGCACTAATGAGCAACATAGTGCGGAAAAAATACAAAACAACTTTAGACATCTCGAATGGGTTCTTCTGCCAGAAAATAGCGCCTGAAAGCAGGAACTTAAGAAGCTTTAGCACATTAGGCTCTCAGAAAAAATTCTGTAGATTACCTCAGGGGTGTAAGAACTGTTTGCGGCTCGTGTGACTGCTATTTTACACAAGATAGACACTGAAGCATTGTCATATGTGGATGATATATATCTCACGGATGATGAGTTACTACAACATTTAAGACGGGTAGCCCGCATTGTTGTAGGGTTTGCCGGACTTGGCTACAAATTTAACTTTAAAAAATAATAAATTGCCTTCCTCAGCGTCCTGCTCCTGGGATATGAGCTGTCGAATGAAGGGAAGAGCCTAGCGCCACAATTTTTAGAAAAATGTGCACAATTACAACCACTGAATACGAATAAAAAACTTCAATCGTTGTTGGGTTTTCTAAATTTTGGCAGAACATACATTCCTGATTATGCAACACGCATAAAACCTTTATATGACTTAATACGTCCCGATTTTTCAAGTAAATTCTGGACAGTTGAACAGACACGCACTCTTCGAGAATTGCAGACTGACATGCTAGCAGCAAAACATTTACACACAAGGGACAACAAAACACATTTGGTCATCAGGGTTATAGCTGGGGCCATCGGTTTCACCTTTGTAACATTTAATGAAGGGGAGACAGTCCCGATTGCATACAAATCACATTTGTTTTCAGCTGCTGAACAACGCTTTGCACCGACGGAGAAAATTCGCACTGCTGTGCAGATGGCTGTTATTAAAGAAAGACCTCTTGCCCAAGGGAAACGCACTATTGTTGTTTCTCCAATTCCAGCCCTAGAGGCTGTTACAAAAGCTAGCGTTCCGAACGCAAAAGCACTTCAGCCACGTTGGATACAATGGGCTACGTCTTTAACAGCCACTGATGTAGACTACATTTTCGATCCAAAATTACAAACTCAAGAATTTCTACAATATGAAGTAGAATATCCAGTTCCAGCTAATACCTTGCTTATTGATCAACATCATAGAGTCATGTACACCGATGGCTCTTCGCAACCAGCGATTGGAACTAAACATCAATATTCTGCTGCTTGCGCAGTCGTAAGCGGCTATATGGAGGGAGAGAAATTCTGTCCCCTACATACCTATAGACAGACCTTAGGAGATTGTACAGCACAAGTGGCTGAGCTAAACGCTCTGCTGATGGTACTAGAAGATACGGATCCAGTGCAGTCCGCACTGATTGTTTGTGATTCATATTACTGTGTCCAGTCCTTTAATGAATATCTGCATTACTGGCGTCAGAATGGGTTCAGAGATTCCAAAGGCAACACCATAAAACACAGACTCCTGTGGGGGAAGGTAGCAGACCTAAAAGAGACGCTACTGAAAGTCCATGATGTGCATACACTTGGACACCAGCGCGTTGGAATACACGTTGCGGGAAATACTTTGGCAGATGAAGCCGCATAGTCGGCAGTGGCAGTAGCCACTGTAGCTGCAGTGACTCATTCGAGTTCCAAACCAGACACAGACACTTTGGCTGCCATAAAAGCTACGGTTGATGGTACGCCTTATCCAAAGGGATTCCCTAACAAATATCAATACTATATGGGAGGTATGCTGAACGCTGAAGTTAAAATTCCAGGCGTAGGCATACGTGACATCCCTAACAAAGATATAAGACCACAATTTGTCAAAGCAGCGCATGAGGGGGTGGCATCTGCACATGCTGGTGTGGCGGCTACAATTTCACTCTTACAGGCCCGTTATTGGTGGCCCGGTCTCTACAAAGAGACTAAGCAGCATGTCCTTTTTTGTGACATCTGTCAACAAATTAAAGTCTCTACGGCCAAGCGCCCGCTGCAGACACCCCTCTAAATTTCCAATAGACCATTACAGTGTGTGTACTTGGACCATTGCGGTCCACTAACACCTGATAGTACATACAAATACATATTAGTCGCTGTTCATTCATGCTCCAGATTTGTGTGGGTGTGGCCACAACGCTCGGCTGATGCTTGGACTGTTATTAAAGATTTGCAAGTCTTTATCGGTACATATGCAGTTGCGGCGTTCCATTCCGACCAGGGCCCTGCTTTCGCCTCAAGGGCATTCAGGGACACCATTGCTTTGTTGGGGGTCCAACTGCAGTACTCTTCGCCATTTCATCCTGAGGGAAATAGTGTAGTGGAGTGATTAAACCGCGATTTAAAGCAGTCCTTAACAGCCAGAGTCTTAGGTACGGGTCGTAGTTGGCTAGCCCACCTGTATGGAGTTCAGAGAGCACTAAATAACCTGCCTAGAAGGTCCTTGGGGGGTCGTACTTCATATGAGTGCCTGTTCGGAACTCAAATGTTTGTTCCGGATCTTGATGGTCCTGGCATGGAGGCAGCAGAAACACTTTTTGATATAAATGATAGTGTCACTGTTTTACAGGAATTACAACAGTTCAGTGAGGATAACTCTTCTAAAAGTGCTGCCTCCACAGGAATTAAGGATGTGCCTGTAACATCTACCGGCTGGATTCCCAGGGCTGGGGATCTTGTAGGTGAAAAGGTTGCAGTAAAAAAAGAATTTGGCCCTTCTTATGGGGCACCAGTCCTTGTACTGGGGATACACGGTACCAGAACTGTTATTCTACCACCGTTGCCAGGTGCCAAAGAAAATCATTTTGTTTCAATTGACAATGTCAAACTACAACATGTGGCCGATTCTGCACAGCCAACCAATAGGAACATCCAGTAGTTCCCGAATCCCTCTCACTACTGGAGAAGAAGTTCCGCTTCAAGTTGTTTATACCAACACTGACACCTCTCTGAGCTTGGGGAGGGTGGATGATGATCTTGCATTAGTTCCACTAACAACAAGCAATTTAGAAACATTTGATCAAGTCACCACGACTGCTAGCCAGACGGATGGTGCTGTCTACAGAGTACCACCACAGGAAACACCAACTCCACCATTGACCACGGCTACGTCATTTTCACAAACTGCCTCTGGTTACTTTGCCGACTTCAAAGACGGTCTATCAGACTCGTTTGCCTCTTCGACAGCTGACCTGTCAGGTGCACGTAAGCTAATACATTGGCTTAAAGACACATATTTAGTTTTTCCATGGAACTATGTATGGCTTTCTTTGACTGTCCTAGCCTTTCTGCTTTGGATTGGTTTTGTTATTACCTTTTTCTTGTTGATACATGGTCATTTTCTTCCCGAGAGATCAGCGGTTGAACAGGTGGAGGAGGTTTTGCAACCACATTTTTCAACACATAAGGTCCGAAGAGACTTATCCTTTGTGAACATTTCCACAGTGCCAATTCCTGATGGGATTGTTTGGGACAAAGTGATGTTTGATATATATGGTCCCACGGAAATCATTCAAATACCATATGTGTTAAAATTATCTATGAATGATGTAGTAATACCAGGCATTGTGTCTGATGATTGGGATGTGAAAACAGTTGATTCTATGATGACAGAATTGCAATATTATACTGTCTATGAAAACGAAGATGTTTACCAGTTAAAACAAAATTATGGTTATATGTTTTGCTATAATTATTATGGGCACCACTGCATACATAGAGCGAGTAGTCCCAAAACGATATTTAATTACACGCAAGGGGAACATTGTCCAACTCCACCACAAGGGAGTTCAAAAACTTATACTGAAAAGTTTACGTATTTTTCTGGGCATCGTCCAAAAATGCTCAGTCATATTATTTTAAAGTAACTCCAACTCAGGACATACATATGTTATTGACCAACACGAAATTTATATATTTGGAATCCTTTGTTTCCCGGTTATCAATTGAAGGTTATGAATATTGATCCAAATATATTGATTTGAAAAGTGTTTGGGGAACAAAAAATTGGCAGACTAAGGGTAAAGAAACATTGTTTAGAGCATGTCTCATCCCTGTTCAAATGATCTTTTTAAATGAAACAGTGCAACAAACAAGTTGTTTAGGCTTAGCAACAATTAGAGAATTAAACATGCCCAGTATACCTGCCCCTGCAAAATTTGGCAATTGGCAAAAATACACAAATGCAACCATACACGAGCTTAATGAGTGGGTCCAGAATGGCACGTTTAATGCTTCACTGACACGTCCAGGTGGGTGGTTATTGTGGCCCATAGATACCAACGGGTGTCATCAACATTCTGTCACCTCCTCGGGGGGTTTCCGGACGAGTAGGCCAGACCCTCGCTCTATATCACCAGAACATGCTGACATAATTACAACATATAGGGGGTCATTCTGAACCCGGCGGTCTAAGACCGCCGGGGCCAGGGTCGGCGGGAGCAACGCCGACAGGCCGGCGGTGCCCCGCAGGGCATTCTGACCGCGGCGGTTCGGCCGCGGTCAGAAGAGGCAAACCGGCGGTCTCCCGCCGGTTTACCGCTGCCCTTAGAATCCCCCATGGCGGCGCAGCTTGCTGCGCCGCCATGGGGGATTCTGACACCCCCTACCGCCATCCTGTTCCTGGCGGTTCGCCAGTGGCATGGGCACGGCAGGGGCCCCCGTAAGATGGCCCCGCAAAGTATTTCAGTGTCTGCTAAGCAGACACTGAAATACGCGACGGGTGCAACTGCACCCGTCGCACCCCTGCAACTCCGCCGGCTCAATTCTGAGCCGGCGTCCTCGTTGCAGGGGCATTTCCTCTGGGCCGGCGGGCGCTCTTTTGGAGAGCGCCCGCCGGCCCAGAGGAAATGTCTAAATGGCCGCCGCGGTCTTTTGACCGCGGTGCGGTCATTCAGCGGCGGTACCTTGGCGGACGGCCTCCGCCGTCCGCCAGGGTCATAATCAGGCCCATAGTGTAGGAAAATTGTGCCAACAGTGGCTAAAATCGTCCTCACTTGATGCGGTTAAAGCGCACCTCAATCTCTTGTCTAATAACACTGACTTGCAAGATTTCTTGCCAGGCCCCAAGATACCACGTAGGAAGCGTTTCTTGTAAGAAGTATACAATGAAATATGGAAACTTTCCCAGCAAGAGGCTGCTGCCCGGTTAAGGCAAATAGACCAGGAAAATTTGAAAAAGGCATTAGCTGTTGTGGATAATGGGACTCACACCTTGTCCGACCGGATATGTACAATCAACAACATTGTTTCTTCTGCTATAGACATTATACGATCTGATATGTCTTCTTTATATCATGGATAGAGTCAGACCAGGTCCATTATGCAGTTGGGTTGGACACTTCAGACATTGAAGGCAGGTTGCATTCCGTGGCAGCACATCAGTGCCAGGGAAATATTTGTTTCCTTTAATTTGACGTGGCAACAACAACTAATGGCTAAGAAAGAAGCGACTTATGTCATGCTTAACATTGAAAAGATACAAAGACTGCCTTTTACCGTGGCCGAGATTCCTTCGGCAGAGTGGTTAATACACAGGGTTATTAATCTGCCTATTTCAACATTACAATTCACTTCTTGTTTGAAACACGTTCCGATAGGCAGATATGAAAAGTTGGGAGATAGTTACATCCATGAGGTGTGGGAGCTTCCCTTCTCGTACAAATGCCTCACTGGCATGAAAGAGGTCTTTCTTAGCGGTAGTGAATGCGAGACTTCAGTCAGCCATTCGATGATTTGTAAGCAGCTGTCCTTGCATGGGGCATGTAATGCCTTGGTTGCAAACTTGGCTTGCTATCTGAAGGGAGTTCCAGTCCCCTTGATTAAACGAACGTTCCAGGTGCTTTCAAATGGCAGCTACGTCCTTCTCAATAGCGAAGACTGTTGTGGCATGCGGGCCAGAATAGTTTACGTTGTTTCGGTCTCTAAGGTCGTTACATGCTGCGGGAACTTGTTGTTTCCCCCCACTAAATTAAGGGAGGTAGCTGACATCTGGCCTCTTACTGCTACTTCCAAGGTGAATTTTGACAAGTTCAGTAGACTCAAGGCTTTATTGTTTCAGTTTCATGTGGCCCTTACATCTGCACCCGAGACCTACGCACTTCAAGTGGCAAGGTCGTCGGCAGAAATACAGTCCCTGTTAAATACAAACTTTCCGAGACACTTTGGTGAACTCGTGGGACGTATATTAAATGCGTCCAGCACGGCTGGATTAGCACATTTTTTCAAAGCTGTTGGTATTGGTTTTGTTCACACCTTCTCCTCTATATTCGGTTTGATACCTTCAGCTATTCACTCAATTTTCAGAAGTATTTAGGGGGGATTTCCAATAACTTTGGCTTTATTAGCCGGCATTTTGCTATTGCTGTTGTTTTTCCGCAATGGCTGTCCCGCCACAACAAGGACAAATGAAGGCGCTCCCATCAGAGCAGCTGTGTCATGAACACATGATTCAGCAGTGTGGAGCAACACTCCTGGAACATTTGGGGTGTGACTGGTCTTTGTCATTCAGGCCGGTTTTGGATTGTGTGCAGCCCGTGTTTCGGTGCCGTTTGTGCTCTTTTGAACATGCACTGGCAGTTTGTCTTTCACAGCAACGCCCCTCAGTGATTGAGGCTGATCTGTTGATGTTCTCGTTGAGGGTTCATTACCAGACATGCGCACTGCGGCTGCGTTTGCTGGGAGAAGCTGATTACGAGCTACCCTTCCTGGAGGAAGTTAACATTGACTCGTTAATGGGCATTGCACGGGAAGCCGCCGTGGTTGATAATGGGGCTATGGAACACACCTGCTCCTTAGTTGTTTTTGGCGCGAATTTACCGGTTCTGTCATCTGCCTAAGTGGGATATCTCTGCTTTCAATAAATTGTGGTTGATTCTGAACTGTTCTAAATTGACATTTCAATCTGAATTCGGCTCTGAACCGCATGCTCATTTCTAAATTGTCAAGTAATATGCTTGTGTGTCCTCTTAACTTGTCAAAATTAAGTAGGGTTTTAAACTTATTTTAGGTTAGGGTATTTTAGCTTTGGCTTGAACCACTTTCTACTGACAAGGGGAGGGTGTTGTGTAGCCATTTTATGTATAGCTCCATGCACATTGGTTTAACATACTAGGCCGCTGTGCACTTTGCCCTAGATATATTTTATTCAGCTTCGCACTGTTATTTTACAATAAGTGTTAGATATAAAAACACTTTCTAGTCCTAGTACACGTCAAGAGGGAGATTCCAGCCAGGGAACCACAACTGTATGCTGAATGCCCCGTTGCAGATGCTGATGCAGATTACAGGCCTTTGCGCAGGTATGAGGGTTGATGTCCTCCCCGGGGAACCTGAAAAGCAAGCTTAGAGCTTAACATGCTGTTCTCAAAATATAACTTAGAGAGAGAATAAATTAGTGGCACCATGATAGCCTTATTCCTGTGTTTCACTCTCATAGTCACTATTTTAATATTACTGCATTGTGTAGTTCTGGTTATTGCAGCTCACGCTTTGCTATCCATAATGCAGTCGTTTTATTAAACCAATCTTTAAAACTTATACGGCCTTTATTGTCATTTATATATGAGAGCGCATTGTGTATGAGAGAACCGGTTGTGACCTGAGTGACCACGACTTCCCTGAGAAGTACTGATATGTCATGCAATCGGATGCCCAATTGTCTCTGCCATTTGGGAGAGATGAGGCACTGCTAGTTAGCCAGAGCAAAACCTGGATTTGGAGTGACAATGTAGGAGGCTGGCCTGGCTTGTAGTGGGTACCAAGGGGTACTTACACTCTGTACCAGGTCCAGTTATCCCTTATTAGTGTAGAAAAGGTGTTTCTAGTAGCTTAGGCTGATGGAAGGTAGCTATAGCAGAGCAGCTTAGGCTGAACTAGGAGACATGCAAAGCTCCTACTATACCACTGGTGTCATATGCACAATATCATAAGAAAACACAATACACAGATATACTAAAAATAAAGGTACTTTATTTTTATGACAATATGCCAAAAGTATCTCAGTGAGTACCCTCAGTATGAGGATGCCAAATATACACAAGATATGTGTACACAATACCAAAAATATGCAGTAATAGCAAAAGGAAGTAATGCAAGCAATGTAAAGTTACAGTAGATTGCAATAGGAGCACATAGTTATAGGGGCAACACAAACCATATACTCCAAAAGTGGAATGCGAACCACAAATGGACCCCAAACCTATGTGAGCTTGTAGAGGGTCGCTGGGACTGTAAGAAAACAGTGAGGGTTAGAAAAATAGCCCACCCCAAGACCCTGAAAAGTAGGTGTAAAGTGCACCTATAACCCCCAGAGAGCACAGAAGTCGTGATAGGGGATTTTTGCAAGGAAGACCAACACCAGCAAAGCAACAATAGTGGATTTCCGGACCTGAGTACCTGTGAAACAAGGGGACCAAGTCCAAGAGTCGCAACAATGTCGAGAGTGGGCAGATGCCCAGGAAATGCCAGCTGAGGGTGCACAGAAGCTGCCACTGGATGGTAGAAGCTGTGGATTCTGCAAGAATGAAGAGGGCTAGAAACTTCCCCTTTGGAGGATGGATGTCCCACGTCGTGAAGAAGCCTGCAGAGGTGTTCCCATGCAGAAAGACCGCACACAAGCCTTGCTAGCTGCAAGGGTCGTGGTTAGGGTTTTTGGATGGTGCTGTGGCCCAGGAGGGACCAGAATGTCGCCACTTGGATGAGGAGACAGAGGGGGCGCCCAGCAAGTCAGGGAGCCCTCACAGAAGCAGGCAGCACCCACAGAAGTACCGGAACAGGCACTTGGAAGAGGAGTGAACTGGAGTCCACCCGAAGACACAAAAGGGAGTCCCACGACGCCGGAGGACAACTCCGAAGATTGTGCACTGCAGGTTAGAGTGTTGGGGACCCAGGCTTGGCTGTGCATGAAGGAAATCCTGGAAGAGTGCACAGGAGCCGGAGCAGCTGCAAATCACGCGGTACCCAGCAATGCAGTCTAGCGTGGGGAGGCAAGGACTTACCCCCACCAAACTTGGACTGAACAGTCACTGGACTGTGGGAGTCACTTGGACAGAGTTGCTGAGTTCCAGGGACCACGCTCGTCGTGCTGAGAGGGAACCCAGAGGACCTGTGATGCAGACTTTTGTTGCCTGTGGTTGCAGGGGGAGGATTCCGTCGTCCCACAGGAGATTTCTTCAGAGCTCCTGGTGCAGAGAGGAGGCAGGCTACCCCCAGAGCATGCACCACCAGGAAACAGTCGAGAAGGCGGCAGGAGAAGCGATACAAGGTTGCAGTAGTCGTCTTTGCTACTTTGTTGCGGTTTTGCAGGCGTCCTGAGCAGTCACCGGTCGATCCTTTGGCAGAAGGTGAAGAGAGAGATGCAGAGGAACTCTGGTGAGCTCTTGCATTCGGTATCTGAAGAATTCCCCAAAGCAGAGACCCTTAATAGCCAGAAAAGGAGGTTTGGCTACCTAGGAAGGAGGATAGGGTAGTAAAAAAGGTAAGAGCCTATCAGAAGGAGTCTCTGACGTCACCTGCTGGCCCTGACCACTCAGAGCAGTCCAGTGTGCCAGCACACCTCTGAATCCAAGATGGCAGATGTCTGGGGCACGCTGGAGGAGCTCTGGGCACCTCCCCTGGGAGGTGCAGGTCAGGGGAGTGGTCACTCCCCTTTCCTTTGTCTAGTTTCGCGCCAGAGAAGGGCGGGGGATCCCTGAACCGGTGTAGACTGGCTTATGTAGAGATGGGCACCATCTGTGCCCATCAAAGCATTTCCAGAGGCTGGGGGAGGCTACTCCTCCCCAGCCCTGACACCTTTTTCCAAAGGGAGAGGGTGTAACACCCTCTCTCTGAGGAAGTCCTTTGTTCTGCCTTCCTGGGCCAGGCCTGGCTGGACCCCAGGAGGGCAGAAACCTGTCTGAGGGGTTGGCAGCAGCAGCAGCTGCAGTGAAACCCCAGGAAAGGTAGTTTGGCACTACCCGGGTCTGTGCTAGAGACTCTGGGGATCATGGAATTGTTTCCCCAATGCCAGAATGGCATTGGGGTGACAATTCCATGATCTTAGACATGTTACAAAGCCATGTTCGGAGTTACCATTGTGACGCTATACATAGGTAGTGACCTATGTATAGTGCACGCGTGAAATGGTGTCCCCGCACTCACAAAGTCGGGGAATCTGCCCTGAACGATGTGAGGGCACCTTGGCTAGTGCCAGGGTGCCCACACACTAAGTAACTTAGCACCCAACCTTCACCAGGTGAAGGTTAGACATATAGGTGACTTATAAGTTACTTAAGTGCAGTGGTAAATGGCTGTGAAATAACGTGGACGTTATTTCACTCAGGCTGCACTGGCAGGCCTGTGTAAGAATTGTCAGAGCTCCCTAAGGGTGGCAAAAGAAATGCTGCAGCCCATAGGGATATCCTGGAACCCCAATACCCTGGGTACCTCAGTACCATACACTAGGGAATTATAAGGGTGTTCCAGTATGCCAATGTGAATTGGTGAAATTGGTCACTAGCCTGTTAGTGACAATTTGTAAAGAAGAGAGAGCCTAACCACTGAGGTTCTGGTTAGCAGAACCTCAATGAGACAGTTAGGCATCACACAGGGAACACATACATATAGGCCACAAACCTATGAGCACTGGGGTCCTGGCTAGCAGGGTCCCAGTGACACATAACAAACATACTGAAAACATAGGGTTTTCCCTCTGAGCACTGGGCCCTGGCTATCAGGATCCCAGTGAGACAGTGAAAACACCCTGACATATACTCATAAACAGGCCAAAAGTGGGGGTAACAAGGCTAGAAAGAGGCTACTTTCTCACACAAGCGTCATCCACCGTGGGGATCTTGCTGCTCAAAATCCAGTAGTCTCATTAAGATAATGAGACCCTATGCGACAGGCCTCTCAGTAGCCCGCCAAGAGCTTTCAAGGGATATTCTTCACCTTTGGGTGGACATCCAGGAGTATTCTCTGCAGTACTGAAACATTATCGGGTGGGTCGGTTGGCCTGGGATCTTAGAAGCCGGTAACTTGTCTCAGAGTGTCCCAAAGGGTACAGAAACACCGTTGTGAGGTGGAGAAACCTTAACTCCTAGGGGTGGGGAGCCCTGAAACAACCTTCCCCCCAGAGGGAGGTCTGGGACAATATATCAGCAAGGAAGGATGGATTTTAGAACATTCGCCTGATTCAGGCTAAGGAGCATGGTACTGGCATGTGTGGTTCCCTCAATAATGAGGGAACTGGGGAATCAAGACTGTCTGTATTGCGACCGAATAAGCTCTTAATTCCACTAGAACATTCCTTGGCAGCCCACAGACTGGAATTGAGGCTCACCATAGGCACTGGACTTGAAACTTTGCATGTGACTGAATGACCAGAGGCTTGGTTTAACAAACTACCATCCGTCATTTTGGGCAGTCCAGGTGTCATCACACTTGGCCCTTGGCTTTTGATTGGCCTGCTGTCAGGGCTTGCCACGGTATGTGGGCATAGCACTGACACCAGAGTCAAGGTGGGCTAATTAGCCTAGCTGCCAAAGGTGGCATGTTTGAGGGATACCTATTGGGAAGCTTGATTTTTAATCCTCTCGGATTGATCCACAGATAAGGAGCAGGGTTTGGAGTTTAATAGTGAGAGCAGAGTTGGGGTTGTGGATGGCTGAAGAAAGTCATAGAACAGAGAACTTGTCTTTGCGGTCGAAAATTGTCAATGTTTTATTGCACTTGCATGGAAACCCACAGAGGAAAAGTACTATCTCTTTTTGCAAGTGAGGTTTAGACTATACAACCCCTGGTGCTTCATTCTCCAAGCATTCACTGCCAGCTCTCCTGCCTGGAGACTACTGTGCCCCCAGTTCTATTCTTCTCTCACTCTTTTATGAGACAGTGTGGTCTTTTTGTGCCTTCAAGTTCAGATTCTTCTCTTCCAGAGACAAAGTAGCTAATTTTAATTTGATCTCACTCTGTTCATTTTCATCCTCCATCTCAAGCCTGAAAACTTCCAATTCAGATGTTTGGCTGCCTGAAGATGTTTGTAGCAGAGCCTGGGGTGCTACAGTTAGTTCTCTTGGTGTTGGACAAGGGTGTATTCAGTGGTTGTGTCTGAGGCAGCATAAGTATCTCATTATGTGACCATGCCGTTATGACGTCATGATCTACGGGCCATCTGACCATGAACAACTTCAGAAGTGATCCCAGAACACCGCTTATTTTGTAGGGTCACACTTGGACAATACAACAGGGTTAGGTTTTCTAAATTTGATGCCTGCACACCCTGGGCTTCTTTTTATTTAACCAGGCATAGCAATGAAGACCAAGAAATGTTACAGAGGATGAGTAAAAAGGAGACCGTCATTGGTCAGGTTAAGTACCCGCAGAGGAGCGAATGGCAGAGTCCATGCTCTTGGTGCATGCCACAGCTTCTTGTTGACTGGCAGCCCCTGAGATAGACAGTGAGCCCTTTAAAATCCTAACACTTCTATTTCTCCTTGTGTCACCAGCACTGTACGGGAGAGATGGTGGCTACAGGTGGCTACAGTTGGAGACAGTCATCACAGTGTGTGTTAGCGAACATACATTGGTTTTCTTTAGGAAAATTGTCCCATAAAATCACAACAAAATCAACACAATATAAGTGCATAACTTCAGTATACACTTTGAATTATAGCATACACTTAATTTTCATCCAGTCAACTCAATTGGTTAAAAAAATATGAATAGTCATAAGGTTAAAGCCTTTAACTAATAGCCCATCTGACATTGGGCCATCGGTCAATGTACCTCAGACCATTCGTCCTATTTTGTGGATGGTCTGAAAAGCTTTGTGTTGCCAAACTGGAATACAAAAACTGACCCCCACAAACTGGAAGAAAACTCCTAGCATGTCAGTAACATTTTCTGTTTGTTTTTCAATGACAAACTCTCGCATTAGGCGTTTTATTTTTGATAAACAAAACAAATGCTGAGCGGGTGAATTAGGCATGGGGCTCAGCAGATCTTCTGTGCCTTCGACAGAGCTGTCTCAACAGCAGCTCTGCTGGGAGCACAAAAATCTCTGTCTGTCTCATGGAGATCTCTAAATAAGGTAGGCAGTCTTCTACCAGGTGAGCAGAGTAAAGGTCTCCAGTGACCTGGCAGACCAACGGACAGTTCGTATGTTCTAACTATGACCCTTAGTCTTATCTTCTTCATGGCAAGATAGCTGATAGAACCTTATTCTAACCAATGACTTTTTAGAAGGTAGTACTGGATCACCAAAAACGTTTCTTCATACAAATGCAACTGTTAACTTTTCTTTGGGATCATCATAGAATTCATTGATTCATGATCAAACAAATGTTTTTTATGCTTTGACTGATCAACGTTATTTTCACAGACTGAAAGCAGGTCAGAGAGGAGCTTCTGCGGTCATTTATTAAGTCAATAAAATAGGTTTTATTGGTCGGATGAGAAGAAAAACTCGAATTGCTCACACAGTAAACCATTGGCTAGGATAAACTAAGGAGGCACTTCAGTAAAAAAAATGTTTGATGGCTGGCTTTTTCCATCTGTATGTCTCCATATTTCCACACCGTATTTTGCACTGCGGACTGTTTTTGAATTAGAAGTTGTAACTGATGGAGTTAGGGCTCTACCTACATGTCTCTTCACGAACCTCTTCAGGGCCAATCTCTATCACAAAAGATAGTGTCACTTTTACTAAGTTGAGTTGCCATTTCGGTTCTCTAGACCGTACATCCAAGTATTCAAAACGTATTCAAACACATTTACGTACGTATTTAAAGTATTCGAATGTAAAGGTATTCAAAACAGTAGATTCTACAAAAATGTTCTTCATAAAAATCATATGCAGATTTATAGCCCGATATTTGTGTTTTTTTACTTTTATTGCGCATCATACCTCTATCGTTTCTCAAGGGCAGAAAGAAACTAACTTGCTGATTAACACCTATATGTATTCAAGAGATATTAGCAACATCGTCTGCGAACATAGTAGTCACACACTCACCTGCGGTTCTTGGGACGTCCTATAAATCAGAAGGTCCAAAGGCCCCCATCTATCTAAAGGCTAAATAAGGCTGGTGGAAACACACTGCCTTGTCTGATACCCCCAGGGTCTGAAAGTCTTTGCTGGTTTAACCATTTGGCCCATGTCTAACCTTAACAAGGTTATTGACGTAAAGGGATTTACTTGCCCCCAGGAGAAAGAAAAAAATGCCAATATTCTACAAAACGTCCATAATTTCGATTTTGGCCAGCTGCCAAACATGCATTTTAGATCTGATGATGCAACAAAGAGCAATTCTTTTATCAGGAAAACAAATTTGCCAATGAGTAGAAAACAGGTAAGGTCTTTCAAGGTTCATAATTTAAATGGTGCCGGTTACAAGGTTACCAGCCCAATCATGAATTAATGGGCTCCTAAAAGGAGGGTCTTAAAGTTAAGCATCTGTATGATATCAGCATCTGTCCCAATTTAGAGATTTTTCGGGTTTGCTTTATATCTTGGCATTCATTAGCAGCTGATTCTTGCCTGACCATAGCTGTAGGTGGCACTAGAAGAGTAGGAATTTAAGGTCTTTCTTGAAGAGGAAATACGAATGTGCGGACTCTTATAGGTCAGGAAACGTAGTTTCAGATTTTGGGGGCATTCCCTGAGAGGATTTAGTTTAAGATGTCTTGCTTTCTTCAGGGGTAGAGCTGTTAAACAGAGACAGTCAGTGCTTCAAAGTAACCAGGGGCCATTTCCGATGACTGATTTGTGTGATAAATAATCTGCTGCTCCCCATGCAAGGCCATATTAACTGCACAGTCCATCCTACATTGAATTATGGCCTCTATGAGGTGTCAAATAAGAATGATAATGATAGAGATGTCATCCGATCTTCTGGAGCCAGATAGCTCCTGAACTGTGACACTAAAAGAAGTTTTGAAAGGGGCCAAATTGTCAATCAATCAATATTTGTAAAGCGCGGCTACTCACCCATGAGGGTCTCAAGGCGCTGGGGGGAGGGGAGGGGCCTCATTCGAAGAGCCACATCTTGAGGTTCTTCCTGAAAATGGTGAGCGACGGGCTTTGTCTGTGGTGCAGGGGGAGGTTGTTTTAGCTCTTTGCTGCAGTGTAAGTGAAAGATCGTCCTCCGGCGGTGGTTTTGCAGATAAGAGAGAGACGGTGGTCACGGCCATCTGGGTGTAGGGTTCTGGCGGGGTGTGGAAGGAGACGTGCTGGTTCAGGTAGGCTGATCCTGCATTGTGTATGGCCTTATACGTGTAGGTGAGAAGCTTGAAGGTGATTCTCTTTTCAACCGGTAGCCAGCGGAGGGTCCTAAGGTGTTGAGAGATGTGTTCTTGGCTTGGGAGGTCCAGAATGAGTCTGGCGGCAGCGTTCTGGATGAGTTGGAGTTTTTTGATGTTCCAAGTTGAAGTGCCGGCTTAGAGGGCATTGCCGTAGTCGAGCTTGCTCGTGACTAAGGCATGGGTGACTGTCCTGCGACAGTCTGCTGGGATCCATATGAAGATCTTTCGAAGTTTGCAGAGGGTGTGCCAGCAGGAGGATGCGACTGAGTTTACCTGGTGGGTCATGGATAGTGAGGAGTTGAGGATGATTCCTAAGTTGCGGGTGTGCTGGGTCGGTGCGGGGGGGGCGCTGAGGGATGTGGGCCACCAGGAGTTGTCCCAAGCTGAGGTGGCGCTTCCAAAGATGATGAGCTCCGTCTTGTCGGAGTTGAGCTTGAGGCAGCTTTCTCTCATCCAGGTGGCGACGGCTTCCATTCCTGAGTGAAAGTTCCTTTTTTCCGTGTCTGGGTATTCGTGAGGGAAATGATGAGTTGTTTTGTCATCGGCATATGACAAGATGTTCATGCCGTGGCTTCTGACGATGGCAGCAAGAGGGGCCATGTGCACGTTGAACAGTGTGGGGCTCAGGGAGGATCATTGGGGGACTCTGCAGTTGACCCCTGTGGGTCTGGAAGTGTAGGGCGGGAGTCTGACCCTCTGCGTCTTCCCGGAGAGGAAGGAGTAGATCCATTCCAGGGCTCTTCCGCTGATTCCTATGACATGGAGTCTGGTGCACAGAGTGCTGTGGGAGACCGTGTTGAAAGCTGCTGAAAGGTTGAGGAGTATGAGTGATGCAATGTGGACACGGTCTAGGAGTAATCGGATGTCGTTGGTGGCTGCCTGGAGTGCCGTCTCTCTGCTGCGATTGCTGCGGAAGCCGGACTGGGAGATGTCCAGGGAGTTGTTGGCCCTGATGAAATTCCAAAGTTATGCGTTGATTGCTTTCTCTAGTACGGGGTAGAGTAGCAGCAAGATGGGACGGAAATTCTTTAATTGTGATGGGATGGCTGAAGGTTTCTTCATTCGAGTGCATGCGCTTGACTTTTTGTCGGTGGGCGGCGGTTGCAGCTCTGAATGAGGGGAGGTCTTCACTGGAATTGGCTGTTCCTCCATTTTTTCTCTAAATATCTGTGGGTACGCTTTGATTCTTTGAGTTCGGTGGTGAACCAGCTGGCTTTCTTAGGTACGTGTTTGGCCGATGTCAGCCAGAGAGGGGCTAGAGTGTCAGCCCATTTGGTGATCCATGTGTTGAGATTGCACGTTGCTGTGTTGGCTTCGTCAGAGGGGGGAGGGAGGAATTTGGCGAGCGATGAGGTGAGTTGCTCGTTGGAGATTTCATTACATTTCCTGTGGGGGGGTCCTGGAGGTGCTGGTGCAGCTGCAAGGTGCCGTGATTGTGAAGTGTATGCAGCGTGGTCAGTCCAGTCTGAGGTGGAGATGGTCTCAATGGTGATCCGGTTGCTTGCGGTGAAGATGGGGTCCATTGTGTGTCCTGTGATGTGTGCGGAGACCAGCTGTCTGAGGCCGATAGTGGTGAGGTTGTCGAGTAGAGCAGTGGTGTTTGGGTTGGTGCAGTCCTCGAGGTGTGGCGTAGTGGGTATATGATTGTCAGAAGACAGTTGTTGTAGTTGATACTACAGAAAATAAGTAATTGAAATACTGTTTTGAAGTCTTCATTTGCAGATGGAGGGGGCTTGAGTCCAAGTTTCCTGGGGTTCATTTTGAGATGATGAAGTGTCAACCATGTCAGCTCAGAAGTAAGCCTCCCATCTGATACTCCAGTGCTCTTAAGGGTAAATTTAACTGTGCAAACATTGCTGACAGATCAAGACAGATGAGAAGGCACAACTTGCCTTTGTCCAGTATGCACAGGGACTCATCAACTATCTGTAGAATTGCCATCTCTATGTTGAAACCGAATCTAAAGCCTGATTGAAAGTCATCTAGTTGGTGGCTTCTCTACACAACTTTCAAGAACGTTTGCTGTTAAGAGCAGCTTGTGAACTGCATCTAGCTTTTCAGAAGAGCATAGCCTGTCCGTTTATAAGGCAATCAGTAATTACCCATTGTGTTTTATCAGGAATGAGGGACCTTCTCATCTCTTTCCCAATCGTTGCCAGGATCGAGTCTGCAAAAACATCATAGTCTGAAGCCAGGGAGTATGTCCACCAAGTCAGTTTGAGTCAACTCCTTGAAATATGTCCCGTCCTATAATGTTCTGAAGTACAGGGTCTTTTGTGATATGCTGATTGTTGTATTTATGAGAGAAATCTCAGTTATTTTTTATTTTGCGTTAAAAGATTTTCAGAATTCCTCACAGTTCTCTTTAGTGTTAGAATTATCAAGAGCAATTTAGGAATTTATGGGCATTTTGACAAAGTTAAAACACGTCACAGGGCATGTGTTTATTAGGATTATCTCTGGTATGAAGAAAATACTTTTGTCGTCGAACATATGTTTTTTGCAATAATCGCAGAGTTTCTACATTAAGCTTGGTGAGGTTCTGGCACCATGTGCGTTTGTATCTTTAAGTTTCCCCCTCTTCAAATAGCCATTGTGTAGAATTATAGATGTGTATAGCAGCTGTTTGTTTTAGCTTTAAAGGTGCAAATTCATCTGCCACCCGGTCATGACTGTGTTTAAAATATCCAAGGTTGAGTGTGCTCCCGGCCCAGCTGAAGTGTTTATTAGTTTGGAGGAGGTCTTGTTTCTAGAATTGAGAAGTTAACGTCCTTGAAGTTTTCGACTCATAACTTTGATTTTTGTTTTCGACCCCAAACAGGTGTTTTCGTGTTGGTGCATGGTAAAAAGAAACGTATAGGAAAGCGGTCAAAGCAGACCACTGGTATGTGTAATTTATTTTAGAAATTCTTCGAAATTATGAGGCCATGTGTTGGCCTCTTTTCCAGTGTATTAGTTTAGTTACGTTGCTCCCGGTCCTTGTTAAGCAGCAACAACTGCGTTTGTTGTGATACTGCGGTGTTATTTTCTGTTCCTAAATGGAGACTGAAATTACCATGATATTGTGATTTGAAATGGAATTTATTTTTTCAGCCACGAGTTCTTCCGTTTTTTGACCATAAGACACTGTTCACGAATCTATTTGTTCAGTTTTCCTTAGGACCAAATTATTGTGGTCAAAGCTGGTGTTAACTCCCAAACTGACTTCGGTTGATTGATTTTACACTAACAGCTTCGTATCCTATAATACTGATTGAGGATGTCGTATTTTTTCTTTTCACTTTGCCCCAGGCCTAGAACATGCAAGGTATCCATTTTTAAGACTATTGTTATCTTTTCTGACACAGCAGTTTGCTGACGTTTACACGAACAATATTATTAAGAACATCGACTTTACCTTTATTTAATAGGGGTGTCCTTCTAATCTCTCATGCGTTTGGGTTTGATGGGCCTTATTTTTGTGTGAAAGTTCCATTTATTTGTTTTATCATGATTCATTGATTTTATCAGCAACTTTCGGCTTTGTTTTTTTTGTTTACTTCTCTCTTGTCAAACTACATTTTCGGCTTTCTCTGCTCTCTTTTTCTGAAACTCTACAGGGGTCTCCAACTTTTCTGTTGTGCCAGCTACTTATGATCAATAAAAATCACCCCAGCTACTAATGTCATTAGTGTTGTAATAGTGATTACATCAGGCAAGATTATGTTAGTGGCCCCCCTATGTAAAATGACCTCTAATGATCACCTCTACATCAGGCAGGATAGCCAGCAGTAATGTAAAAAATGTTTTTGTCAGTTTGGAACGCCTTTATATGGGTAAATCTTAATAGCCATAGCTTAAATGTCCCTGGCACCAAGGTAATAATATTAGTAATAATCCTCCCCAACAACACATGATTTATCACTCAAATAACAACTTGAAATATATTTTGGAAATTAAACCATCGTCTTACCAGTTCTGAAAATACAGACATTCTCATTTTGAATACACGTTTTTCAATTTTGGCACACATATTTTAATTCAGCCAAGCATAAGCTTCTAATTTAGTAGGCTGGACTTGACACAGGAGATCTACTTCTCGGTAGCTGGAGAGCCACCAAGAGCTCACAATCTACTTGGTGGAGAAGTCTGATCTAGATGATAAGCTGCTGCTATTTTGATACTACAGCTTGTGTCTCGTATCACTTTTCTGTCTTTCCTGTTCTAAGGAGGAGACACAGCTGCAATGTCACCAATAGAGGCCAGATAAACCGAAACTTTGCATCATCCAAGTTGAAAGAAACAATCTTTCAAGAATCAGGCAAGTCATTAAGGGACATTATTATGCTAACAAGTTCAAAAGAGCTCTCAGGCTCATGCATCACAGATGGAGGCCGCTCTCCACCGAGCAATTAAAACTGAACCTGTCAACACACGTCAACCATGATACCACACCTAGCCCCTAAAGAAAACACCAGAAGCACGCCGAAAGTGTGGATACTGTGGTGGACAAGCCTACATACCAAATGACTTCCCAGCAAAAGTCTGGAAATGCATGGCATATGGAAAATACAACCATTATGCCAAAGTCTGAAGGTTGTCCAATTGAAGTCCTGTGAAGGAGACTATCCACACCGTCGCTAAAACCATGAGCAAGCATGAGGACATAGACGATCATGATGATATCCCTGAATACACTGTGCTTGCGGTCTTTGCCACTGGACCCGCTAGTGGTGCATGCCGACCACTCCCACAGTGCCAAACTCAAGTGGGTCTATACCCAGTCACCGCAACTATCAAACTGGGAGTCTCCACTTACCTAATGTCTGCCCCCACATATAATGCACTGCCAGACCCCCCAGCACTTGCCAAAGCTAAGGTCAGAGTTTTCACGTGTGGCCAGACTTGGCCCCTGCCCATGCATGGAAGTCATCGGTCTCGCACGGAGGGGTGAACATCAACACCACCATCTACATAGCTGGTGGGGGGCACGGCATGCTAGTAAGCGGACACAAAGCAGACACACTCAACTTGATACCATTCGCATTAGGGGTACAGGTGGAAGAATTGTCTAGTATACTTAGTGAATTTGAGAGCATATTCAAAGGGATTGGCTGTCTGTAAAATAAGGTCATGCAGGTACACATCGACCAGTGGCGGCTGGCAGCTTTAGGAGGGAGGGGGGTGGGCAGGAAGCACACACACACACACTCATTCTTTCACACACACATGCATGCACACACATCCATTAACAACACTCATAACATTCAAACATGCACTAAACATTCATTTTAAAAGATTGATCACACACACACACACTTACCTTCAGCCTCAGAGATCCTAGGATCGTTGGGACTGCTGCCTTCCCTTGTTGGCTGACCCTAGGTCTGCCAGTGAGGGACGACAGCAGTCCCAACTTCGTCACAGAGTGGGATGGGGTCAGTGAGACTGCTGACACCACCCCACTCTGTGACGAAGTGTCACTGATTGACACTCACCCTGGGTGCTTCAGGGCTTAAACCTGAAGCGCCCAGGTCGAAGTCAATGGGTGACGATTTCCTCGTCACCCAGGGGAGGGCCCGAGGCACCTTTGCTCAGCCGAGGAGGTCACGCCCATAGGAGCTGTAACCTCCACAGCCCAGCAAAGTTCAGCTCAGGCAGCCAGGAGTCTGCAAATCGCGCATGTCTGCTCCTGGCTACCTGAACTTGAAGAGTGTCTGTCAGGCTGACCTTTGTTCAGCCTGACAGACACTCTTCATGAGGGGCAAAAGGTGGAGGGGTGTGGCCCCTTTGCCCTAAAGGACGGGCTGCGTCTGACATCGACAAATCTATACAGCCACTGGTGCTATAGTACCAACACAATGCATTTCACCTCAGACCAAAAGTAGAAGAGAAGCTAGACAAACTTGAACACGCCAGAGTCATCGAGAAAGAAACAGGCCCCATGCCATGGGTGTCACCGATATTAGTGGCAACAAAGCAAAAACAGCCAGGAGAAGTCTGCATCTGTGCGGGCATGAGGCTACCCAACTTTGCCATCAAGAGAGAATCCCATTTAACTCCCACATTTGATGACATCATAGGAGAGCTCAATGGAGTCCAGTGGTTTTCAAAAGTGATTCATGCTCTAGCTACCACAAGCTGCCCCTTTCACCAGTACTCAAGGTACATCATCAAGTTCTTTACTCATGTTGGCCTCTGAGGCTACTGGCAACTCAATTTCAGGATATTAAGTGCTGTCAGGGTATTCCAGCATACCATTCAAGCGCTGCTGGCAGGGCTACCTGGCGTTATCAATGTCGGCGATGGCATTTTGATCTTCACCAAGTCCATCTGAAAGCATGATGAGAATTCACGAGGAGTGCTTCAAAGAATTTGTGACTCAGGGGACATGTTCAACAAAGAAAAGTTTGAATTCCTAATGCAACAAATCTGTTTTTTTTTGCTTGCACCTTCTCAGCCAAGGGGGTAGTGCCAGATCCAGAGAAAGTACAAGACCTTCAAGAGGCCCCTGCATCAACCTATATCAGAGTGAGTAGTTTCCTCCGTAATGTGAACTACTGTGAGTGGTTTATACCTGACCTCACAAACCTCACACAATCACTCGAGACCTTAATAAGACCAAAACCCAATGTATTTGCAGCATAAGAAGAAGAATTCCAACAGATCAAGAAGGCCCTCGCAGCAGGCACCACAATGCTGTGCTTTGACCAATCAAAGCTAGCCACCAAAGCCATTGACGCCAGCCTGAAAGGACTAGAAGCCTTCCTCACACAACAAATGACCTAAGGGGACAAGGCCACAGTACCCTATGCCAGTCGATCACTCCAGACACTGAGCAGCGGTACTCGCAGATTGAGAGGGAGGCCATCCACTGGGCCTGTCGGCATTTTCATCTATACATATATGGCCACCCATTGTGATAACCACTGACTACAAACTGCTCATTCCTCTGTTCCAAGGCTCAGCAACCAAACCCACACCTGAATCGAAATGTGGATGCTCTAATTAATGGTGTTTGACTGCAGGGTAGAATACCAACCAGGTGACACCATCCCAATGGTCTACCTCTCCTGACAACCATGGGCCACCACTCAGAAGAAAGCAGAAGAAGCAGAAGAGACAGGAGAGTGTGTCAACAATGTCATAGAGGGAGGAAGTCCATTTCCACTATCCCTTGAAGCCATCCAAGCTGCCATAGAAGCCAATGAGTACTAACAACTGGCCATTGCTGCAAACAGGTCAGGAAAGTGGCATTCACTAAAGGAACACCAGTCCCATTGAACCCCAGAAGCAAAAAAGACTTTCAACTAACTATTCAATGTGTACCAAGAGCTCATGGCCGATAGAAGTGGGTGTTTGCTATGAGGACCCAGTTGGTAATACCTACTTTTCTGACAGAGCAAGCTGTACAGCTCTACCACCATGACCATCAAGGGATGCTTAAATCAACCAAATTCTGGTTCCCCATGATAGAGGAGATGGTGGAAACAACAGTAATATCCTGCCAATGGTGTGAAGTATCTAAGCATTCCAGAAGCACTGCCATCCATAATCCCGGAGCAAGGCTTACAGCAGCCATAAGAATACATCAGTCTTGATTTTGGGTGCCTTCCGGAAGGGCGATATACCCTTGTTCTGATTGACGATTATAGAAAACACCCCAAAATAGAGTTAGTGGGATCTCAAGCTGCAGCCGAGGTCATCCCTAAGATGGACAAAAATGACAGCCACCCACGGGCTGATGAAAGAACTCAAGACAGGCAATAGACCACGATTTCAAAGTCAAGATTTTGCCAATTACTTAAAGTCTTGGGGCATCCACCTCTGAAAAGTAACTCACTTGAGCGCTTTATGTGCTCCCTCAACAAGGTGATATGCATCGCCCACGCCACTCAGCAGCCAATGCAATGGGCTAATTCTATTTCCATTTCTGGCATTTCTTAAGTGCGTTAAACCTGCAGACATCGAAGCGCTGGAATTCAGGAAAGACAGAAACAGGAGCAGCTAATAAGCTACAGTGTAAAGAGCCAGGTTTTAAGTTGCTCGTGGAATTGTAAATACAAACTCAGACTCTTGATATGGGCTGGGAGAGAGCTCCAAAGCCTAGCTGCAGCAGCTGAAAAAGCCGGGTCACCCCATCTAGCTTTCTTACAGCATGATATACTTACCTTAAAGAGGCCTGCAGATCTTAAGGGTCGGCTGGGAGTATACCACTTCAACGCAGATTGCAAATACCCGGACCCCTGAGAAAGGAGGACTTTATAAGTCAGGCAGCGAGCCTTAAAAGATACACGTTTCCTTATCGGTATCCAGTGAAGATGTCTCAGACCCTCCCTGACTGAAGAATTCTTGGGGAGTCCTAGGACCAGTTGGGCTGCCGCATTCTGGTGTCAAAGGCTGCCAATAGAATCAATAACACCAGTGTAGCAGCTCCCCCCAATCCACTGATAAGTGCAGATTCTGTACTATGATACTTACTGAAACCATTTTGTGAAGGGTCCAGTAGATCATGGGCAAGAAGGTAACTGCCTAATTCCTGATTATTATGCTTTTCCAGGATTTTCACAGGGGCGGACAGTAGAGAGTTTGGTCGTAGATTTTTCAAATCACTAGGATCCACCTCTGGTTTCTTTTTCAGGGGTATTACAATAGCCTCTTTCCAGCCCGGAGGGAATACCCTGGACTCCAATACCTCTGCAAAGAACATCTTCAGTGCCTCATCTATAAGATCCGGGGTCAGCTATAACACTGTTGGCGGACAAGGGTCATCCAGGGAGCCAGAAGTGATCCCAGCAAGATAGGTCTTAATTTTGGCAGCAGGCAAAGATGAAAACCTTAAAAAGACCAGGTTGTATATTCATTCTTGAGGGAGTACTCACAGACGCCCCACTCCATCACAGGGCAGGCCCCAGCACTTACCAGCAAGGGGCACCTCATAACTGACTCTCTCCCACATCACCTGACCTGGACCCCAGCCCCCATTGATGGTTCACGGACTCTACAAAAGAGAAGAGACATCAATGACTGAGCAAGTGCATATCGAAGTGCCCACCCCTCGAGAATTCATCCTGGAGTCAAAGTGTTTGTCAAGGACCAACACCGGGGAAGCAAATGTAGACTGACATTTTTGCTGTGTGGGGACCCACTTTGGGGCTATACGGAAAATAGGCCCCTGTGATTGAGGAAAATCAATTTTGCAGAAGGTTATTAGGAGTGGGTCAAAACATCTATGGGTTTTGTCTGCATGTTGAGCTGGATCTACATTTTATTGAAGATGCCATCAAAATAGCTCCACTTTTATTGTGGTTTTCTATTTGGACTAATGAATTTGCTTCCCTAAACAGGGAAATCCTGCAGGATTGTTTGCAATGCGATCACGTGAAGGAAATTCCCTGGCTGGCGTATGTAAGAAAGGTAGCTAAACGGTGTGTGAAGGAGAATTTCTTAAAAACTTCAGGGGACAAGAGGGAGGAGGAGGAGTTAAGAAAAAAATCAGTGAGGGATCTTATAATGATAAATATGGGGGTGGGCCCAGAGGCCTACCTCCTGGAGGTGAAAAATATATGGGAAAGGACCCTCATTACGTGATTTCGTTTGGGGGTAATTAGGAACAATTTGTGTTTTCTGTTAGGCCAGTTTGATCAAAATTCAATAAAATTGTGTCCATGTGACGGCATATCCTCACAGACCCTTATTCACTTTACTTTGTTTTGTGATTTTTATGCACCCTTCAGGCGACGCTATCTATTCCCCCTGCTGAGGGGCAAGGGTTTTGTGCAATATCGCCCAGACTTTCTGTGGCTGAGTATGACTTCTGAAGCGCTGGTGTGGCAGGGGTTGGTTTCTTTTTAAAGGGAGCTATAACATGACGGAACAGTGTTAATTTTAATCTTTTTTAGTGTTTATATAAACGTTTATTCTATCTGGAACCATTAATTGGGTATTGAAATCCTGAATGCAATTCTTAAATGTTTTTAAAAAATAACTGGGGGCTATGAGGCATGAGAGATATGTGATGTGTTGCTTATTTATTTGTTTTTATGGTTGAAAATTTTTAACCGAATAAAGTGATTTGATTTGATTTGAATGCCCGCCATCCCTGGGTCATCACACAGGAAAAAAGCACTATGATCACTGCAAGCAAGGAGATGAAGAGATCACTCGGAACATCCTGTTCTTCAAACAAGCTTGAGGAAACCTTAATGATGAACAGATGCTCTACAAGCTGTTAGCCTGATGGCCAGAGACAGCTCCCCACAGGTTCTCATCCGCCATTGCACCCGCAGATGATGATTAACCCAGCTGCTCTAGTCCAACAGGGACACCCTCAGTCATTCTTTCAAAGGACCCAGAAGAAACTCAGTCCACCAGAATGTTTCCCCAAAACTCCAATGATAGGAGTGACTGCACAAAGTACTTGCTGAGAATCAATCCAGCACCATCTATCAGACTTAAAGACTGTTTAGTCTGAGTGCTCGGTTTGTGTTGAGTGTTGCGGAGGGATATAGGCCCTCATTATGACATTGGCAGTAAGTGCCGCTTACTGTCATGCTGACTGCTGCCAACATACCGCGACCACGGCGGTATACCGCTACCCGTATTATGACCCACACCTAGAAATCCGCCAATATACAGACACACAAACAAGTCCACCAGCCTAAAGGTCAGTGATAAACTGGCGGTAGCAAAACCAACACCGTTACGCCAACAAAACTACACCGACAGCATTATGACCCATGAATCACCGTGGCAGACATTCAACCACAGTAAACCATTGGCGTTACATACCGCCGTGCTCAAAATACACACAACCTCACAAAACAACACCACATTAGACAATTCAAACTACACACACCTGACACACATACACACACCACTATAAAACACACACATTACCCACAACCCTTTACCACTCCAAAACATTTACAACAGAGAGAGAGCCAAACCAGGAGCACCCACAGAACCAGAACCATAGAACAACATCACCCATACACCATCCACGCACCTCACAGCACACACCCCAACACATCACACACACTCACACACACCACACACACTAATAACAACCATAGAGGGCAACATACCCATGCACAAGATTTTACACGCAGAAACAATAACACTGCATTTATATCCCCACAGGACCCCCACACAGAGTCACCGGAGAGGAGGTGCCAGCAACATCAAGTCCCCCCACAGAACAGGCCCACAGTGATGACAGCAGCTCTGCACGCCTGGATCTGGATGACCAACCTGGCCCATCATGGACCTCCGGTCAGGAAACACCACCACAGCACCCAGCCAGCGGGCCCATACCACTGTTCCCAGGACACGTCAATCAGCAGTGTGTCCACCACTACAGGGACCCCAGGACACCCCACAAGCACAGGACGATCAGGGACCTGGGGTCAGTGGCAGTGGGCACACGATTCAGGGGACAGAGGCACAGGACAACAGGGAAGCTGGGAGGATTGCTGTGTGACAGGCGGACGACAGGTCCAGGGAACCGACTCTCCACGAGGCACTCACCAACATCCTGGAAGCATGCCACCATTCCCAGGAGACCATGGGCCAGATACTGGCCAAGTTACAGGAGACCCAGCAGCTGCAGGAGGGACAGTACCTGGGGATCAGGGAGGACCTGAGGGATATCAACATCACCCTGGCCACCATTGCAGGGGTGCTGACAGACATGGCCAACACCATGAGGGAGGCAGTGGCACACCAACGGCCGATAACACTAGCCACACTGATGAATAGCCTTCCACCTCTGCTGACCCTAGTGGACAGGAGGCCCCACCACAGGAACAACAGGCCACCAGCACACCACCCCCTGCAGAAGGAGAACCACCCTGCAAAAGGTCCCTGTGATCCAGGCAGAAGCCAGAGAACATTGCCAAGACCACTGCCAGGAAATAAGACTCTCCTGATTGTCACCCTTGTGTTCGACTCTGTCACCCTGTCCACCTTGAATTGCCATTGCTCCACTTCCCATGCCCCGTTGGACAATGCACCTGTGATACCAATAGACTAGTGTCTATCCTGGACTTTCCTCCACCATGACCCAAGCCCATTGCACATCCCATTTACTTCTCAGCACTGAAATAAACACCCTTGGAAAAAACAAGTATGGAGTATGTCAAATGATTTAAGGATGTAGTTGTTTAACAATTTGTAGACATTGCAAATAGACTGTACAGTTATGTATTCATAGGTATGACCTGTAATGTGCTGCAGTCAATACACCAGGAGCCACAGGAGGGCACAAATATCTGCAAATAGACATGTTAAAGGGTACAATAAGTGGCCATTGTAGTGGGAACAGCAGCCAGCCAGAGAAAGTTCACTTCACAAAACACCAATGGAAAGTGAGGTTACAGTGTCTTACCTGTGTGTCATTGGAAGTACTGTTGTATGATAGTTGTTCTGTTGTCCACATCCTCTTCCTCTGCCTCCTCTTCGTCACTACCACATGACCATCTCCGGCCTCATCCTCCTGCAGAAATGGCACTTGGCGTCTCAAGGCTAGTTTGTTGCTGTGACCTGTGTCTGGAAGTGACCATGCCTCGAGTGTCTGGGGAAAGGGCCCTAGCCTTCACTTCGGAGGAGTTGGAGAGACTAGTGGATGGGGTCCTACCCCATACTGTTTACTTTATGGTCCTCCAGACCAACAGGTGAGTACATTGTGAGCACAATGCATGGGGCATGAATGCATGGAGTGCTCTGGGTGTAAGCCTCGTGTAAGGAGGGGTGGCTGAGGGGTCCTGGGCAGAGTGCTGCATGTATGGTGGTCAATGTCTGTGCATAAGGGGATGGGAGGGATATGGTGGGCCATGAGTGTAACAAGCCGGAGGGTATGGCTGATAACATTTTCTATGTATCTTTCTCTGCAGGACAGCGCCCATCAGAAAAAGGGTATTTTTGCATGCCATAACCAAGGATGTGCAGACCCTGGGGGCCTTTGACAGGCGGAGCACCGACTGTCGCAAACAGTGGGAGGACCTGCAACGCTGGGCATGGAAGACCGTGGAGGCCCAGCTGGGGATGGCCTCCCAATGAGGAAGGGGTGCCCTTCGAACCCTGACCCCCCTGATGTTCTGCATACTGGCAGTGGCATATCCAGAGTTGGATGGGCACTTGAAGGCATCACAGCAGCCACAAGGGGGTGAGTACAGTTTCCAATTCAGCAAACTCTGCGTGGTGGGGTGTTATCTGGGTGGGGGATGTGGGCCTGTGGGTGCCCCTAGGCCAGGACGAACATGGCAGGGTAGGTTCCATGTTGGGCAGGGTCTGATGCATGCCAGCCCCAAATATGCTAGTGGGCATCTACTACTGGGCAGGCTCCTGTGGGTTTCAGGTGCTGCTATTGGCGTTAGGCATTGTACTCCATGGCCTGGTGACTAGCATTGTAAGTGGTAGTGCATAGCCTAGTGCATAGGGCTGTTCCCTGTGTGTTGTATATGCCAACGGTGGTGTTGTTGCTGGCATTGACCAAGTGTATCCTCTGTCTCTCTCCCCCCCTTTTTGTTTTGTCACCCTGTCCTTGTGTGCATTAGCATCATCTGGAGGAGGAGCAGAGGCACCGGCGACGTAGGGAGCTGCATCCCACATGGCCCTGGAGGCCGAATCCACCGACGGTAAGGGCACCAGTGGGACAGAGGACAAGGGGAGCACCACAGCGGAGACTGGAGGGGACAGTTTGGACAGTGACAGCTCTTCTGATGGAAGCTCCCTGGTGGTGGCGGACAGCTCTGTGGCCGCCCCAACTTCAGGTACAGTCACCACCCCCTACTAGCACCGCCCTCCGAGCAGCTCCTCAGCATGTTTCCCGGGCCCGCTCACCCAGTCTTCGCCCCAGGCACCTCAGGCCCTGCCCCAGTCAGCCCTGCTGCACTCAGTGAGGAGTCTATTGACCTCCTGCAATCCATCTCTGTTTGGCAGTCAACCATAGTGAATGTCATCCAGGGTCTGGCAGGGCATTTGCAACAAACAAATGCATTTCTGGAGGGCATTCACTCTGGCGTGGCGGCCCAACAGAGATCATTCCAGGCTCTGGCCTCCTCCCTGATGGCAGCCATTGTTCCTGTCTCTAGCCTCCCTCCTCCAACTTACTCTACTCAGTCCCATTCCCCTCAACTCCAGCCTATCCCAAGCACACCATCAGTGCAGCGTGCACCCAAATCAACACACAGAAGTGGCTCAGGAAAACACAAGCACCACACTTCATCCCACAGGCACTCACACAAACACCATCTAGATGCAGACACACCAATATCCACTGCCTCCACTGTGTCCCCCTCCTCTTCCTCGTCCACCTCCCTCCCAGTAGCATCTCCACTCACACCTGCATGCACTACATCCTCATCCACTACCCCCATCACTGTCACGCCTATCACTACACACCCCTCACTGGCAGTCACCAACCCCACATCCATGCACACGTCCCCTGTGTCCTCTCCCACTGTGTCTGTGCGCCTTCCTCCCAAAGTACACAAACAGGCACTCAGACACCCAACAGCCCTCCACCTCACAACAGCATTCAGCCCATGCACCTGCACCAAAACACAGCAGACAGATGCCTCCTGCCACCACTCCCTCTTCCTCAACTTCCAAACCTTCACCCTCTTCCAGCCCCAGTGTCCCTAAAAAGCTTGTCCTCTCCACCCTTGACCTATTCCCTGCCCCTCCCCCCATTCTTCACTGCGGGCCAGAGTGGTCAGGACCCAGGCTAGCACCTCAGCCACCCAGTCCACGGCCACTGTAGTATCTGCAGCCACTGCAGTTGTGAGAGGCTCCAAGGAGACACCTGTCAGCACTGCCAGTGGGCCTGCACCAGCTGTCAAGGGAAAAGGGACCACCAGCTGGCAAAGCCAAAAAGGGAGCACCAGCTGGCAAAGGCAAGGAGGCACCACCAGCTGACAAAGGCAAGGAAGCACCACCAACTGGCAAAGGCAAGGAGGCACCACCAGCTGGCAAAGGCAAGGAGGCACCAACAGCTGGCAAAAGCAAGAAGGAGCCACCAGCTGCCAAGGGCAAGAAGGGACCACCAGCTACCAAGGGCAATGACAAAGGCACAGACGCCGCAAGCAGGATGGGTATGGAGCCTAGTGCTGGAACAGCATCTGAGCAAACAACGCCAGCCATGGCACTTCAGCCATTCGAGGCTGCAGGGGATGGCCTGGAGCCTCCCCCCACCACAGGCAGCACTGCCACATGCACCGCCGCCAGCACCGCCCCCAGCACCACCACCTGCATCGCCACCTGCACTGCCGCCAGCACCGCCACCTGCACCGCCACCAGCACCACTGCCAGAAGCAGTCCCAGTGGGCAGCCATTCAAGGCTGCTGGGGAAGGGCTGGAGCCACCCCCCACCACTGGCTGCACTTCCACCAGTCCCGTCACTGCCACCACTGAGCAGGCATCACCGCCGGCAGGCAGTGTGTAGTCGTGCCTCCATGGGCTGCAGTGCATCCTGGCCCCTGCAAATCCTGTAGGTATGACACCCAGGTGAGAGACTGTGACCTTGCACTCCCCAAGCTTTGCATCACAGGGCACAAAGCCCCCTCCAAAACCAGTGGAAGAAGGCATCCACTCAACCCCCTCCTTGCCAGGAAGAAGCACACTGTGCACAAAGCCCCCTCCAGAATCAGTGGAGGAAGGCATCCACTCACCCCATCCTTTCCAGGATGAAGCACACTGGGCACAAAGCCCCACCCAGAACCTGTGGAGAAGCCATCCACTTGAGAGACTGTAGCCTTACACTCCCCAGGACCAAGCAGTGGGCATACCACCCACTAGAGAGACTGTGGCTTTGCACTCCCCAGGACCAAGCAGTGGGCAGACCACCCACTTGAGAGACTGTGGCTTTGCACTCCCCAGGACAGAGTGATGGGCATGTGGCCCCCTCCAGGAGCAGTGGCGTTGTACCGTCTTCCGGCTGAGGTGCCTCCCATTCCCCTTCCCCTTCCCCTTGAGGTGCCTGTGTATATTCGATCTGATGCCCCAGCAGTGTTCTCTCCGTATTGAGGCAGGATTCAAGTGGGGCCTTGGCCTATGTGGTATGGCCCTGTGGCCCACGGACATTATGGACTTGGCAGTGTCCCTCCATTTGTATATATTGTAGATACTGTTTTGTGCTTTGAGGACGTATTTTCAGCACTTTATATTAATACACTGACTTTAATCACTTCCTTTTGTCCATGCATTATTCCTGAGAGGTACAGGGGGATATGTAATGTTGTTGCATCTGTTTGTGTGTATGGTGTTGGGGGTGGGGGTGTTGCGTATGTGTGTCACTCTCATTTTACTCTCCCCTCCCTTGTGTGCTTGGGGTGGTACTCACCGTGGTCATCTTCGCCGCTGTTGGTATTCCTGGTGTAAGAGGAGGTAAACCAGCATGAGTAACACCTGTAGTTCGGGCTCCATGGCATTGTGGTTCTTCCTTGAGTGTCCAGAGGTGAGTCATTTCCATTCTGTGTACTGTTTCTGCCATGCTTTTGATGGCGTTGGTACCGCCCCAGAACCTTGTCTTCCGCCTGGCTGTTGGCGGTTACCGCCACGGTGCTTGTTGCTACCGTGGCAGTTGGTGTGTTAAAGTCTGTCTGTGTTGGCGGTTTCCGCCATGGTCATAATTCAATTTTTTTTACCCCCGGCCTATTGGCGGTATTACCGCTGCTTTATCACCGACCGCCAGGCTTGTAATGAGGGCCATAATGTCACCGGTACCATCTAGGCTGTAGGGGTGTTTGCTCCCACACCCCACTGTGTCTCAGATAGACCGGTCCACATACTGCCTGTGGCTACGAGGTAATAGTGCGCCAGACATCGGGAGTGCCATACCTGGTTCCTGAGCATTATTTCTGCTTGATGCACCCAGTGACTAAGAAACCTCCAGTGCGGATCCCCCGCCTCAATATTCTGTAACTCTGGGAAAATCGTTTAATTTCATTGTTCCTTAAAACACAAAAATGTGTTGTGCATTCTGGTGCATTCTGGTGCTCATGTAGAGCGCTTAAATGACCTTGAGCCAAGTTTGCTCTATAAAAACATAATTTGTACAACTGATTTTTCTCTCTGTCCAATGGCACTTGCATTTCAGTGAGTGTTCTGATTTTTGTTCTCAATCACAATTGTTTTGTGCACCCTTTTCCTTTGTGTAGTGTGGCACCAGTGATGTAACTGGTTGCGGGCACTACCAAGTGGTTCAATAGAGTAGAGGGGTCATTACTATATTCTGAAGCCTCCCCCCATGTCGTGACAACAATGAGCGTTCCTCGTGCCGTGAGGAGTGGACATACAAGAAAGGCTGTCGGCAGGCGCGACCAGGGAGGACAGGTTGCATGAGCAAGGAGCCAGTCTGACTGAGAGTGTTAACACACAGTTGTGGTTGTCGTGTCTTATTTCTGGTGCTCTGCGGGAAACACACTGCAGCGACCTGCTGACACAACATTTTTGCAGACTAGGGGGCAATTTGACACCCCTCAAACTCCAGAGCTGAAAGGAGATAGAAGGGGCTTGTTGTGCCTGCACTCCCACACACCAACGCCACCATGCTGATCTCAGGGCCCGGTCACCCTGGCCCAAAGCCTCCTACCTGTCTGTCCTACAGCACACTGCTATGGACACTGGAGGACACAGAAGCTTCCAGCATCTTCGCCCGCACCCAGCCGCATGGAATCTCACAGTGAGAGCACCGCCCCCGGCAGACACATGGCTCGGCCCGCTATCACTGCGCTGAGTCACTGAACTGTGCCCGCTGCCTCCAGCAGTATTTCTCTGCTGCATGGTCAGAATTAGAAAAACATAATAATAATAAATAAATAAACAAACACAGGACTAATGAAAAGAAGAGGAGGCCTCACACCACTCAGGGAAGAGGCATAGAACTGCACAGAAGGGGGAACAATTAACTCCAGCCCCTCTGGGCAGAGAAACATTTGCAACATGCTCAACAAAAAGAAACAAAGAAACTTGAGACATATACAATAAGACATGTACCTGATCATGGCCACTATCCCCTCCATAGAGAATTTTACTGTGGAGGGTGCCCCTTCAGCCCAAGCTCCCAGATGGAAAGACTGGGTTGAAAGGGTTCTGCTATTCTTCAAAGCCACCATATTCAAGAATGCCCAGAAGAGAGCAATGATCCTTCATCTAGGGTACAAGGACATCCACAGAATTTCCAAGACACTCATAGAATACTCCCCCAAGAATTATCTTATGCTCATTGCTGCCCTCAATGAGTATTTTGAGCCTATGGCAAATGTGTAATGTTTTGTTTTTTCCGGCAACTTGCAGATGAGCCCATCAACATGTTCCACATGAGATTAAAAGAACTAGAGAGTACCTGCAGGTTCACTGATGAAAATGAGGAAATTAAAGGGCATATTATCCAAGTGTGTGCCTCAGCCAAACTATGTGAAAAGATACTGGAGAAGACAGGAAGATCGCTAGCCGACATTCTGTTAGTGGGGCGGACCAAGGATTTGTCCAAAGCGAGAGCATCGCAAATGGAAGCTGCCTACAAAGGCCAATCAAGGAAGAACCCATCCACGCCATCACATCCATGGCCAACAAGCACAAAACCACAAGAAGCAGCCCACCACTCTGGATGTGCGAATACTGCTGAGGGTCCGTACACTGCCCCGCGGACTGGCGGCAAGAGGTAAGTGATGTACCAGTTGTGGAAAAATCAACCACTTTCTATAAGTGTGCCAATCAACCAAGACGAAGATTTCCCACAGGACTGTGAACACTGCTATAAACTAACCAAGTGGAAACAGTGATATGAATGATGACGATGAGGTATACATGATCCACTTCATTTTCACCATAGAATCAGTGACACAGACCACACGGAGTCCCCCACAATGTCAGATCCTAGTGGACAAACTTCCTACCCTTGCGGTGGTCGACACGGGGGCCTCCATTAATATCGTGTCATCAGACTTCTATGGCCACATAACTAGGCCCCCCCCCACCCAAGCTGCTGCAAGCCAAGGTAAAAGTGTTTGCATATGACCAGGATCACACTCACCAATAGGCAGCAGTCCGTAGAAGCTCAAGTGTATGTTGCAGAAGATGGGAACGGCATGCTGTTAAGCTGCAAGGCTGCTGAGGTGTTTGGCATCAAATCGCTTGCATTTGGAGTACACCATCGGTAGGTCGCTGACATTTTGGAGGAATTTCCAGAAGTATTCAGCAGTTATCGGATGCCTGCGAGATAGAGTGGTCAAGCTATGCATTGATAGTTCCGTACAACCAGTGGCTCTATGACACCGACGAGTTGCATTTCTTCTGCGGTCACAAGTGGAGGCAGAACTAGGCAAGCTTGAAAAGGCTGGGATCATCGAAAAGGTGACTGGACCCACACCCTACATGTCCCCGATCGTAGTGGCCCGGAAGCCGAAACAACCTGCCGAAGTACGGATATGCATGGCTATATGGCTACACAATGCAGCAATAAAAAGGTAGCAACACTTAACCCCCATAATTGACAACCTGTTTGGGGAGCTGAGCGAAGCCTGCTGGTTCTCCAAAGTTGTGTTAAGAGTATCACCAGTCGGCCAAAATTATGAAGACTTGAAAAAGAAATCCCAATTTATCTCTCTTTTTTGGCTTCCAGTCCTACTCCAGTTTTATAAATTCCACATGTTGGCAGAACTCGACAGTCACCATGATAATGCCATGATAATGCCACGGGTCATACAAACCATACCTGCTGCTCCATGTTAGAAGACAAGAATCCCCGTAGAAATTAGCATGCATCCACAATCACATGCTACACCATGAACCCTTTGCAACCCTTCACACAACACCTGGTCTCAGAACTCATGAAGGCAGCAGCTCGAACAGAAAGTAATCATAACTCCCAGATCCCATTTTCCTTTCTGTGATATAAATATGTATGTGTATATATATATACACACACACATACACACACACATATGTGTGTGCGTGCGTTTGTGTGTGTGTCTGTGTAAAATGACACGTTGTTAAATTGTCCAGAAACTCAAGAAATGGGAAATGAAAGTAGAGGGTGTAAGATCAGTATTGGTAATGTGGCTAAGCTCATCTCCATTTCCTAGTTTCAGACTGAGACAGTGCTTAATTCGTGCTTGTTGCTTCTGGTGCTGAGCACCGGCACTTATTTTTGAGGGCCGGCGCTTAGCCTTCTGCCTCAATCATTTGCTGTGAGCAAAAGACACATATGGGAGGGACGGAAGAAGAGAAAAACGAAAAAGCATCACAAAGGTAGAAAGCAGAAAGTTACTACAGTGAGCTGAAGGGGCAGGGAGTGGCTTTAAATGGAATGAAGAGGCCCAAGATGGTTTCGGGATTAAGCTGCCTCAGTATACTGTGCTCGCACATTTAAATGCAGCAGCCACAGGTTTAAGAGGAGGGCTTTGGGCACGTTCTTATTTGCAACTTAAGCACTGGACTGACAGACTCAGAGAAGTGCAGGCGACATTAAAACTCGTGGTTGTAAGAGTTGTACACCGACACAAAGTGATTTTTGTGGCAACAACTATTAAAATATCATTGTAATAGCAGATTGCTTATAATTTAGTTCAGGAGGTATTACCAAAGGGCTTTGCTTTACAAATAGGGCGACTGGTCAAATTTTTTTTGTGTACAACAAAACAATGAAAATTTTACATAATTTTTCATTAATTAGTACATTATGGTGGTCATTATGACCCTGGCGGTATTACAACCGCAGGGCCAAAACGACGGGAGCACCGCCAACAGGCTGGCGGTGCCTCCCGGCGTATTTTGACCACGGCGGTAGCTTGCAGCGCTGCCCAGGGGATTACGGGTCCCCGACCGCCAGCCTTTTTCTGGCGGTCTGAACCACCAGGAAAAGGCTGGCGGTACGGGGAGTCGTGGGGCCCCTGGGGGCCCCTGCACTGCCCATGCCGAGGAACAGCCTTCCACCTCAGCCGGCTAGTGGACAGGAGGCCCCGCCACAGGACCAACAGGCCACCAGCACCCCACCTCTTGCAGAAGGAGAACCACCCCGCAAACGGTCCCTGCGATCCAGGCAGAAGACAGAGAACATTGCCAAGACACCCACCAGGAAATAAGACCCTCCTGATTGTCACCCTTGTGACCCACTCTGTCACCCTGTCCACCCTTGAAACAAATACCATATTGGAGTCAGTGTCATGAATTGATAAATGTATTAGTACAACATTATCAAAGCATTGCAATGTATATGTACAGTGAAATGTACTAAAGCATGGCCTTTGGTGGGCAGCAGTACATACAGCAGGTGCCAGAATGTGGCACACAGATGTGAGAATAGAGAATCCAAAGGGTACAGTCAGTGTCCATAGACAGAGGGTAATAGGATGCCATGTACAATGTCCAAAAGATTACTGAAAAGTAAAGTTGAGTTACAGTCTCATACCTGTGTGTCACTGGAAGTACTGCTGTATAATGTCTGTTCTGTTGTCCACATCTTCTTCATCTGCCTCCTCTTCCTCAAAGTCCACAGGCTCCACCGCTGGCACAAGACAATCTCCAGGCTCATCCTCCTGCAGAAAAGGCACCTGACGTCTCAAGACCAGGTTGTGCAACATACAGCATGCCACGATTATCTGGCACACCTTCTTGGGTGAATAGTACAGGGATCCACCTGTCAGATGGAGGTACCGGAACCTGGCCTTCAGGAGGCCGAAGTTTCTCTCAATAATCATCCTTGTACGCCCATTTGCCTCATTGTAACGTTCCTCTGCACTTGTCCTGGGATTCCTCACTGGGGTCAATAGCCATGACAGGTTGGGGTAACCAGAGTCACCTGTAAATGTCGAGGGACAACAGTTAGACACACACTAACCCTTAGGGACAACCCAATACCCAGAAACCTACTTATAGTGGGTGGGGAACTTGGGCTCACCTATCTTAGCCACACCCGGTGCCTCTGGAGTTGGCCCATCACATAAGGGATGCTGCTATTCCTCAGGATATAGGCATCATGCACAGAGCCAGGATATTTGGCATTCACAACGGAGATGATATCTTTTCCTATTCCTGTAAACCTGTTCATTTGTCCGGGAGCAACAAATGCCACATGTGTACCATCAATGGCACCAATGATGTTGGGGATATGTACCAGGGCATAAAAGTCAGCTTTCACTGTGGCCAAATCCTCCACCTGGGAGAATATGATGTAGCTGTGCATGTGTTTCAGCAGGGCAGACAACACTCTGGACAACACTTTGGAGAACATTGGCTGAGACATTCCTGATGCCAAGGCCACTGTTGTTTGAAATGAACCACTCGCCAGGAAATGCAGCACTGACAGAACCTGCACTAGAGGGGGTATTCCTGTGGGCTGGCAGATAGCTGACATCAGGTCTGGCTCCAATTGGGCACACAGCTCTTCAATTGTGGCATGATCAAGTCTGTATGTGATGATAATGTGTCTGTCCTCCATTGTTGACAGGTCCACCAGGGGTCTGTACACCGGAGGATGCCACCATCTCATCACCTACCTCAGCGGTTGTAGCCTATGGAGGAGAAGGGTGAGCAGAAGGTCATATTTCCACATAGAAATCACAACTGTTGCTTAAGTTAGGTCAAAGAAGCAGTATGTGAAGTCGAGAGTCAGTTGATGGGCCAATGTCTGCTGTGACTCAGTTAGGTGCCATGCCATGTGCCCCCGAAATGGCGTCTGCCTGACCTGTGAGGAAGGACAAGTGGAAATGAGGTAAGTGCACTGGCGTTGTGCGCCGTCGCGGTAGGCGGTCAATGACCGCCGCACAACTTAGCATTGGTTATCATTGGGCCCTATGGGTTCCAGGAGCCAATGGCGATGTACGCTGGCGGTGACGGTACGCACCCCCGCGGACGTCACCGCCATTTTCTAACTACTCACTCACTTGCTACCTGACCGTCAACAGGAGAGGACCTACACTGCTAGTGCTGCTGTGACCTGAGTCTGGAAGTGACAATGGCTACAGTGTGGGGAAAGGGCCCCTGCCTTCACTGCGGAGGAGTTGGAGAAACTGGTGGATGGGGTCCTACCCCAGTACACCTCATCCTACAGTCCTCCAGACAAACAGGTGAGTAAACTAAGAACATGATGTTTGGTCAATGCATGTTTGGAGTGGTGTGGATGTGAGCCACATGTTAGGGGGTGCTGAGGCATCCTAGCTTGAGTGCTGCATGAGAGGTGTTCAGTGTATGTGCATCAGGGCATGGGTGGGAACTGGGGGGCAATGAGTATGCCGGTCCGGACGGGTGAGTAATTTACTTTCCTCCTGTCTTTTCCCTCTAGGTCAGCGCCCACCAGAAAAAGGGTATTTGGCGTGCCATCGGAAGAAAACCCAAGGCAAGGCAATTCAGGTCTCAGAGCCTCCAGGTGAGGGACTGGTGCCCACCATAAGTACTGACAGCCCAGCAACCTGTACCGCGGAAGGCACCGCCACCTGCACCGCCATCTGCCCCGCCTCCTGCACCACCCCTGCACCACCACCTGCACCGCCACATGCACCGCTGCTGCCACAACAACAGTCAGCAGCAACATCCCCAGTGGGCAGCTGTCTGAAGCTGCAGGAGATGGCCTAGTGTCTCCGTCCACTACTACCAGCACCTGCACCACGGCCTGCACCGGCAGCATCTCCGCCGCAGACACCACCCCAAGCACCGCCACCTGCGCCGCCATCTGCACCGCCACATGCCCAGCCGGTGCCATTACATCTGTCATCAGCAGCATCCCCAGTGGGCAGCCGTCCGGGGATGCAGGAGGCGGCTTGGACCCTCCACCCACCACTTGAAGCACCACCACCAGCACCGGCACTACCAGCAGTTTGCAGCCTAAGTCGCCGCAGGATGGAGTGTGGCTCTGCCTCCATGGAGTATCATGCTACCTGTTCCCTGCACATCTCATGCCTCAGACACCCAGGTGAGGGAATGGGAACTGCCACACCCTAGATGCAGCATCACCGGGCACAAGGCCCCCTCCAGAACCAGTGGAGATATGCATCCACTATCACTTTCCTTGGCAGGATGAAGCAGACTGGACACAAGGCCCCCTCCAGAACCAGTGGAGATATGCATCCACTATCACTTTCCTTGGCAGGATAAGGCACACTGGGCACTAAGCCCCCTCCAGAACCAGTGGAAAATGTCACCCACTTGAGAGACTGTGGCTTTGCACTCCCCAGGAGCAAGCAGTGGGCAAACCACCCACTTGAGAGACTGTGGCTTTGCACTCCCCAGAAGCAAGCAGTGGGCAACCCACCCACTTGAGAGACTTGAGAGACTGTGGCTTTGCACACCCCAGGACCAAGAAGTGGGCAACCCACCCACTTGAAACACTTGAGAGACTGTGGCTTTGCACTCCGCAGGACCAAGCAGTGGGCAAACCACCCACTTGAGAGACTTGAGAGACTGTGGCTTTGCACTCCACAGGTCCAAGCAGTGGGAAAACCACCCACTTGAGAGACGGTGGATTTGCACTCCCCAGGACATCACTGTGGGCATGTTGCCCCCTCCAGGAGCAGTGGTGAGGTACCATCTTCCGGCTGAGGTGCCCCCCGTTCCCTGTCCCCCTGAGGTGCCTGTGTGTTTTTGACCTGATGCCCTTGCAGTGTTCTCTATGTTTTGAGGCAGGAGGGGAGTGCGGGCTTCGACCATGTTTGTTTGGCCACTGGGCCACGGACATTTGCAAAGGACAGTGTACGGCCTTCTGGACATATTGTAAATATTTGTATATACTGTTGTTTACAATCGTTAACTTTATCTGCATATTTATTAATATCACTATTTGCACTCAATTCCTTTTGTCCTTGCATTCTTCCAGAGGGTTATTGGGTGTAAATGTAATGTTGCTGCATGTTTGTTTGCCAAGACCGCCAGGGCTAAAATGACGGGGGCACAGCCAACAGGCTGGCGGTGCCCCGCTGGGCATTCTGACCATGGCGGTTCGGCCGCGGTCAGAAGTGGAAAACCGGCGGTCTCCCGCCGGTTTTCCGCTGCCCAAATGAATCCTCCATGGCGGCGCAGCAAGCTGCGCCGCCATGGAGGATTCTGACACCCCATACCGCCATCCTGTTCCTGGCGGTTCTCCCGCCAGGAACAGGATGGCGGTATGGGGTGTCGCCGGGCCCCTGGGGGCCCCTGCAATGCCCATGCCAATGGCATGGGCACTGCAGTGGCCCCAATAAGAATTTCAGTGTCTGCTTCGTGGGAAGGGTGTTTTGCACTGGGCTGGCGGACGGCCTTTTGGCGGTCGCCCGCCAGCCCAGTGCAAAACCCAAAATACCCTCAGCGGTCTTTCGACCGCGGAGCGGTATTTTGGAGGGGGGAACTCTGGCGGGCGGCCTCCGCCGCCTGCCAGGGTGAGAATCACCCCCTTTGTCACTTTCATACTCGGTGTGGATGGTTTTGTGCTACTCCTATGCTTAAACACTCTGCCACTGAAACAGACAGATTGAGAGGGTTGGTGGTGTTGTAGGGTAAACTACCCAGAGCTCCATGCTTCCACAGTACGGTCTAATGGAATGACACGCTCCACGCTTGTGCCAGGAGGGGAGACCGAGCCCCTCATTAAATTTACAGTCCAAAAAAGGTTTGCACTGCACTCCATTAACTCTTAAGGTCTTTATTTATTCAATACTTTGCAACTGCACCAACGTGTTTTGATCACACTGGTCTTTTACACGGTTAGAGAGTCTGATCACTGTTTCCTTATATACTTAAAGTCACAATCACCCATTATGAGACATTATGGGACCTATAGTATGCAATTAAAATCACAACATAATATATAAAATTTAAAAATGAAATGCCAATTTGTTCATAATCAAATCAATATGAGAAATGAACAACAGAAAGTTTTCATAAAATGCAACAACTGTAAAGCTTGCAAAACTCGATAATCAACTAAAACTTTTTAGCAGACAATAATACTGAAATACATCAAACATAGAATAACTTGTGGAACCAAATTTACAATATATGTGATTGAATGCCATTGTGGTCTTAGTTATATAAGTAGCATCACTTGTATGCTTAAAAAGAGGATTCTGGAGCACATCAGGGCAGTTACACATAGTGGCCCCCATTGTGACTTTGGCGGTCTTTACTGAAGACCGCCATGATGATGGGAGCCAAACGACTGCCACAGAGTTAGCAATCCACCCCCACATCATGACCCACAGAGACAAAACTGCCAGAAAGCAGCCATAAGTTCACCACCACCAGAGCCAACGAAGGCAGGAGAGAGTCATTCACACCACCCACACCACCATGCCTACAAGACACAGACCTCCAAATTACAATGCATGAATCACCACAGCGGTCCCTCAACGGCGGCAACCCATTGGTGGTGTGGACCACTGCAGTCGATTTGAACACTCCACAACAACAAAAGCCAACATTATCCAAATTGCAAAGCCCACACCTGATACACATACACACACACACCAACAGCACTATAAAACACCCCCCCACACAGCCTAGAATTCTTTGCAAAAGCCAAAAACCTGCAAAACGTTGCCAGCCCACATATCACCAGAACTGCACACACAAACCACAGCCACCTATACACCCTACACGCATCACACACCACACATCACACCACTACACCAAACACACACAATACCACTGTATTCTCAGTACATCACAGCATCCCACATACTCATACACCCTGCACCCCCACAAAACATACCACCATCTGCAAAACACACACATTGCACTGACTACACAATTGGCTTGTCCCCACAAAAGAACCCCTGTTTCACTGATGAGGGGTTGCAGGACATAGTAGATGAAATCGTTAGGGGAGAGCCACACCTGTTCGGTGCACAGGTCAAGCAGATCTCCATTGCCAGGAAAATGGAGCTATGGCAAAGAATCATGGCCAAGGTGAGCTCAGTGTGAACCTATCCATGCACAAGGGTTGACATAAGGAAGAGGTGGAACAACTTATGGGGGAAGGTGCATGCAATGGCATCCAGGTACCACATTGCTGTCATGAAGACTGGTGGTGGAGCCCCACCACCTCCCCCACAGTTGACAACATGGGAGGAGAAGCTCTTGGCTATACTGCATCTGAGGGTCTAACTGGAATAACTGGAGGGCTGGGCACTGGTAAGTACCATTACTTCCCTATCTCCTTGTAATCCTGCATGGCATGTCTCCCCGTCATCCTATCTCCTTTCAACCCACTCCATCCGAAACCTAGAGCCACCCCCATAACACCTCAACAATTTTCCCCTGCATGCCCAAGTCACTAATAGCACACCTCCCCAAGGTCATCAGTCACCCACCTGAGTAATGCATGGTCAGCATTAAGCACTATCAATCCCACAATGCATCACCAATCAAAAACCAAAGGTGGAAAACTGTCACCCATCCCATAGGGAAACCCATAAATGCTGAGTATGTAACTGAGGATTAAGTATACAACTATCATATATTTCCACAGGTATCCCAGCCAATGTCAACCGGCTGCATGTGCCACGTCAACCCAGTCCACCACCAGAAGAAGGCCCCAGAGATGACAGCAACTCTAGATATCTGGATCAGGAGGATATCCCAGGCCCATCTGGTACCACTGGTCAGTCAGACACCACCAGCAACACTATGTCCACCTCAGAGCACCCCACAACAGACTCCATGATAACAGCAGCCACCCAACGTCCCCAAACCTCTGTCCCCAGGACACCTCAATCAACAGTGTGCCCTCCTGTACAGGGACTGGAGTCAACACCTCACATGCAAGACGAAGAAGGTCCTGGTGTCAGTGGGAGTGGGCACACAGTTCAGTGGACACAGTCACAGGGGGTCAAGGCCAGTGGGAGGATATCTGTGCACCAAGGGGTGGTCCATCCCAGGGAACCGACTGCCCAGGAGGCACTATAACATGTCCTGGGACCACACCAGAAACCCCAGGACAGGATGGGCCAGGTACTTACACTCTTATGGGAGAACCAGAGTCTGCAGAGGGAACACCATCAGGAGGTCATTCAGTAGTTGCAGGCCAACAAGGCCACCATTGCCTTCATTGCAGGGGTGCTCATTGAGATTGCAACCATCATGCGTAAGTCCACAACACACCAGCAGGCCCCTTCCACTAGCCAGTGTACTGACCAGCCCTCCACATCTGCTGCATCTAGTGGACTGGAGGCCCTGTCACAGGACTCACAGACCACCAGCACCTTTCCCTCTGCAGCAGAAGAACCACCCCGCAAACGTTCATTGTCAGCCAGACATCCTCCAGAGACTGTGGACTAGACTGAAAACACTGCAGGAAGTGAGCCTCACCAACATGTCTCCCTTGTGTGCCAATGAAATACCTTGTACACTTTGGACTGCCACTGCTCCTTTGTCCCATGGCTCCATGGATACTGGACGTGGGCTACAAACTAACTGGGCCACTACACTGAAGATTTTGTCCACCATCACCCCACTCTATTGCACTATCCCTTCATATTTGTAATCTCAATAAGCACAATTAAACACAACTGAAGGTTTTGTGCTTTGACATTATCAATATACAATGAATGTAACCTTGTAATCCTGTGAAAATGTAATGTAAAGTGTGAATACATCCAATATACAGTCAGCTTAGGGTGCACATTACCAGTGTAAGTGCTTGCCACAAGTCACCATCCACCAAACTGTGTGAAACCAGTCTGTAGGCTTTCCATTGTTTCACTGTAGTGACCATACCAACATCTGTAAAAAGGGAAACCAGGTGTCACATACAAATGAGAAGTAAAGGGAAGGAAAGCAACATGAGCCCCTGTTACATAACATCTGGTCGCATCAACTTGATATTTTGCACTACAATTGACTGCATACACTAGTAGTGACAAGAAACAACCGCTGAAAAGGCCGCAGACAAGACACCACGGTTTTCTCCATGCATTGTTGTCAGTATGACAATCCCTCCTCTGGTACAACTAGTCCAGGCCAAACTGTCAGACACAATGAAGTCACAGAGACGTTGTGTAAGCACATTGAAACTCACACTACCCAGCAACAAATGCAAAGTACTGTATGGAATGAGGACACAGTTTGACATGGGCATGTATCTGAAACTGCTAAACAGCTGACAGGGAATAGGCAGAATCAGCTTTTTCCTAATCATCATACCACTGGCGTGACTTACCACAGGTGGAACAGTGTGAGGGTACAGATTACACACATTTGAGCTTGGTACAGTATAGCTGCCACACAGCTCTTCATTGACATAGTGCAATGGACAGAACTACAGTCTTACCTGACTGTCATTGGAAGTACTGGTGTAGAAGATGTGCCCTGTTGTCCACATCCTCCTTCTCCTCCTTCCCCCCATCTCCATCACTGTCTTCAGTTTCCTCTGCTGCCACAGGTGCATTGGGCCAGATGTATCATGAAGGCCTTTTGCGATTCGGAAATAGCGATTTTTAAGAAATCACTATTTCCAACTCGCAAAATGCCATGTGTCACATTTGAGAATCGGTAATAGCGATTTCTTAAAAATCGCAAATGCTATGACTGAATTGCAAATTCCGATACCGGCCCCATTCGCACCTATGGGCCCATATCTGCGAATTTTTTGCATTTCCAAAATTGCGATTTCTTAACTAGAAATCGCAATTTTGGAAATGCAAAACCCTAGGGTGCTGGGGGCATAAGGCCCCCTCTGCTGCACCCCCCAAATTTTTTTTTCACCATGTAAGTTTTAAAAATGCATTTTAAATGCATTTTTTAAATTTGCACATGGTTACCACCAAGTTCAACTTGATGGTAAATAGCGATTCCTAAATACCCAAATCGTATTTAGGAATTGCTTCATACATGTGCTAAGGAATCTCAAATAAGGATTCCTTATTTGCGATTTCTTATTTAGAGAGTCGCAATTTGCGACTCTCTAAACAGGGTCGCAATTTTAAGGAATCGCTATTTTAGCGATTCCTTAAAATTGCTTTCAGAATGGCTTTCATACACTCTGAAATGGCATTTTGCATTCACAAACGGGCATTCGCACCGTTTGCGAATGCAAAATGCTTTCATACATCTGGCCTATTGTCTCCTCCCTCCTCCTGTAGGAATGACAATGCCATCTGAGGGCCAAATTGTGAAGCATGCAGCAGGCCATTACTATCTGGCAGACTTTTCCAGGGGAGTAGTGTAGGAATCCACACGAAATATGGAGGCACCAGAACGTGGCTTTCAGCAGCCTAAAAGTTCTTTAGATGACTCTTCTGGTCCGTCCATGTGCCCCATTGTATTGATTATCTGCCCCTGTCCTTGGATTCCTCACTGGTGTCAACAGCCGGAAAAGGTTTGGGTAGCTGGAGTTGCCTGGAAATAGTGAGGAACTCACATTACATGTGTACAATAGCACAGCGGACAACTCCTGGTAACATACTGTGACATACATTATGTGAAACATCATGCTCACCAATGAGTCAGACTCTCTATCTCTAGTTGTGCCATCAACTGTGGGACACTGCTGTTCCTCATAACATAGGCATTATGTACAGATCCTGGAAGTTTGGCAGTAACATGGGAAATAAATTGATCAGCAAGGCACATTATCTGCACATTTATAGAATGGTAACTCTTTCTATTTTTGGAACACCTGCTCATTTATCCTGGGAGGGACCAAAGCAATATTTGTCCGGTCAATGGCCCCAATTACATGTGGAATGTGTCCTTTTGAATAGAAAGCAGCCTTAACAGTGGGCAAATCATCACTTTGGGGGAATGTAATATAGCTGCTCATGTGTTTCATCAAGGCTGTCAAAACTCTACTGAGCACATTAGAAAACATTGTCTGTGACATACTTGCAGCCACGTCCACTGTCACTTAAAGTGATCCAGTGGCCAGGAAGTGGAGCACTGACAGCACCTGTACTGTAGGAGGAATATCAGTAGGACTACGAAGAGCAGGAGTGAGATCTGGCTCCAATTGTTGACACAGTTCAGTAATTGTGCCCCTGTCCAGACGATAGGTGAGGGTATATGGCATTTCTCCAGTGTAGCCAAGTCAACCAGGGGTCTGTACATGGGTGCATGCATCCTCCTCCGAAGCTGTTGATATCTGTACACGCAAAACATCACAGGTGTGTGATAGCAGGAAGGATAGGAACATGCAACATCACAGTAATTAGAGCTGTTACATACATTTCAGCCAACCAATGATTTGGATCTGCTCTGGTGAACTCTACATGCAGACACTTCTGTACCATACATTCTCTTAAATCTGTCATACTGCTACACAGATGTTGTCGCAGTTGTGAGACATGATAGCTCCCATCACATTTTACATGTTTTGTCAACTACTCTTCTGCAAGCAGTGTACTGGTATGAGCTATCTTTGATGAGCCAGATTCTCTCAGAAAATGTAATATGTTGACGTGTAGGAATTGCCTTGGTGTGTACCATCAGTACCTATGACTCACATTTTTTTGACTAACATGATTACAATCCTCAGGAAATGGCAGCCTCCTGCCCTGCATGGAGAGTACAGGTGGAAGTGACCTCACTCTGCCGGCATTTGACGTCATGGCGGAGAGCGGTCTGGACCGCTGTGCAACTCCTCATTGGTTAATATTGAAGTCTATGGAGCACAGGGGCCAATGATGACCACCACTGGTGGTGACCGTGATTACCGGCACGGGCGTGACCGCCATTTTTCAGGAGCCCATGACACTTGACTCCTGACTTCACCTTATCAAGAACTCCACTGCGTGAGCTGCTGTGTCCTGTGTCTGGAACCTGTGCTACAGGGGATAGGGCCACAGCCTTCACATCCGAAGAAATGGAAAAGCTTGTAGATGGGTCCTACCCCTGTATAGACAGTTGTATGGGCCTCCAGATCAACAGGTGAGCACCTTTTAGGTAATTTGGATGCAACATGGCTGTATGTTGATGGATGAGTGTGCATGCAGTGTGGCCTTTAGGGACTGTTGTTTGCTGCAAGCAATATGGACAAAGAGGTACGAGTGATGTGTAAGATGATTTCGGGATCAATGTAGTATGTAGTCCATGGCTGTAACAGAATGTAGTGTGTAGTTAATGGTGTCCTTCTGTCTGTGTCAGCACTCATCAGAAGAAAGGGTTATGGTGTGCCATCACCAAGGACTTCGCGGACCCTAGGGGTCCATAGCTGGCAGAGCACCCACTGCAGAAAACTATGGGAAGACCGCGGAGGCCCAGCTGGGGAAGTCCTGCCAACGAGGGAGGGGTGTCTGTCAGACCCTGACCCCCCTAATGGCCTGTATACTGGCGGTGGCCAACCCAGAGGTGGATGGGTGCTTGCAGGCAGCACAGCAGCCACAAGGGGTTGAGTACTCACTGTGTATATTTGTTTCCTAATACCTGCCATGGTCTTTGAATGTCAAGGTAAAAGTCAGTGTATGCCTCAGTATGACCTTGTAGCTATTTTTCTATTGGTCTGCATTGCTATAGTGAGTGTCATGTACAATTATTATTAGTCTAGGATTTCTGCTTCAGTAAGGGCCTACATCCTGGCTCACCACTGTTGGAGTGATGCTCTGTTGTCCACTGCCTTTGTGGTGTGACCTGGTCAGTGCAAGTTGTGCAGACACTATAACAAAGTAAGTGCAGCTGTGCCTTTGTGAACAGGCAGACATGGATTAGTGAGTCACAATAGGTATGCAGATGGTAGTTTCGTCTGAGTTATTTACAGCTGTTGATCCCAGGCAATAGTGTGGTATTGTGGTTGTCACGGCATAGTGTTATTTACCAGTGAGCTATTGTGATGTGTATGCCATATGTGCTGTTATTGCTGTTGCTGACCCTGTGCTCTCTTTCTTTCTCCACCACCCACCCTCCCTCCTTTTCTTTTCCTGTCCTTGTGGGCATTAGCATCATCTGTAAAAGGAGCAGGGGCACCGACAAGTGGGGGAGCTGCAGCCCACGGGACCCTGGAGACAGTGTCCACTGACGTCGAGGGGACCAGTGGGTTGGAGGGTGAGGAGAGCACCACAGGGGAGACATGAGCTGATACTACTGACTCTGATTCCTCCTCCAATGGGAGCTCCCTGGTGATGGCGGACCCATTTAGGACCACCCCGTCTACATCATCTTCTGCCACCCCTGTTCCAGCACCGCCCTCCCAGTAGCCACCAACCCAGTTGCCTGTGCCTGCTCACCCAGGAGGGTGGGTGTCTCCTTTGCCCCAGGCACCTCAACCCCTGCCCCAGTCAGCCCTGCTGCCCTTACTGAGGAGGCTATTGACCTCCTGAGATCCATCTCTGTAGGCAGTCAACCATAGTGAATGCCATCCAGGGCCTGGATCCCAGATGCAGCAATGCAATGCCTACCTGGAGGGCATTCACGTTGGCTTGGCTGGCCTACAGAGATCGTTTCAGGCTCTGGTCTCCTCTTTGACGATGGTCAGTGTCCCTAGTTCTTCCACCCCCCACCTCAAACTACTTGTACCCATTCCCAGAGCCCTCTCCCCCGCTCATCCCAAGCCCACATTCAGACCAGCATGCACCCAAGACAACAGACAGGTCTCACAAAGACAAGCACAAGCACCGCAGATCACAACACAAGCATACACACAGCCAACACACAGAAGCACACACAGCAATAGCCACTTCCTCCACTGTCTCCCCCTTCACCTCCTCCATCACATCAGCACTCACACCTGCAAGCACTGCATCATCATTCCCAGATCCTGCCACCTGTTCAACCTTGGCCACAGTCACCACAACAGTAGACATGCAGACTGGCACCCCATTCACCACATGCTCAGTCACAACCACCATCACAACCACATGCAGCACACCCACCTCACTTCCAGACCCAACCCCAACATACATGCACATGACCTGTTTGTCCTCTCCCCAAATCTCTTCCCACCCTTCTCCCAAACCACATAAACGCACCCACTCAGACACTCAGCAGTCATCCACCTCACACACGCACACTTTGCATGCACCCACAACACATGCCAGCACATCTGCACGTCCTACGACCACTCCCTCTACCTCCACTTGCAAACCTCCACCCCACTGTACCTAAGAAACTTTTCCTTGCCCTACCTTGACTTCTTCCCTCCTCTTCCCTCCTCCTGACCCACCCGTGTTGTCCATTATGATAGGTCCAGTTCCACCAGTCCAGTCCCTCCAGCTCTCAGTCCTCCAATGCCCCCCTAGTGTTTCCAATGTTACACCCCGCTAAGAAGGCTTCCACTCAGGAACACAAGGCAGCCAGTCCCTCCCCCCACTCCAGACCCAGTACCCCACCCACCAAACATTGGAGCAAGAACACACATCCTCCCAAACCCAAGTCCAATGACCCCCTTTCAAGTCAAACCCCCCCACCCCACCCCACACCTTGTCTCCTGAGGTGCCTGCCTCCAACATTGATGTCCCTGCCCAAAGGAGTCACTTTGCCTGTCAGGAGTCAAGTTGGGCCTCTCACCTTGCCCTGTGTAGTGTCATGGACACTTTTGGACTGGCCAATGACCCTTTGTTTACCTGTTGTGTATTGTTGTGGGCGATATTCCCGGCAGAATACAGTGGTTACCTCACAGGTATTTGTCCTGACCTTTTTTCCTTATGGCTTATATGGATGTGGGATTTTTCAGCGGATTGTTCCCCATGTGTGGTGCGTGTGTATGATGTGGGTTGTGCGTGTGGGTGTGTCACTCTCCCCTCCCTCCCTTGTGTGCTAGGTGACAGTACTCACGGTTGTCGTCTTCATCTACGTCGCTGCTCCTGGACTCCCATCACGTGGTACAGCATCGGCAGGACTTCCAGTTTGGGTTCCATGGTGGCCGCAGACTCCTCTATGTCCATGGAAGTGAGTGTCTCCATTTATATGGGTTGTTTCCACCAGGCTTTTCGTGGCAGTGGTCCTGCCCCAGAAATCCTGGCAGTCTGCTATGTTGTAATATGGTGGGCAGTGAATGGTGTTTCTCCGAGTTGAAGATGGAAACTACTGTGGTCGGTGGCGGGCCGCACTGGCAGTTCAAGCAGTCCGTTTGCTGTATATGGGATGGATCACTGCTGTGGACATTATATGGCGGTCTTCACCACCAGCCTGGTGGCAGTACAACCGCCATCACCGGCATGGTGGTCAGCTGACCGCCAAAGCTATAATGAGGGCCAATGATTTGACTTATGCAGTGGCAAAGCATTTACGAGCACATGAGACAGGCAATTGGAAAACACTGAGATATTTTGCCATTGATTTTGTGTCAGATCATGACAGGGGAGGACACAGGACAAAAAAACTGTGACAACTCAAATCAAATCAAAATACATTATTCAATTATAGACTAAGATTCCTTCTGGATTGAGTTATGATGAGGAGCTTTATGTTCATTTGTAAATTAAATGATGTAAGCATTATAGTACAGTCTTAAACAAATTTTTATATCAGGAGAGTGAGATCAAACAAACTGGGCATTCAAGGATATTATATATAATGATGTGAAAATTGATATTGTAGATTAGAGTTGTGGTACTATACCAGATATTTGTGATTTTTGTGATATTAGTTAGAAATTATCATACATTTTTATAGTGATATACAGGAATCGATGACTGCGCCAGTGAAGTCTATACAAACTGTGTTATGAATATTTTCTCATTTGATTATGAACCTTTTTTGGATTATATATATATATATATATATATATATATATATATATATATATATATACTCACTAAAAAAACAAATGTTACAGGCACATTATAGTATGGGCTGCAATTTAGGCCCAGGGGACCCCATTCATGACCTAAATATTTTATTTTTGGGTGGAGAGGGGAGCCATGTTGCCTTCTTCCCCAGAAACTATCTCAGCCCTGGGGACCCATCCCCCAGGGACCGGCCATGTGACCTGGGTGCACCCCAGGGCACCAAGTCAGAATGGTGGAGACCGTGGGTGGGCCTGAAGGACCCCACTGTCCCTGCCGGCTCCCCACCTCCTGCAGGAGCCAGCATTGCTGTCACAGAGAGGGAGCTACTAAAGCAGCTCCCTCTCTGTGAGAGCAATGTTTCCTCTGTCTCCCTGCTTGCATTTCAACAGGCAGGGAGACAGAGGAAACATCTGCTTGCAGTGGGGAAGAGCTGTTTGAACAGAGTGTTTGCTGTGACTTGGCTGCAGCCAAGCCACAGCAAACAGATATGTCCCGGAGGTGGCCCTTGAGAGGGCGGTCCTCAGGACCATGAAGGTGTCCGTGCGTCCCCCTGCAAAATGCATAGCCCCAGGGAGGTGGTGGTCCACGGGGCTTTGGGGGGTCCAAAACTGACCCACTTCATTCTGCTTCTTATAGCCCCGGAGAGGTGGTGGTCCCTGGGGGTGCGGGAGTGGAGGGCGACGTGGCCCTCGCATAATATTGTGTAAAGCTCTGGGGGAGGTGGCAGTCCCCGATGTTGCGGGAGGGCCGTGCAGCCCTCCCACATTGTTTTTCTTCAGTGCTCCGGGAGGTGGCGGCCCTCGCTTTGTGTTTTTGTTTTTTTTTCCCCTCTGGATTCGAGACCCCGTCGAGGTTCTGCTCCAAATTTTTTTTTTTTATGCTTTTTAGCCATGGAAGAGGTCTCTCTGGGGTCACACCACAAGAGCTAAGAGGTCAGGGTGACTCTACCCTGGCCCCTTTTCTTTATTTTCAAACTTTTTGGGGGGACCCGGCTGAAGCCACGTCCCCACATGGCTGCCAACACTTCATTGTTGAAGTGTTGACAGCCAATCAGATCTCAGCATGAGATTTGGAGGGGGTCACAAATCCTTTGTGTCCCGATAGAGATACAAATGTGGATTTTCTTAAATTTCCCTGAAACTACTAAACAGATTTGCACCAAATAACAAAAAGGTAGCTTTCTAGACCAAGACCCTTTCTGCCAAATTTGGTGTAATTCCGTCCAATAGCTTTGGTGCTATCGCTGTTCAAAACCCCTATGGAAATATGAATGAGAAAAATTTGTTTTGGCACCTCCCCCTTTGTCTCTGCTCCTGCTTGACCGATCACCCTGAAACTTTCCAGACAGCAGCTGATGTGACTGGCACATTTTTTGGGAAAGTTTTGTGAAGATTCCTAAATTGGCACCAAAGATATAGGCAAGTAAAAAAGCTTTCTTTATGGAAACTAGGTCTTAACCATAACTACCTTGGTAATATGTATATATATATATATATATATATATATATATATATATATATATATATATATATATATATATATATATATATATATATATGTATATATATATATATATGTATATATATATGTATATAGATATATATACAAAAAGTGAAAAAATAAAAAAGGGGCCAGGGTAGGGACACCCTGACTCCTGAACTCTGGTGCTGGGTTTCCAGAGGGACCGCCCTCCAGGGCAAAAAAATACTTTAAAAAAATTACTGCAAGATCGGTCACGATTCCGCAGTCAAGAAGAAAAAAAAAGTGGTCCCATGTGCTTGTTTTAAGGCAGCCTCCAGGTGGGCCGGCTCCCAGGGGTACTATTAAAAAAAAGGAGTGAGAAGCACCTGGTCCCCTCCCATGGTTATTTATGCCCTAGGGGCCCTCGCCACCATGGGGGCTTTATTTCAATAGTATGGAGCCCCCCATGCCCCGGGCAACACCACATCCCCAGGGCTAGTCATGTAAATTTAGGGGGGGCTGTGAGGCTTCCTGCAGCCCCAGGTACTGCCACCTCCCCAGGGCTAACAAAAGAATGTGGAAGGGGGCTGCGTGGCCCCCTGCAGCCCACGAATCCGCAACCTCCATGGGGCTAAAGAAAGAATGTGTGTCCACCACCTCCCCAAGGCTAAAGAATGAATTAATGCAGGAGGGCGCTGCCTCCCCCTCGGGGCAATTCATGTAAACTAAGGGGGCGCGCCCTCCCTGCCCTGCAGCTCCGGGGACCGCCACCTCCCTGAGGCTGATTTTAACTAATAAAGGTCGTCTGTTACAGATCCTCGGCCCTGGGGGCCACCACCTCCCCGGGGCTGTTTAATATTCGACGGGGGCTGCGCCCCCTCCCCTTTGTGGAGACAATAATAGCCCTGGGAACTGCCATCCCCAGGGCCGGCCCCTGCTATATCCCGGGGTGCCCTGTCCAGGACATAGCTGTATGCTCTGACATGGCAAGAGCTTTGACAGCTACCGCCAAGTCAGAGCAAACACTCCGGTTCCAACAAGTGAGAGATGTCAAACAGCTCTGGCTATGCTGGAGGCGGAGGTTTCCTCTTTTTCCCCTGCTTGCAGAGATGGGTGCAAGGAAACGGAGAAAACAATTGCTCTCACAAAGAGGGAGCTGCATGTTTAGCAGCTCCCTATCTGTGACAGCAGTCCGGGCTCCTGCAGGAGGCGCAGGGCCGCTGGGACCACAGTGCCCATGAGGCTCCCCCCACAGTTTCATTGCACACTGAGGGCACCCAGGACATGTGACCAGGCCCCATGGGATGGGGTGTCCCTTGGGCTGAGATCAGCCCGGAAAGGGGGGAGGGGTTGCGCAGCCCCCTCCCCTTCCCCAAAAAATTATAAGGCCAGGCACTGGGGGATGGGGTCCCCGGGCCAAAATGGGCCAGCTTCCGTTCTGGCCATGATACTCATTTCACAGAAATTAAACCTGAACAGGAAGCACTTACAAATAAAATGTAGCAGGTGCCCCAGTTGAAGCTCCACTTGTGGGAAGAACAAATGATCCTTACTCCCGGGCTTGGCGACAGCAAAGAAAGTGCATTTACTTCACAGTTCTGTATTGAAAAATGATCTGAAATCCTTTGTGCGGTGAATGTATCTTTCATCTATTGGAGCACACTCAGACACTCTCACACCCACTCTCACACCCAGACAGAGACTCACAGCCACACTCACACCCAGAGACACTCTCTCACACCTATTCTTACACCCAGAGAGACAGGACCCGTGGCCAACTCTGACTGCGCATGGCCAAAGGGGGGAGTTTTGGGGGGCTGGCCAGGCCCTGTGGCCAACCCCAGCCACGCAGAGCCAGACGTTGTGCATGGCGGTGGTTGGATTAATGTATAGTAATGAAAATTACTATACGTTAAAAAACAACATACAAATTAACTGAAAAAACAAGGGTTACAGGGACGTTATAGTTAGGGTCCAAATGTACTCGCACAAAACCATAGAAATTCAGCTATTATAGTTAGGGTTATTTCAAGTAACTATAACTCGTAGCCTGAAGTAACTATAATTCGCACCTTCGCCATGCGCTGCTAATTAGCCCAGATATTACAGCACTCATGACAACTTTTATAACATCAATAAAATGATCCATGAAACATTAGAAGTTAAATTATTGCAGAAAATACTGCGCATGGTGGTTATAGTTACCTAAGGCCGCAAGTTATCATTTGTTTATAAAATCAGCTAAGATAATGTGGCTTCATTCTTCAATTTTAGATCCCAGGGAGCCCAGCTTCAGAGCAGCATTGTTTATTTAAGGGGAGAGAAGCACATGGTCCGCCTCCTCAAGCTGTTGCAGGCTCCAAGGAGCCTACCCCAGGGATCAAATTACCTAAAGGGATGGAGGTGCACAGCCACCCTCTCTGGGCCATTATTAGCCCCAGGAAGCCCACCCCCAGGGCCACAATCTCCCCAAAAAGGGGAGGGGCTCACACAGCTGCCCTCCCCTCCCTCAGCCTTCAAAGATCCATGGACCCCATTCCCGGGGGCCAATATATTTAAATGAGGGCAGGTGTGGCTATGGCCCCCCTCCCAAGCCATTGAAGACCCTGGAGAGTCCACTCCCAGGGCGTATATTTATAATAAACGGGGAGGAGGCCATGTGCCCCCTCCCTCAGTGTCTAAAGGCCACGGAAGTTCCATTCCCCGGGCCGCTAAACTTTTTAAAAACGAGGGAGGCATTGTAGCCTCCCTCCCTGAGCCTTCTATGGTCCCCATGAGTGACTCACAATCTATGTCCTGGAGAGCTCAACCCCGGGGCACTGCAAATACCCTGCATGCACCGTAATGGACAGGAAAACCTGTGTTTGCTCCCACCTGGAGGGGGCATTTTTTTATCTCCCACTATGTGTGAGCAAACACAAAGTCTGCTCCCAGCCTGTGAGAGCTTTAAAAATGCTCCCATTGGCTGGCAGCAGACTTCCGATCTGATTCCCTTCCTGCACTGTTGCGGGCAGGGAACCAGATCAAGAGATCACTCCCGTCTGAGGGAGCAGCAAAGTAGCTGTTTCCTGCGGGAGGGAGCAATGCCAGCTCCTGCAGCACTTGGGAAGCCAACTGGGGCTGTGGGGGGCATGGGCCACGACCCCCAACAAGTGTGTAATGGGGTCCTGGCTGGGCACCAGGCACCCACCTTTAATTAATTGGGCCCCTGGGGGATGGGGTCCACAGGGCCAAAAAGGGCTCAGGAAGAGGGCCCACGTGGCCCCCCACCCCTTTACAATTTGCATGGCCCTGAGGTATAGGGTCACCAGAGCCATAATAGGCTCTGGGGGGAGGGCCGCATGCCCCCATTAAAAAAATGGCCCTGGGAGATGAGGTCCCCAAGGCCTAAAAAGGCTATGGAAAGGCGTCCACATGGCCCCCCTCCCCATAAGGCCCTACGAGATGAGGTCCCCAAGACCTAATGAGGCCTGAGGATGGGGCCATACAACCACTTCCCCCTTTTACATTAGTATCGCCCTGGGGGATGGGGTCCCTATGATCTAATGTCACTTGAGGAGGGGGGCAACACAGCACCTTTCCCCTTTTTCTTTTGTATCGCCCCGTGGGATGAAATCTCTTGGCCTAATAAGGCCCAATGATGGGGTCCATGTGGCCCCTTCCCCGTTTTTCTTTTATTTGATCGGGTTCCCTGGGCCCAAAGGCCAACATTATGCTGCACACCGCAAAGACTGTGCGCAGCATGCAGTTGGTAGCTTGTTGGGGATTTGGCCAAAGAGCCAGGCCACAACCCAGGCCCTGAGGCCAACCCCTTTCTGAACAAGGCCAAAGGCTGTGCACAGTGGGGGTTTGGCTTCACGCATGGTAATAAACTATAAGTTTATGTTAAAGAACAAACCTAAAAAAAAGATTATAGTAATGGTATAGTTAGGTGTGAGAAAAATATCTTTTTTTTATTGTAGAAATTCACAGAAAAAACAAAGTTTTAATTGACGTTATAATTAGGTGAATATGTTAGTGACAACATTAATGTTTTGACCTAAAAAAACACTGAAAATCACCACTTATAGCTAGCAGATCTAACCATAACTTGCACCCAACCATGTACTGCTTATGAGCTCACATATTACATCACTCATGACATGTTCTATTGCATCATTTATAATATCCTTGATGGCGCCTCAAATGACATCACTAATATCATATGGAGCTGAACACTTTACAGCTACACCATCTTATGAAGCTAAACAACCACATCTGCATAGGGTAGTACTTGGTACTCACAGTCTGGTATGTAGAAATTGTCAAGCTGAGATTCTGTCTAATACCACAAGGCTCCTTACAATACGTATTAGCTACTATGTAGAATATTTGCCCTCCTAGAAACATTTTCTGCAGAACCAAAAAAGTGTGTGAGGAACATACTTGCCACAAGTCATCAACTGTCATCCGTGCACAGTTACTCTTTAGTTCAAATATTCATAAAGGTTTCAATACTTCTACACACCTATGATATATTAGAAGCACATGCATTTTATAAACACACCCATTAGCTGGACACAGGCTGTAGAAAAGTAGGTGGAAAAGTAATATGGGAGTTACCCGCCACTATGGATCTCTAAAATAAACTAAGACACTCATTAGATGATGTCATCAGTGATACCATCAATTATTTAATTTGAGATATCAGTGATGTCATAAATGATGTGATAGAGCATGTCATGGGTGATGCCATAAGTGAGGTCAAAAGCTCTGCTAGATATAACAGGTGAATTTCTGTGTTTTCACCTAACTACAACTCACTTTAACTTTTGTTTTTTCAGTGAATATGTATATGTATAAGTTTTCAATACAGATTACTAAAACTATGTATTGTAAATATATTATTTCTACTAATTCAATATTTTAGATAAATTACTTGCAAATCAATATTTATTAAAAAACAATATTCTTAACTTTTCTTGTGGATATTCTCTTCCACAATATTTTGTCACTCACATTGTAAGTATATAAACACAACATTTTTGTAGAAGACATTTCTGACACAAGACTCATGACATTGAATATTGTTGTTCTCAAATTCCATCATACAACTGTCTTCTACATCAGCATTCTCCAGATATCTGATTTCCATTCTACTCTGACAGAATGTACTGGCGATTCTCCTCTTTGCATTACAAACATTGCAACCATGCTTCCTGTCCTTATTGATGTCCAAGGGATCTCTCCACAGACTGCTTCACACCAATTCACATCAGTAATTGCAGTATTTTATGGAGAGGGGATGACATCTACTCTGCAGGTATACCTGTGCCCACTCCCTGCCTTCACTGTAGTAATGAAGGATACAAAAAGCCATGGATGAAATGCTTGAATTCATCGCTGCCACTGGTATTTACTCAAGGCTGCATGCCAATCCATTGTTTTTCCCCAACACACCACCTTAGACCAAGCCATATGCAAATCAGCCTTGGTCCTGCTCAAGTTGGAACAGTCCCCCCCAAACTATCAATCGAGTTCCTCTCTGATCCAGAACACCAGAGACCTAAGACAGGTTTCGGCCTATTTGGACCTCTATGTTCGGATGCCCCATGGTTCCAGTGGCACACTGAGCATGGAACCAATGTCTAGGCATACTTGCCACACTTAAGGAGAAATAAATATGCATGCTCTGTAACCTTCAATGTGACACCCTAATTGTGATGGGTATGACCAGATATGGACATAAGCCAAAATAATATTATTATTGAGATAACCTGTGGAAGGGCTAGGAATAAAATGTTCCTGTTCATGAACGTCATACTGATATATCTAACCACTAAGAAGACATCAGCATCATTCCTTTATTAAGCCTCAAGCAGAGCACTTAAAGTTTGAATGCAATTTTAGAAAAGCCTTTGCAATGATTAGAAGATGGGGATCTGAGTGTTGGATTGTGTGACCTTGTTAGACTTTTCATCCTTGGCGTGGTCTCCCTTAACTTTGTTCCTCTGTTTCTCAGGTTGTTGATGTATGCTGGACTCTAATTTTGCTGTTTTTGTTACTCTGGGCACTTTATCACTGCTAACCAGTGCTAAAGTGCTCCTTTACAAAATATGTATGTAATTGGCTTATCCATGATTGGCATATTTGATTTATTACTAAGTCCCTAGTACAGTGCACTAGAGGTGCCCAGGGCCTGTAAATCAAATGCTACTAGTGGGCCTGCAGCACTGGTTGTGCCACCCTCATAAGTAGCTCTGTAATCATGTCTCAGACCTGCCACTGCAGTGTCTGTGTGTGCAGTTTTAACTGTAAATTCGACTTGGCAAGTGTACCCACTTGCCAGGCCTAAACCTTCCCTTTTACATATAAGACACCCCTACGGTAGGCCCTTGGTAGCCCCAAGGCCAGGGTGCAGTGTATGGTTAAGGTAGGACATATAGTAATGTGTTTTATATGTCCTAACAGTGAAATATTACTAATTTCATTTTTCACTGTTGCAAGGCCTGTCCCTCTCATAGGTTAACATGGGGGCTACCTTTAAATATGATTAAAGTGTAGGTTCCCTTTGGGAGCGGATGGACATGTGGAGTTCGGGGTCTCTGAGCTCACAATTTAAAAATACATTTTTTAGTAAAGTTGATTTTGAGATTTTGTGCTTGAAAATGCCACTTTTAGAAAGTGAGCATTTTCTTGCCTATATCATTTCTGTGACTCTGCCTGTTTGTGGATTCCCTGTCTGGGTCAGTTTGACAGTTGGGCTGGTTGCACCTCACACTAGGCAGTGACACAAAGGGAGCTGGGGTGTAGTCTGCATTTCCTGATGAGCCATCTGTGCTAGGAGGGAGGGAAGGAGTGGTCACTCACACCTGAAAGGGGTGTGCCTGCCCTCACACAATGCAGTCTCCAACCCCCTGGTGAGGTTCTGGGGTCTGGGGTCTGGCCTGGGCAAGGCAGGATTTCATATTCAAGAGAGACTTGGCTTTGAAGTAGGCCTACTTCAAATGAGAAATTGGGTAGAAGAAGGGCACCCAAAACCACAGACTTTAGAACACTTCTGGAAACCAAGAGGAACCTCTGCCTGGAGAAGAGCTAAGGAAGAAGACCTGCCCTGCCTGTGACTGTGCTTTGTGGAGCTATCCTGCAGTTGCTGCTTCTGCCAGAGTAAGAGTGCAAAGACTGGACTTTTTGTGCCTTCCATCTTGTGAAGATCTCCAAGGGCTTGATTTAGAGCTTGCCTCCTGTTGTTTGAAGTCTCAGTGGACAGCAAAGACTTCTCTCTGCCAGAACCTGGAGTCTCTGGAGAGACTCTTACTCTGCCCTGTGGTGCCCATCCAGTTCCTGGGACCCTGAAAGGAGGAGCTAGCAGCCTAAGAGGAAGAAATCTGCGCACAGAACGCCGTGCGGGGAAAAGATCGACGCAACTCCAATCTGCGGCTGGGAAATCAATGCACCGCTGGCTTCGCGGCAGAAAATCAACGCTCGCCTGTAACGCAACCGAAGAAGAAACATACGGAGCTGGAGAAACGACGTGCAGCATCGCAGACAGAGGCTGTTGAGATCACAACCTGCACTGCATGATTTTCGGATCATTGTGCAGCTGGATTTTCGACGCAAACACCGCTGGGCTTGTAAAAACAACGCAAGGCCTGCCCGGAACAGAGAGTGCTGACCGGATCGACGCATCGCTCTCCTACAGACCCGACGAAAGGAGAAATGACGCAAGGTCTTGCTCATGCATGAAATCGACGCATCACAAGCCCTTTTTGACGCACACTCGCCCGTGCAGGGTTATTCCTGACATAGCCAAGGTACATTTTCACGCTAACAGTGTTAGTGTGTTTTTAGAACTACATGAAGACTGTTTTTGCTTTTTAATTGATAACTTGACTTGTGGATTGTGGATTTTTGTCGTTTTGGTCTTGTTTTGTTTAGATAAATATTTCCTATTTTTCTAAACCTGTGTCATGTCATTTTGTAGTGAGTTCATCAAGTTACTGTGTGTGTTGGTACAAATACTTTACACCTAGCACTCTGAAGTTAAGCCTACTGCTCGTGCCAAGCTACCAAGGGGGTAAGCAGGGGTTAGCTGAGGGTGATTCTCTTTAACCATGACTAGAGTGAGGGTCCTTGCTTGGACAGGGGGTAACCTGACTGCCAACCAAAGACCCCATTTCTAACAGAGCTCCATTAAGAAAACATTGAAAACAGATTTTGGACAGATGGAGAAAACTGGTAATTTCTTGGCTGGGCCTCATGACCTTTGTGAAAAATGAACTTGCCACATAGAGTAGTATTCAAATTCATTTAGCACCGGCTCTGGTTCTTTCTGGCTTGTAAACCTATACAAATGTGGGCATTGTGAAGTTCATCCGAAATTGTAAAAAGGCCAGAGTTGCACAAAACATGCTCACTTTTTCAAAAGAGTGAGAAGCATTTGTGGTCCAATTCATATGGGTCTATTATAACTTGGTTCAGATATGGATCTTGACAGACCCCACTAGAGACTAAGCGGGTCATTCCTACCCTGGCGGTCATAGACCGCCAGGGTAGGTGACGGAGGAAGCACCACCAACAGGCTGGCGGTGCTTCCGGGGGCATTCTGACCGCGGCGGTAAAGCCGCGGTCAGAAAAGGGAAGCCGGCGGTTTCCCGACGGCTTCCCACTGCCCCAGGGAATCCTCCACGGCAGAGCTGCAAGCAGCGCCGCCATGGGGATTCCGACCCCCTTCCCGCCAGCCTGGTTCTGGCGGTTTTCACCGCCAGAACCTGGCTGGCGGGAACTGGTGTCGTGGGGCCCCTGGGGGCCCCTGCAGTGCCCATGCCACTGGCATGGGCACTGCAGGGGCCCCCTAACAGGGCCCCACATTGATTTTCAGTGTCTGCGTGGCAGACACTGAAAATCGCGACGGGTGCAACTGCACCCGTCGCACACCAGCAACTCCGCCGGCTCCATTCGGAGCCGGCATCCTCGTTGCTGATGCTTTCCCGCTGGGCGGGCGGGCGGCGGCCTTTTGGCGGTCGCCCGCCCGCCCAGCGGGAAAGCCAGAATTACCGCGGCGGTCATTTGACCGCGCAGCGGGATTCTGGTGGGGGAACTTTGGCGGGCGGCCTCCGCCGCCCGCCAAAGTTAGAATGACCCCCTAAGTAAAAAAGCAGTGGTTAAACTTGTTGAACAGCTTTTTGGCCTTCTATTGAATCTGTCATTTGGTATGGCTCCTGCCCAGAGATTTAGGGAGGAAAATAAAGATGCATCCTACAAAAGGCACTGCTCCTTATGGTATGTTAGATGTATCTATATAACGTTTCCTATTTCTGATGAGGCTCTGAAGCTCTTTGAGGGTGGATAGCATGCTATTCCATGGGAGTCCATTGTTAATGGTTTAGAGGTTGCAGGCACTGTACTCTACCACAAATGCCACGTTCCTGCCGGCAGAGCCTCCTTTGGCTCTGCCAGTGGAAATCTTTGAAAGGTGGCCTGGCTCACATCAGCCATTGATCAAAGTACTTCAGATCATCCATCCTTTTTTAGGGTGCACATTGAGACTTTTTTTCTATTTGGGGCTGCTAGTGAAAGATTAGCAGCCCAACAGAAATTAAATCAAATTACCCACGTACACAAGGAGAAAACCCCTAGCATGTCAGGGACAATTATTTTGTTTTTGTTCGAAAGAAAATTCCTACTCTTTAAAAAATAACAAGATTGTTATGCAAGCACCCTGAGCACAACTTCCAGACCGTAAAGATTCACGCCCTGATTTATACTTTTTTTTGCACTGCATTATCGTCATTTTTTGACGAAAAAGCAGCGCAAACTTACAAAATACAATTGTATTTTGTAAGTTTGCGACGCTTTTTCCTCAAAACATGAACACCACATTACGAGTTTGGCTGTCTCTGCCAGGATCCATAATTCCAACAGGGTGACGGCAGTCTTGGTTGTAATCAGCCAGGGTGGCACTGAACTCAGCGCCACCCTGCTGATTACAAACTTGTTCTCCGCCAGTCTTTTCATTGCAGTTTCCTCACCATGAAAAGGCTGGCAGAGAACAAGTGCAGGGCCCCCTTGCCCAGCACTATTGGAATTTGCAGACAGTGTGCATGCTAAGGGGGCTGGTGGGCCCCCTCTGTGCTATGAGGTAGAACACGGCTCCTTGAAGGGAGCTGAGTGCTATCTTGTAGCACTGTTCCCACCTGTCAGACCGTCAAAAACACTCTATTTCAAGGTTTCCACCGGTCAGCCAGGTCAGGCCGGCAGAAACCTTGTAATAGGGCGAGGGGGACGCTGTCCTGTCCGCGAGATTTGCGGTCTCGCATAGGGACCGCCAAACTCGTAATGAGCACCTTAATCTTCAGTGCCCACAGAGACTGACAAACATGCCAGGCAAAATATGGAAATTGAAACAAGTAGGTTAATACAGGCCTCTACTGGACTTCCAAAACCCAGAAACAGTGGTAGAACTTTTCTGGCCTCTGAGGGACATATTCATCAAAAGTTCACACAATACAGGGCAACGTGAATGGGAGAGAGCTGCAAAGCACCATATCTGATAAGATAGGGAGCTCTTCATCTCTCCCCCTTCATTTGTGCACCTGAGGCTTCCTAGTGCCAAAGCAGGCACCCTTGCATCATGATGCCAGGGTGCCCGCGTAATTGGCAGAATTGTTTTTGTGCAGGAAGGCACACCTTCCTGTACAAAAACCATCCAAAAAGGACATCTCCTTCTTTCTATGCATGTTCCGGAATGAATCGTACATAAAAAGAACAAGTGACAAGGAGAAATATATTTTCTCCTCTGTGTCTTCCCTCTGGTAGGTGTACAGATTTCACACAATTTTAGTTGTACAAACTTTAGTAAATCTGTGATTGCACATAATCCATAGGTGGATGCACAGAAATGCCCATGATCCACCTATGGAACGACTACCACTAAGAAATGTAACTCAACACAGAGCAAGCAGCTGTGTTGCATTATATTTCTTTGTGCAAATCAGGCCTTGTGTTGGTTTTTAAATCCAAAATAATACTTTGCATTGCCCTCTGTCACCATGCGCAATGGAGGGGTGATGCTATGGCTTAGTAAATGTGCCCCTGAGTGTGCAGTGTTTCCAATTACATATTAAGACAGGGTAATGTAACTTTTCACAACTCCAGGGGCATATTTATACTCTGTTTGACGCAACTTCTGCGCCAAACCTAACCTCATATTTATACTATGACACCCGACCCCGCAAACATCAAAATTCCTCAGTGTGCGTCATTTTCTGGATGCAGGAAACCACCTTGCGTTAATGACATGCAAGGTAGGCGTTCCTGTCTAAAAAATGACTTTAGGCCTGTGCGCCTTATTTATACTCCCGTGTCAGTTTGACGCACAGGCGGGGACGGGCCTTAAAAAATGGCGCACAGCCTGATGTGTGCTGTTTTTTAACACCTGGGTGAGGGCAGGCGTTAAGGGGCCTGTGGGCTCACTTCCGTGGTCTCTGACCATGTAAGCAGTCCACAGGTGCCCTTCTCTGCCCCCAGGGACACCCCCGGCCAACCTCGCCCACCCCTGGAGGACACCCATGGATGGGGGACCTATCCCAGGTAAGTAGAGGCATGGCCATTGGGCAAGGGGGCATGAGTCCTGTCTTTGCTAAGACTTGAGTCATTTCAATGGCGGTTGTGCATCAAAAAAAGTCTGGTTAGAGCCATTATTTTTTACTCTAACCTGACTTGCACCATTTTTTGACGCACAATCCCTATTTTTCCCTACGACTTTGCTGCATTTCTTTTTACTCTGACCAGCCTGCAGCGCCGGCTAACGTCAATCCATAAATAAGGCGCCCGCTTGGTGCATTGGAATGGCGTTAGCCGGAGGTAAATGTTTTGACGCAAACCAGCGCCTGAGCTGGTTTGCGTCAAAAAGTATAAATATGGGCCTTTGTGTGCTTGGCTAACAAAGGGGCTGAAGCATTCATCTCTGCCACAGTCCATTTTTGGGCTATTGAGAAAGTAGCTAGATATGCTCTCTAAACAAGTTTATATCACTCAATAAGTGAATATAAAATGCAACTAATCTGCCAGGAAACCAGGCGGCATATCTTCATCCAGTAGGGTGTATTTGTCTATTACACATCTATCCTATATCTTGGGAAGATCTTTTGACTTGAGGGGTGGGCTAATGCACATTCTTCCAATTACAGGATATTTGTAATATAGCTACAAAAGACAATAAGCAAGCAATCTTTGGCAATGTATATTCATACAAGTTTGCTGGAGATATAGCAAACGCAATTAATATTTGAGTCTAACTGTATTTACGCCTCACATAGTTCTTTGGTTGAGCTTAGGATCTCCGCACATACAAATTTTACATCTTATAGACCCTGTAAATGTGGAAGTATGACCCTAGCTCCACAGATCCCCAGACATGTCAAAGGAAGCCGAAGCATATTAACATGTTGAAAAGATGGTAATGATATAATTGGGACAGATATCTTGATTAGGGGTGAGCAGAACTCGTGGTGTTCACTCTGCGCAATTATGTGGAGTTACATAAAAATTCTGTGAGAGTCTGCTGAGTGCCAGCAACAGGTGGAAATATGCAGCTCACGCTGTTGGTGCTACGATTTAGTGCTGGTAGCACGAGCAGCGCTGAAAAAATCAGTGCGAACTGCACCATGTGTTGTGCAAGAGTGTGTGGCCATTCTATTTGATTTTACTGCTACTTGAGTAGAAAATCTACTTGAGCTGTAGAAAATTTACTTGAGCGGCAACCCTCTGACTGCTACCGCTCATGGCTGACTTTGTTAGAAAATCAAGCTGTGGATGCCAAATCTTGCTCACGCTTGCCCGCTTGCATTTTCTGGAGCCTTGTGGGAGAAAAATTCTGCCTCACAGCAAGTGGGGGAATTTGGACAGAACTCTGTGTTAAAGAATAAACTGGAGTGAATAAAACTCAGCCAGTTCTGTGGGCAAAATGAAACCTTTCGTCCACACGTAATCTTAATAGTCATAGTGATTCCTTTGATAAGGTGAGAGACATGTACTTTATATTCAAATATTTTGAGCCAATGCACATCAGGCAGGAAATACCCTACATCAAGTGTTATTAACCTGTAGTCTGGGGACCCCTAGGGGTCCACAACAGCTTCTCAGGGGCTCAGCGACTGTGTAGTAAATTAAATAATATTACTAGATTAAGAAATTGTATGTAAAGAAGCAACATTGAAAATTTAACATTTTCAAATGTTCTGTAAATATGAAGGGATTTGAAATTGGAGGCTAAACATTACGTTGATATCCTCAGATTGATTTGTGGCATCAGTGCAAGTGCATCAAACAGAATATAATAGGAATGATGGGTGGCCTCAATTGAATTTAAATATGCTCCAATCTTTTTAATGAATGTGTAAAATGTACTTTTTATATTTGACCGCCGACCTCGTAAGGAGGCCTTAAGTCTGAGGTTCTGGTATAGGAAGGACCTCCTCATAGGTATACAACCATATAAAGGAAGGTGAGCAGATGAAGCAAGAAAAGCTCATCTTCATTGCATAGCAGTGATTCTTATAAAAATGTATATAACTAAGGGATCCTGTCTATGAAATGTGATTGGAAATGGAAATTTTAGGTTTAGAGAAGTTTTTCTTACTTTTTTGGCTACTCCAAATCTATACAAGGCATCGCCTTGTGTTTTTGTAGGAAGTGGTTCACATCATCCCACCACATTGTTGCATATGAATTAAATAGTCCAACAATTCTTCCTTTTTCTACATTTGTAATATTTCTTGGGAACACATCAATAAAGAGAAAAGAAAAAATAATAAATTTAAAAGTTCTGCATGCGGTAGGCTTTGTTGTTTCATCTGATGCCAAAAATGTGCAATGTTTGTGGATGTTGAGCTGGAAATCCTGGCGGATTCCGCTACTTGTGCTACAGAGCACTCATGGAACGTCCATTTTTTTTCATAAGAGCCGGGTAACAAATATTTTCTTTAAAAAATAATTTCTAATCTGTGATCGTCCCCAGATTACAGTGAACTCAGAGAAAGACTGTTTTCTTTTAGACTGCCCAAAAAGTCAGCCATAAGACTTTGGGGTCAATATGGGCAGGAGTCGAAACCAACAACAGTCAAGTGGATTCTGCACAATTCACGATTTTTCAAATAAAGCTGAAACAATTTACAAGCTTTATGAATCATATTTTGTCATTTTAAAAAACTCTATCTCTCAATCAAAACCCATTAATTGGTAGTCTAGGGAGAAATGGAAGCAGGACGTGGTATCCACCAGTGAATAATAATGGACTGAAGGAGGTATGGAAGCCTGTTAGAGCCTTCAAAGCATGCCTGCAAAACCTGAAAACACTAAAATGCCTCGAGTCACTTAATATTAATTTTAGAGAGAATGCAGGGAGTGATAGTCTTTATCTACTTTGGTGGACTGTCTTCAGGAACAGTGGCGTTCTGGACAGACATCCTCAGCATCAGCACCTGAAATGTAATAGTGCATATCACTATCCCATGGTGCAGGGTTGGAGACTTGTAAATGAAATATGCCCCATTGGTTGATTCTGAAGATTGCCTTTTGCTCCAAAACTTACATGAGCAACCCGCTGGAAGCAGCACGCTGCTCTAAATAGCTTTTGACAAGGCTTGATGGCCATCAAAATATGTTTATTCATAATAGAAGATCAATCTGTTATCCACTGATGGATTTCCTCTCTCAACCTCCTTCTCCTTTTCTTACGATGCAAACACCATCAACAGGATCCCCTTTCGTACCAGAAAGATCGGCATCCATGGTAAAATGTTTCACTTTCTAGGTGGCTTTCCGATGTAAAGATTCTTGGTGCATGGTGAAGTTGGTGTGGAACGGTAGTGATTATTTATTTTTATTAAAAAAGTGTAATAAAGAGTTGATATCTTGCTTATAACATCACATGTGATATGTATACAAGCACATGCTTTATTTCATGAGTCCATTGATTGTATTATATGGTGTTCAGAATTGTGTCTTTATTAGGCCCAGGTAAAACTTGCAAATGTGTGCTTGACGCGTAAAATTCCCCAAATTGTGCCATTATGCCACATGATGTAATTATGAAGCGCTCATGGCAAAGTTTTAGCACATACCCAGAACTCAGAAATGATTCTTCTGCTAGCTATTTTTTTAGCGCAAAATGCGTCCTCGTTTCCAAAATAAAGATTATTAACATTAGACTTAGTATTCAGTTTTGAGAGACCTTGGATACGTGTTTTTTCTCTCCAGTATTTTCATTTTTTTTTTTTTTTAAGAAAGCTTTACAAGCAGGTATTGACAAGGCCAATACCTTAGCACACACATTACAAAGGCTTTGTCAATGCTTTGTTTAAGTAGTCACACCAAATCCAGTTTTCAGCTGCGAACCGCGAGTTTTAAATGTTCCTACAATTTACTGTGGTGAAGGATCATCAAAATAGTTCACAACCCGGATGTGAACACGGGAGCTAAGTATGTACTAAATACAGAGATTGAGCAGAGTCCTGGTTATGTTGAAAATGACCTCTTTAGCTAGAGAAAGGAATAATGGACGGGCAACAGCCTCTGACATGTTATAGATAAATTATTTGTTATGCTCAAGTACAGTGTCTCTCAGCCCTGGTCTAAGAAAGTTCTTAGTGAGGTCTCATGGGCAATGATGGCACAGGGAGCAGACAAGTACCGCAGGATGAGTTCTCAAACTCAAATGGCATGCTCAAGCCTGAATATTGCCTATGCGTCATATTTGATTGGCAAGCTTATTTGTGTGTGTGGTAATGTGAACGGCTAATAGGAGAATGCAAGAATGAGTCAATAGGTAATTTAATGCATAATTTATAATCCATGCACTCAATCACCATTCTGTGCATTTCCGTCAGCCATCATCTGTGCACTCGGACAGTTATCCTTACACGCAATCAATTCATGCATCCATTGACTCATTCTTGCATTCACTCATCTGTTGCTCACAATACCACACACACAGACTTACCAGTCTATAGCGCACTTTCAGCTATACTCCATATCTGTTGGCTTTGCCAGTATGAATTACTGCTGCAGTTGCAACCAATCCGCTCGGACAAGCCAAAATGCCAACTTACCTATAAAGACAGGGTTGCCTACCCTGCCCAAATTATGTGACCACTGGGGCCCTTTTGCATGCAGCCCCAAGTCAGCGAGCATTTCACTTTCATCTTTGGTAACTGCAAGGCAAAATATTTTCTGCTGTAATTCAGTTTATGGGCCACTATTATAAACTCAGAACAGTAGTGGTTTTGTACATAGAATCAATACAAAATAATTTGTATTAATTTAACCTCAAGGCCATAGAACAGTAAATATCTCATTCTGTAATAGCCTGGAAGGAAATAAATTATCTTCTGTTCATCTCTGAATCAGGATAAGTGTCTGATCAATATAAAGATCAGGAGAACCCTCTTCTAAACCCCCTTCATCCAGCCTGCTAATCCAAGATGTTGTGGAACACAAATTTTACATTTCCATAACACAATCACCAATAGTTTTATTTAAAAAAAGACACTTCATTTACACCTTTGTCCTAGTGCTAAAACACTATCTGTGCCTGTTTTTTGCATTTAAGAGACCACTGGGATTTCCCATCACGCATCTCCACAGGAGGTGACATTGCTGGATTTCTCATCATCCAGTAGCAAAAAAGTGCCATCCCTGGATTTGCCCTCATCCATCTGCAGGGGAAATGACACCGAAACTACTGTCCTTCAAAGAAGAAGAGAAACAAAACTTAATTTCCCATCACCCACAAGCAAAGGAAGTGGCATCACCTGATTTCCCATCATCCAAATGCACAGAAATCGACATCACTGGTTTTCTGCCAAAACTGTCTCTCAAAGAAGATGCCCAGAAAGAGGACTCTATATCCCCAAATCCATCTGCACAGGAAATGCCATCACTGGATTTCCTACTATCCATCTGCTCAGGAAGTTACATTACAGATGTCATGACAAAACCGTATTCAAAGAAGAAAGGGAAGAAGCAGTGGATCAAGAACATCAGCTACGCAATTTTAAGTGCAATATTTTTATTAATTTTCAGGTGGGAAATGATCTTTAATATCTTGGTTTTACTGTAATTGAAATGTTTTATTTTATATGTGTGCGTTTTATTCAATGAGGCTCTTTCATAATTTTATACTGCATCTTATTTGTTTTCCTATGAGTATTTCTAAATAAATATTACCATTTTCTTTTAAAAATAGTGAGGTTTTGTTCTTTTTTATGGTGTTCATTATTTGTTTATATTTCTACTGGATTCATTTGTTTATGTCAAATTTCATTGGCTACTTTGCATGTACTTTAATTTTTTTCTCAGTTATTACCATTTTTGGATGATGCTAATTAGTCTTTCTGTTTTAATTTTAAATGTTTGCATTTGTCGAATTTTGTATTAAAGAAATATTTCAAATATTAAATGTATTTTAATTATTTTTTGTGTCTGTTGTAATATTTATTTACTTGTAATAATGTTTCATTTTTTATAATGTGTTTATTTTTTATAATAAATATATAGTGAATAGCTATGGTTGTCTGAATAATTTCATTTTTATCGTTTTATTATGTATTTTTCATTGATTGAAATTAAAAAGTAGATTTAAAATGTTATTTTTTCCATATTTTTCACACTATTTTTCTAACCCATATTGTGCCTTTGGATACTTATGATATTGTCTTTATATTTAAATAGACATTATTTTGTGCTTCTATATTTATGTGTTCGATTTTAGTATATTTAGGAATTTTGACATCAATATTTTTGTGATTGATATTTGTAGGTTTTTTGTCAACTAACGGATGGTAATATTTTTGGAATCAATATGGTTTTGACAACATTTTGGTGAGCTAATATTGTTTTCCACAATATTCTGTCATGGAACCTTGGTAAGAATTTAATTAGGCATAACTTCACAATGTGATAGTACATTACTGTATTTAGAATGTTTGCTAATACCGACTAAATAAATAAGGCGAGGGAAGAAATAAATGTACAGTAATCTGATTAGTACACATTTACTGCCACTTTACATTAGGCCCTAAGATGGAAATCACAAGGATACCAGAAAAAGCTAGGAAGATACTGCCTCAGGTGTGGGGCACATAATGTGCATTCTACACATCCACATAACTAGTTGATACTGACACGCGTAGGTAACTACATATTTAGTTATCCACTCATGAGGTTAGGTGAACTATAAGACAAGGACATACACATCTTAAACCTCAAACAAAACCTAACAGTTGTACCGGCCCGGGTTGGTGGAGGGCTCAGAACCCAACCACCATAAAAATGCATGCGCAAGATGACACTAAAACGACAATAGTTACAGCAGCAAGTTTCTCAAAGAGAATGGGGGTGAGAAAGTACACATACTAGGTGTACTTAATTTCCTTTTGTGCAACTATGTGAAGTTTCTAAAAGAAATGGATTGAAATTGCGTGAAACAACTCAAAATGCAACTCCGGCATTCATCACTATATTTTACAGCATCCATTTCAACATAAGGATGCATTTTGCATTAAAAGCTAAAAAAGCACAAAACTCAAGTGTCCCAAACTGTCTGGAAGGACTTCAAATTATTTTGCATAGCATAATGGTGCAATTTTGTGGATTTTGTGTAAAAAGTGTAATGCAAAATGTTAGAAATTAAGTGAGAAAACATCAGCATAACAAATATTTTGCCCTTGCCTATTGAAAATAGGAACACACCAATACAAAGGTTGGGAATGACATCTCATAGGACTGGGAGTTCTCAGTGACAGAGGGAATGCAGAGATCGGGCTCCACTCATAGAAGGCTCCATTGAATAGGAGTTTGTCACCTGCCTCGTGTGTCCTGCTTCCAGATATCCTCAAATGTTGAGGAAAAAGACGTTTTTTGCCAATACCATTTCATTTTCTTTTTAGTTAGGTTGCGGGTTACATCTGTGCTGGGAGGCTAGTGCTTATGTTTTGTTATTCTCTTATACTGTCCCCCCTTAGTTTCTTGCTGTAATAATAATCGCTGATGTGTTGTAATACATCATATTCTCTCATTATCAAACAAGGGAAATGTAACAGCTGTTCTTTATAGCTCAGAAAAATTGTCAAACCGTGGTGTGAAGCATTAACACCTGCAAATATTATTTCTATACTCTAGACGGGCTCGACAATGACGCTGTTGACCAATGACTTGTTAAAATATTTGTTAGTATACCAGCCACTGGCACATGCACAACAAATTACACGTCACAAAATATATATAGAGGGCAAGCTAGTGAGAGATACATATTATGCACTGCTTCCTCATTATTGCTGAGCTGCTTTTTGCTAGGTCTCACCTGCGACGTGGCATACACTGCATGCACTTTCACTTGTGAGACATATTGTATATAACAAGCAGCTTACAGCTACCTATTTGTTTAACATTTGTTGACTTCTGGTATTTGCTGCCCTGTAATTACCCAGCTGGCTTCACTTCTTCTTCTTTTGACTGGAACATAGACTAAGTACTAATTGCTTCAGCTTAACTGGCATCCTTCCACAGATTTCGTCGTGATTGAGGTAACATTGTTATTTTTTTCTTCTCCCTGTCATCCTTGTTCAAACTTTGCCATTTATAGCTTCTTTTCACTATGCCACACACACTTCAAATAAGTCAATTTCTCCTTTGAAAAGGATGTTCGTTGTGACAACAGATATTATCTGCTTTTATTATGAAAACAGATGTCACCTGCTTCCAAATGTATTTTTATTAAGACATGGACATGAGCACAATTTGTTTCTTTATGTGATGAGATTTTTTTTGAGGGTGTAATTTTTTTTCTTTTTCATGCATGGGTAGATTAAATGATTTGCTCAGAATCACAGGGGTGGGTGTTGTGCTCACATCTAACAAGCATTGACAAAGCCAATAGGTTTGGCCTTTGAGAGGATTGGCTTTGCTATTGCCTTTTGTTCATGCTGTACAGCATAGCCGTTGCTGACCTTGGCAATGATTTGTAGCAATTCTGTATAGCAGAGTGGTTGTTGTGTAGTATGGCTAATAATGATAATAATAATGCATCCAACGCTAATATACTTTAAAAAAAAGCATATTAACCAATGCTGTGCTTTTTAAAATAATTTTAGCCACACTCCAAAGAATCCACTCTGCTGTACAGCATGGCTACAAACCTTTGCCAAAGCAATAGCTCTAACAGGTGAGACCTATTTGCTTTGCCAATGCTTGTTTCTAAGTGACAACATTAGTGAAGTGACTCTCCCTTTACAAGGCCATCCTCTGCAAGGCTCACTCTGCTGAGCCCAGCAGCTACCCTGCATCCAATAATTAGTATCTGTTTGCTTTAGACATTTGGGTGCTAAGGATGCACTTGAGCCATCCTAAGCACCGGTGCTCAGGTGCTGAGGATGGCTCTAGGACATCCTAGCAACCGCCCACAAGGGAAGTGCTGGTGCTTCCCTGTGAGCCCACTTGCCGTTTGCCTCCTCCAGGGATGGCATTGGAAGATCTTCAGGAGCCACCCGCAACTTCTCCGCCGACAATCTGATGACATCAGCGTGCACACATCGAGCCAACATCATCAGCAGGTGCTGGTAACGCGCTGGAAGCCACTTGGTTTCAGTGTTTCAAAGTAAGAGGGCCTGTTAGCAGGTAAGTCCTTCCCCCCCTGGAAGGGCGGAAAGATACCAGGGGAAAGGAAAGAGTTTTTCCTTTTGCCTCGTGTCGCTCTAAAGTGCATTCCTGCTATGTGATCGACCACAATTATGAAGCAGGAATGCACCAATAGACACCAAGGATGTATTTATTTGGTGTTGGGAGTGGCCTCTTAGGTAAGGGGCACTCCCTTGCTGAAAATGACCATATTTTGGCCATTTACTTTATCCCTGGGGCAGATTGGCCATTTTGTAGATGATCTGCCCCTCCCCCCCTGGAGTGGTGGAATCTCAGTAGACATCAGGGAAATAAATTATATTTCTGGGGGGCGACCCCTTGGGCAAGGGTCTCTCCTCAAGTTGGGGAAATATGATGTGCGTGTTTTTAGCCCCCACGGGGCAGATCTTCCATTTTTAGGCTGATCTGCTCTTAAAGGGGGCAGAAAGCCAGTAGACACCAGGGATTATATATATATTTAGGGAATTGGTAAGTGGCCCCTTGTGCAAGGGTTGCTTCTCAAAAATATTGGGACATCTTTTGGCTGTTTCTAACCCCCTTGGGTGCAGATTGGCCATTTTAAAGCCAATTTCCCCCAAGGGAGAGCGGAAAACTAGACATTGTGGATTTTGTATTTATGCATGTTTTGGAGCTGGCTCTTGGGCAAAGGTCACTTCCAAAAAATATTGGGAAATGTTTTGCCTGTTTCTGTCCCCCCTCGAGCATATCGGGTATTTTGTCAGGCCAATCTGCCTCCAAGGGGAGCCAAAAACCACTAGTCACCAGGGAATTTGTATTTATAGATGTTAGGGAAGTGCCCTCTTGGTCAAGGGGAACTCCCCAGTGCTGACTACAGTAGTGTTTTTATCTCCCAGCTTTCAGCATATCAGATTTTTTGTAGACCCGTCATCTCACTGGAGGGGGGCGGGGCCTGACAGAAAACCACTAGACTCCAGGGAAAATGCTTTTGTGTGGTGAACTCGCATTTGGCCACTAACTTTTGTGAACTGGCATTTGGCTGGCGGTATATGTGAACTGGTGTTTGGCTTGCGTTTGCGTGAGGGTGGGCACGGCTGTTTGAAGTATGACGTGCCTCCAGGTGAGTGGCTGCATGACTCAGACGTCATTCTCCCACTCCGGCAGGTGCTTTGAAATATGCTGTCCTGCAGCAGTAACAGTGGACAAGTGGCTGGAAGCAATAATACTTAGGTGCTACCATGCGATGAACCTTTTGAAAAAGTGAGTACAATATGAGTGTGACATGTAGGGGCTCATGAAGTTGGCAGGTGAGAGATCCCATAGGGCTGTATTATAATTCTGTACTGATTATCTTTGTTCCTCATTTCTTTACAATTCTCGCCCCCTGTGTTTTAGTGGTTATGTGACTAAATTAAACCACATCGCTTCAAGTTAAGTATACGTGCGGCACTACTAATAGTGACACAGGGAGGTTTGGAGACAATTGTAGAAAGGTGGTCAGGGGTTCCCTACAGGGCATCTCTGTTTTGGTTACACAGTTGTTCTGTCATCTTCTAGTTTTTGGTGATAAGACAACTTGTTAATAATCAAAATTGATATGATCCGGATGCCCAGCATTTTTTGTATTTTTCATTGTCTCCCTAGTGTGTGACTACAAAGGACATTGCCTTTGCTTCATACTGGAAGCTTATCACCCCATAAATAGAGGGTAAGGGGTGTGTTTATCCCATAAGCAAGCAGAGAAATAGATACTATATAGATTTACATTTAAGGTTCACCGAGGGATGCAGAGACATCCACTTATATGAAGTTAAGAATGTAAGCCCTCTCTAGCACCAGTGTGACACCAGTTTGCAGTGTTTTGCAGTGCCTTTCATTCTTGCATGTTCATGTGTGTAGTGTTGAACTGAAATTAACAGTCTAGTGTTTAGCCTTGACATCTCATGAGCAGATAGGATTCATTATGTGTATTTTTTCATTCCCCTTTTCTGGTCTCTAGGAATTTCATATTTGATTTCCACTCAGGTAGGTCCTGAGTGACTTTCCTTTTCCTTTTCCTTGGGTAACATACCTTAGGTTTAGGCCTAACGAAAGCCCCAGACCACTTTAGGCTCATAGAGTGGGCAGAAACATGTTTGCTAGAGTAGACAATTAAGTCAATTAGGCTCTTATTACTGTCCTAGGGTGTTTTATTCATACCATTGGACACCACAAATCAAGATGAACGACCCTGGTAGTCCGAGATGTATTTTTAACCAAGATCTGGATCTCTCACTTTATCCAGTATTTTTTATATAAGAACTCCCTCTGCTGTAGGCCCTACCAAGAGGTTGAGTCCACCGTGGTGGTATTGCCCTACCAGGGTCGGGAGAGGTGGCAAAGGATGAATCATGACACTATAAGTGTGTGAGACCATCTCTTCCATTAAGGAAATGTCCCATAGTAGTGTTACGTTCTTGAGACAATCTATCAACTCGACAAATGGTTTTGCCTTTCAGAAGTAGACAAAACGTCATATTTTGAGTTCTATGCACCACATCTTTTGTGATTAGGGAAGAATTTAGAAAGGGTTGTTTGGGAGATCATAGTAGTAAAATGAGTTTTGGGATTATCCAAGGAGGGACAGAGGAGTGAAGAGTCTAGAAAGGGTTGTTTTGGAGATCATAGTAGTAGAATCAGGTTTGAGATGAGTCAGAGAGTGGAGGCAGAGAAAAAAGAGAGAGATGTATAGGGTGAGACATAGAGTAGTGTATTGGATAGAGTCAAAGTGTTTTTTCTTCTACATTAGATGTAAAGTAATAAATATATAGATACATATGTACATTATGAGAGTGTACAGGTACAAGGAGGAGAATATGTCAATGTTTTAAAGTAGTATTACATGAACTCAGACTTTCAAGTGTTGCTGTACTTTAACCTAGTTTATTTGTGAATATAATGACTTGTTTTGTCGAGAGGCAATGCGTTTGTGCTGACCTCAGTGCCATCAAGGGTCAAGTCCCTGGATTTCCATCTGTCCTTTCCTGTAGTGTGTTGCTTATTGTACTATTTATTTGCTGGTGGCTTGGTAATATAATTTCCCAACAATAAGTAATATAAATAATTTTATTACTATGGAGCCAGATTATTAAAACAAGTACATCTTTTACTGATACATTGGCAGGAACCATGAGTTTAGTTTTATACGTTTAAGTCAAATTTCATAACATTTGTCTTCATTTCAACCCCAATCTATATCAAGCATGTACATGAATGAGAGTGTGCTGCTCTTTGTCACAGTATTGTAGTGGTCAAAAGCTGTGTCATGCCCCTGTACCGTGACAAAAAAATATTTATTCCAACATAGATACTCTTGTCACAAGATCACATGCTACAATAAAAAAATGACCCCATTTCACATCACAGAGCAATAGTGACGTACAACATCCCAAATCTTTCTTGCATTTGTTTTCATTGCCTGCCACCTGAAAGAAGAAGTCCTTTACATTTTCACCAATGCTTATGTTGTTTTCAAAGATTGTTCTCCAGAGTCCAAGATGAGTCTTGTACAGTTTCAGCAGTCTGTAATAGTCAGCCTTGTTGTAGCTGAGCAGGCAAGTGTTCCTAGACTTGGAGTGGCGGAGGATGTGGCTACATTGAAAGGTTGCCACTTTCCCAAATGCATTCCCCCAACACCCAAAAAAGACATTTTGTGTCAGAGATATAGAATCTATGTCCAAAGAGAAGTACAAATCAAGGGCCATATTTATACTTTTTGACGCACAACTGCGCCAACGCAGATGTGCGTCAAAAATGTTACCGCCAACTAACGTCATTCCAACGCGCCATGCGGGCGCCTTATTTATGGAATGACGTTAGCCGGCGCTGCAGACTGGTCTACATAAAAAAAAATGACTCACACCAGGCAGCGCCGGCGTATGGGAAAATCGGGGTTGTGCGTCAAAAAATGGTGCAAGTCAGGTCTGAGGCAAAAATCAGGCCTCAAACCGGACTTGTGCCATTGTTTTTACGCACAATCCCCATTGACTTGACTCCTGTCTTAGCAAAGACAGGAGTCATGCCCCCTTGCCCAATGGCCATGCACAGGGGACATATGTCCCCTGGGCATGGTCATTGGGCATAGTGGCATGTATGGGGGCCCAAATCTGGCCCGCTATGCCACTTAAAAAAATGAAAAAAAATACTTACCCCAACTTACCTCAACTTCCCTGGGATGGGTCCCTCCATCCTTGGGTGTCCTCCTGGGGTGGGCAAGGATGGCAGGTGGTGTCCCAGGAGGCAGGGGAGGGCAACTCTGTTCTCCTTCCAAGCCCACAGGTCCCTTATCGGCTGCCCTGTCCCAGTCGTTAAAAAACGGCGCACAACAGGCTGTGCGATGTTTTTTAAGGCCCACCCCCTCCTGTGCGTCAAAATGACGCCAGAGTATAAATAAGGCGTACAGGCCTTAAAGTCATTTTTTGGAAGGGAACGCCTACCTTGCATATCATCAACGCAAGGCAGGTTCCCCCTTCCAAAAAATGATGCACATGGTGGGATTTTGACGTCCACAGGGTCGGGCGGCAAAGTATAAATATGGGGCAGGGTTTGCGCCGAATGTGCGTCAAAACTTTTGACGCACATTCGGCGCAAGCAGAGTATAAATATGCCCTGAAGAGTCATAACGTACTGCCCTGAGCGTCCTTCTAACCTATGTGTGCTCACATGTTTTAAATTGTATCATACACAACTCAAGTATTGCGAGCAGCCATGACAATAAAAGGGAACTGATTGTGGTCTGTATTGCTATATATTTTCTGTTTAGATACCTGATTAGAAGTTGGTGTGCTTAGTTACACCTGTTGTGTTAGGTTAGTTCTTTCTATCTGAAAAATAAATTGCTGTTGTTAGTTGGTTGTTTCATTTTTTCCTGCTTGTGCTTTGTGTGTGAGCTTAATCTATTCATTATGGGAGTGTTTTAGAAATGTAAGTAGTGTGGAGCTGCATGGCGATGTCTGAGTGACATTTGGATGGCGGTGTGTCTGTCTGGCACCTAGCTGGTGGTGTGTGTGGGCTGGCATTTGGCTGCCTATGTGTATGTGCACTGACCACAAGCAAGTCATTACAAACACACTGCCACTGAAATGCCAGGCCACACATTCTGCCACCCTCCAGGCTGTGTGATTGTTATGTCTGGACTGGCATCTGGCTGGTGGTGTGTGTGGCTAGCTTCTGGCTGTCAGTGTGTATGAGCTGACAGTTGGCTGGTGGTGTTTGTGTGTAGTGACTTGCTGCTGTCAACCAGCACAGACCAGACGTCGATTAGAAACAGGCTGTAAGGCACAGAGGGGGTCATTCTGGAACCGCCAGAAGACCGTACCGCGGTCAAAAGACCGCGGCGGTCATTCTGACTTTCCCGCTGGGCTGGCGGGCGACCGCCAAAAGGCCGCCCGCCCGCCCAGCGGGAAAGCACCAGCAACGAGGAAGCCGGCTCCGAATGGAGCCGGCGGAGTTGCTGGTGTGCGACGGGTGCAGTTGCACCCGTCGCGATTTTCTGTGTCTGCCACGCAGACACCGAAAATCAATGTGGGGCCCTGTTAGGGGGCCCCTGCAGTGCCCATGCCAGTGGCCCCACGACACCCGTTCCCGCCAGCCAGGTTCTGGCGGTGAGAACCGCCAGAACCAGGCTGGCGGGGAGGGGGTCGTAATCCCCATGGCGGTGCTGCTTGCAGCGCCGCCGTGGAGGATTCCCTGGGGCAGCGGGAAGCCGGCGGGAAACCGCCGGCTTCCCTTTTCTGACCGCAGCTTTACCGCCGCGGTCAGAATGCCCCCGGAAGCACCGCCAGCCTGTTGGCGGTGCTTCCGCGGTCGTTGGCCCTGGCGGTCCATGACCGCCAGGGTCAGAATGACCCCCAGAGAGCAGTAACTTCAGAGAAATGCCTACTTTCTGAAAGTGGCATTTATAAAATAGTAATGTTAAATCAATCTTTACCAGTAAGCAGGATTTTTTGCTACCATTCTAACTATACCAAACATGACAATGCCACTCCTTTTAGTTCAGAAATTACCACGTAAAAGTATATAAGGGAATTCCCAATGCTGGCCTGTTAGAGGAGCAGGATTCACCATAGTTAAAAATTACTTTGAGTGTTTTTCACTACCAGGAAAGGTAAAACTTACAAGCGCATGTCCTGCCTTTTACTTACAGAGCACTCTGCCCTATAAGTTACCAAGGGCCTACCTTAGGGGGGATTTATATGTAATAAAAGGGAGACATTTTAACTGCCAAGTCAAAGTGGTAGTGAAACTGCAATCACAGGACTTACAATGGCAGGCCTGAGACATGGTTAAGGGGCTACTTATGTGGGTGGCACAATCAGAGCTGCAGGCCCCCTAGTAGCATTTATTTTGCAGGCCCTGGGAACATCTAGTATACTTTACTAGAGACGTATTGATAAATTAAATATGCCAATTGGGAAGGAGCAAATGTTAATATGTTTAGGGGGAAGAGCACAAGCACTTTAGCACTGGTCAGCAGTGCTAAAGTGTGCAGAGTCCTAAAACCAGCAAAAACAAGAGAAAGACAGGCAGAAAGTTAGGAGAAGGCCACCCTAAGGTTGTCAGGTCTAACATTTTCCATAAGTGCCGAGCTAGAGTCCAAAATCCACAGCTACACACATTGCACAAAAGATCCAGTCATCAATGAAAAAATGTGATGTGTCTATGTTGTGTTTTGGCCTCTTTACTGTTGCAAGCACTCGGTGTACCCACACACGTAAGGTACCATTTTTATCATCATGTGTAAATACAGAATATTAGAACATTTTTTATTACCAGTTGTAGTTAACTAAATGTGTGCCTTCAGAATATATGCCAGTGTCTAAGAAAGAAGACATTTTGAAAAATGTCCTCTGAACCATATGCTAGTATGGGCACCCACAACTTTAGAGATGTACAAATAACCAACTGCCCCTAAACTCTGTATCTGGTGTCTATTTCAGAAATACATGGGTTTCCTCTGTAACCATTTTTCAGTCTTTATACTTTACCATATGATTTGCTCTATACCTGGTACACAATGAAAAAACATTATAAGGTGCAGTTCAGTTGCTGGCTCTGGTACCTTGGGTTCTTGGAAAATCAACAAACCTTACATATCTCCACAACCAGAAGGGTTTGGTGGACATAATGGTGTACTGCTTTTGTAAATCAGCAATTGTGGCTAAAAGTTACAAACAAACACATTGTCACAAATGGATGTTTTTTCTACTCATTTTCCATATTTGCTTTATTTCAACAGTTAGGTATTTTTGGAGAGAAACCATGAAGGATCTACACAGATGTCCCTTTGCTGAACCTAAAATTTCAGAAATCTATAGCTTTCCGGATCACCAACTGGTTTCACCCCAGGTTCTAACACAAACTGGAAGTGGGTTAAAAACACAAAAATTAGGCAAAATGGCCTACCTCTTTGAAAAATGACAAAACTGTGGTAAATATCAGCATATTTGAATTGCACTGCATGTTCCTGAAAACCAGACAAATTGTGACTTTAGCACAGCAAATCCTTTTCTGATGCCATTTTTCGAGAAAAAAACTATAATTTTTTGCAGAGCACTTTTTTCCTATTTTTCCTACAAAACAGAAGTTAGCTATATTTTGCCTATTTTCTCAGTCCCCTCCATGAGACTCAGTACACCCTGGATACCTTTGGAATCGCTAGGATGTTGGAAAAAAGGACACCGATTTGGTGTGGATGCTTTCTGGTTATGAAGGCCTATGCATGAACTACCCCAAATAGCCAAAAAGGGCCTAACATTCGGCTTAGCTGTCAAAGAGTTAAGGAAACACTTAAACATGTGAGATCTAGGAACAAGCATGTGTATCCAGTAAAGTTACTCTTTGGCCTGTTCATCCTTTTTTTAGGCTGTTCCATGCCCGAACGTCATCAGCCTCTTAAGTTTTAACCTGATGTCTTGTGAAATATCTGCAGCTTTTCTTCGTCTTTTTTCTATTCCCCTGAAAGTGACCTTTTCATTGAGACACTTGCATGTATCACATTGTGATAGTAAGGCAAAGTGACTAGGAAGGATGTGTCCCTATGTCTGGTAAATACAACCTAGGAATTAGAATCATCCACAATTAGCCTGCACTTGACACTATCAAGGTGATAAAGGACCAATGCATGTGTATTGTCTCTGTAGTTCATGTGGAAAGGTATAATGTTAGCCTATATACAGTTGATAGCTGGTTTAAGACTGATTCATATTTTTTGGGCTGTAAGCAAGTGTGTTCTGGTTTTCACTATTCTCAGTACCAAAAAGCACTGTGACACTCTTTATGAGCAGCTGTGCACTATAGAAGACTCTCTCATTCGTTCGTTCATTCATTCATTCATTCATTCACGAGGGATCCAAGTGGCTTTATGCTATAGTTTAATCTGTCCCACCTCCTTTAAGGTAGACACTTGATAACAGTAGTTTTTGATTAGGCGGTCTTTGAACTTTGAGCTAGTCCTTGCCTGTGGAGAGATTCAGATAAAGTTGTATATCTTTGGGCTACTGGTAGATCTTGAGCGTTTGGTTAGCCAGGAGGATTGTGAGAGGTCCCATGTGTAAGCTGATGACCGAGGGAGAGGATAGATCTTTAAGGTACTCAAGTTCCCAATAGTTGGAAAGATCTTGTGGTGCCTATCTGGACAGATTGGTATTGGATGGAGAGATGGATTGATCAATAATGTAGTACACCATCATCAAATCCCATGCATAATATGGGCATGTTGAGCTTGGATTGATTATCAATGCTATATAGGTTGTCTGAGAAATAAGGAAGGTTCATGGGTAGGGTACCATTGTTTGATGAAAAGAATCTAATAATGACTCAGATGCTTGCTGCCTCAGTGCTGTAATAAGGTCTGAAAACAAATTAACAATCTTGTAGAATAGAACTAGTGTTAAAATGTTTTTGTAATTGGAGAGAGATCTCTGGCTTACTTCAGAGGAATGGTAGGTGTGTTGGATCAATAGGTGTTAGGGTCTTCAAGTTCAAAGTCTACATTTGTCAGTAGCAGCGTGAAATGTCCAGATTAGGGTGAAGCTGGGAAGTAGCCTCATGAAAGGGATACATACGCTTTATTTACTAGTTTGAGTCCTTCTCTGGAGAGACTTTGAATGAAGGTAGATAACAGAATGCCATCCCATATGTGGTGAATATTTTGAAATATGTCAACTTAACTATTTGCATAGTGGCATAAGATACTTGGTGGCAACTTGCTTTGTGCTATTGATCTGGTGCTAGAGGTCCTCTGTTTTTGATAAATAAGTGTTTATGACATTTTAATTGCCAGGTTGGTGCAAAATCATGGAGGCAAGGATCAAACTGAGGAATTTCTTGGTAGCTTGGGTGATGTTCTTGCAAGATGGATCACCTGGTAGTTTGAGATACAAGACCTATATTGAGCTCATGTTATTTGAGGTACACACAAATTGTAAAATTCAATTTTTTGTTCTTATTCCTATTGGTTAGAGAAAATAATCCAATAATTTTCATCCAACAGAACCATATATTTAATTAAAGATTCTATATGTCCTAATCTTTAGAGAAAGACTGCCTACAGTTCAGCTAGCCTTAGTCAACATGTTTCATACTTTGCTCCACTTCCTCAGAGTTATAAATTAATTAAAAAAAAACAATGCATACTTGAAAACTCTTCAAATCACATTCTGGGCTAAAAGACAATTTATCTATAGTATTCCTTGCTTTGTTATATATGTTTCAATACTCATAGTAATCAGGAATTCATAATTAACTAGTACACATTTAATTAAAGTTTAATTCATCTATGACCCCAATCATTGAATTAGCGCATTTCTCAGGTCAGCAGCCCATGTCTGCATAATCATTGATCTTAGGTGATAGAATACAATGTGTGATGAAGGACATATATGTTCTGTGTTATCGTCTTGTTATGAGTTACATTGATTAGGTTCTCTATAACTGTAAAACACACACAACATGTTAGTTTTGTTAATTTTTGAAAGGTTTATAATTTTTTTTTGTTTTTCTTTCTAATGGTTTTGAAGGATAGGATTAACTCCTCAGGCACCTGGGACGAGGTGGTTATGTCCTCGGCCACGGGGCTCGGTTGCCGAGGACGTATCCACTTCGTCCTGCACCCGGCCCAAGGGTTTTTGTCATGTAAACAGTGGAGGGGAGCGACCCCCTTGCTGGGGAGCGACCCCCTTGCTGGGGAGCGACCCCCTTTGGCAAGGGTCGCTCCCCTGGGGGGCAATTTTTAATTGGGCCATTTCTGTCCACCTTAGGGGCAGATCGGCCTTCTTTGGCAAGGGTCGCTCCCCTGGGGGGCAATTTTTAATTGGGCCATTTCTGTCCATCTTAGGGGCAGATCGGCCTTCTTTCTTAGGCCAATCTGCCCCTAAAGGGGGGACAGAAACCACTAGACACCAGGGTTTTTTTTTGTCCCAATTTCATGCAAGGGGAGTGACCCCTTAGACAAGGGTTGCGCCCCTGGGGGAAAAAATTATTTTAGGCCATTTCTTCCCCCCTCGGGGGCAGATCGGCCTATTTCTATTAGGTCGATCTACCCCGGGGGACAGAAACCACTTAGGCACCGGCGACTGGTGTGTGTGTGTGTGTCTGTGTCTGTGTGTTTTGCTTGGTGGGGCAGCCCCTTGGGCAAGAGTCCCTCACCATGGGGGCACATTACTGGTGGCCTTTTCTGCCACCTTTGGGGGCTGATCGGCCTATTTGTGTAAGACCCATCTGCCCCTAAGGGGGGCAGAAATCCCCCCACACACCAGGAAGGATTTTTTTCAATAAAAAGAGGGCGGGGTGTGGCCATACCCCACCCCAAATAAATCGGGACAAAGTTGTTCTGCTCATTGGGCTATTACCCCTGATCCACTCCCCGGGGGCAAAAAGCCTACTAGATGCCAGGCAATTAAAAAAAAATAGTGGGGTGGTGGCAACCAACCAGTATGGGCATAGTTATGCTCCCACCCCAACTGAAGGGGGTAACAGTCTTTCATCTCTCCCCTGCACAATAAAAGGTGTTATCCCAACGGCAAGCAAGAGGACATTTGATTATTATGGGTTTCGTTTTTACGTTTGGACCATGAGACCTTGTCTAACTCTCAAAATCGTCCCACTTGGAATGGTGCGGGCTGTACTTTTTGGACTTTGGGACGCTGCCATGTAGAAAAATCTATGAGACCTAGACAAATATGAAAACTAAACATCTTGGTGAGTCCAGGGTGGTGTGCTTCACATGCACCCTGCCCCATTTTATTACCCACAATGCCCTGCAAACCTCCAACTTTCTTTGAAATCACACATTTTTCCCACATTTTTATGATGGAATCTGCAGGAATACACAAAATTCCTACCACTCAACATTGTTGCATCTATACCGATAAAAATTCTGCCACACTTGTCCGCCTGAAAACATTTTTTTTCAAACTGCCCTTTTTTACCCGCTTTGGTTCCCCCTCAATTTCGACATGTTTTTGGCTCCTCCCTGTCACAGGCACTAGGGCCACCTACACAAGTGAGATATCATTTTTATCGGGAGACTGAGGGGAATGTTGGGTGGTAGGAAATTTGTGCCGGTGCGGTGATCCCACACAGAAATTTGGGAGAAATTAGATTTTTTAGCTAAATTTGAGGTTTGCTGAAGATTGTGGGTAAGAAAACACTGGGGGATCCACGCAAGTCACACCTTCCTGGACTCCCTTGGTTGTTGTCTAGTTTTCAGAAATGTATGGGTTTGGCAGGTTTCTCTAGATGGCTGCTGAGCCCAGGGCCAAAAACGCAGGTGCCCCGCCCCCCCCCCAATACAGGTAGTTTTGTATTTGATCATTTTGATGCGTCCATGTAGTGTTTTGGGGGATTTCCTGTCACGGGAACTAGGCCTACCCACACTAGTGAGGTACCATTTTTATCAGGAGACCTGGGGGAATGCTGGGTGGAAGGAGGTGTGTGCCCCCCCTCATATTCCAGAACTTTGCAGCACTGATATGTAGGGAAAAAGTGTTTTTTTTCCAAATTTTGAGGTTTGCTAAGGATTCTGGGTAACAGAACCTGTTGAGAGTTTTCAGAAATGTCCGGTTTTGCTACGTTTTCCTAGGTGCCGGATGGGCTAAAGGCCAAGATCCACAGCTAGACACTTTCCAAAAAACAGGTCTGTTTTCTTTGGGAAAATGTGATGGGTCCATGTTGTGTTTTGGGGCATTCCCTGTCACGGGTACTAGGCCTACCAACACAAGTGAGGTACAATTTTTATCTGGAGACTTGGGGGAATGCTGGGTGGAAGGAAATTTGTGGCTCCTCTCAGATTCCAGAATTTACTATCACCGAAATGTGAGAAAAAAGGTTTTTTTGCCAAATTTTGAGGTTTGCAAAGGATTCTGGGTAACATAACCAGGTTTGAGTACCACAAGTTACCCCATCCTGGGTTCCCCTCGGTGTCTAGTTTTAAAAAATGCACAGGTTTGGTAGGTTTTCCTAGGTGCCAGGTAAGCTAGAGACCAAAATCCACAGCTAGGCACTGTCCAAAAAACACGTCAATTTGATTTATCCATGTTGCGTTTTGGGGCGTTTTCTGTCACGGGCACTAGGCTTACCAACACAAGTGAGGTACCATGTTTATCGGGAGACTTGGGGAAATGCTGGGTGAGAGGAAATTTGTTGTTCCTCTCAGATTCCAGAACTTTCTATCCCTGAAACGTGAGAAAAAAGTGTTTTTTTTGCCACATGTTGAGGTGTGCAAAGGATTCTGGGTAACAGAACCTGGTGAGAGCCCCACAAGTCACACCATTCTTAATTCCCCTAGGTGTCTTGTTTTACAAAATGTATAGGTTTGCTGGGTTTCCCTAGGTCCCGGCTAAGCTAGAGGCCAAAATCCACAGCTAGGCACTTTGCAAAAAACATGTCAGTTTTGTTTGGGAAAATGTGATGTGTCCTCGTTGTGTTTTGGGGCATGTCCTGTTACGGGTACTAGGCCTACCCATACAAGTGAGGTACCAATTTTATCGGGAGACTTGGGGAAATGCTAGGTGGAAGGAAATTTGTGGCTCCTATCAGGTTCCAGAACTTTCCATCACCGAAATTTGAGGAGAAAGTGTTTATTTTTGCCAAATTGTGAGGTTTGCAAAGGATTCTGGGTAACAGAACGTGGTGAAAGCCCCACAAGTCACCTCATACTGGATTCCATTAGGTGTCTAATTTTCAAAAATGCACAGGCTTGGTAGGTTTCCTTTGTTACCAACTGATAATAGGCCAAAATCCACAGCTAGGCACTTTTCAAAAAACATGTCAGATTTCAATGTAAAAATTTGATGTGTCTATGTTGCAATTCCTGTCAGTGGCATTAGGCCTTCCCACACAAGTGAGGTACCATTTTGATCAGGAGACGTGGGGGAACACAGAATAGAAGAACAAGTGTTATTGCCCCTTGTCTTTCTCTACATTTTTTCCTTCCAAATGTAAGACAGTGTGTAAAAAAGATGTCTATTAGAGAAATGCCCTGTAATTCACATGGCAGTATGCCGCCCCCAGAATTCAGAGATGTGCAAATAACCACTGCTTCTCAACACCTTATCATGAGCCCATTTTGGAAATACAAAGGTTTCCTTGCTACCTATTTTTCACTCTTTATACTGTATTTCACCAAATGAATTGCTGTATATCCAGTACACAATGAAAACCCATTGCAAGGTACAGCTCTTTTATTGGCTCTGGGTACCTAGGGTTCTTGATGAACCTATAAGCCCTATATATCCCCGTACCCAGGCGAGTCCTGCAGACGTAATGGTATATTGCTTTCAAAAATTTGACATTGCTGGAAAAAGTTATAGAGTAAAACGTGGAGAAAAATGGCTGTTTTTTTCACCTCAATTTCAATATAATTTTTATTTCAGCTGTTATGTTCTTTAGGAAAACCTTGTAGGATCTACAAAAAAGACCCCTTGCTGAATTCAGAATTTTGTTTATTTTTTAAAAATGTTTAGCTTTCCGGGATCCAGCATTGGTTTCACACCCATTTCAGTCACTAACTGGAAGGAGGCTGAAAGCACAAAAAAATGTAAAAATGGGGTAAGTCCCATTAAAATGCCAGAATTGTGTTAAAAAATTGGGTTTTTTGATTTAAGTCTGCCTGTTCCTGAAAGCTGGGATAGATGCTGATTTTAGCACCGCAAATCATTTGTTGATGCCAGTGTGAGGGAAAAAACACAAACTTTCTTCTGCAGCCCTTTTTCCCCATTTTTTTAAACAAAACGAAATGTTACTGTATTTTCTTGGTCTCCTCCAGGGGAACCCACAAACTCAGGGTACCTCTGGGATCCCTAGGACATTGGAAAAAAAGGAAGCAAATTTGGTGTGGGTAGCTTATGTGGACAAAAAGTTCTGAGGGCCGATGCGCAAACTGACCCAAATATCCAAAAAAAGGCCTGGCACCTGCAGGGGAAAGGCCTGGCAGCGAAGGAGTTAATATATAAGCACCAGTATGGCCCTAAAAACATTTAGAAGTGCCTACTGTATTGAATAAAAGATTCTGATTAGAATGAAGAGCCCAGTTAAAAGGTTCATTATATAGTAGTACTACGTCTGGATAGTACATCCCAATAGAATGTTCAAGTAGCGTTTACTGTGGTCACCATTTTGAATCCTCTTTTACAATCGGGCATGATTCTAGCTATATGAGTGAGAAATTTGCAGTGTGGTCTTTCCCAGAAGAGTAAATCATTTGTGTTTGAAGTGCTAAATACCCTTCTGTGAATGCGTACCTCTAATGCTATTGGTATTATTAAAAGCAACATGAGATACAGGCCCAGATTCTCGAAGGTTTAGCCTCAGTTTAGCGTTGTTTTTGTACCACTAAACCGACACTAAACATTTTTTGGCATTCACAAGCCAATGCAAATAGGTATTTGCGTTGGTTTGTGTGGCAAAGTAATTAAAAGCAGTGCGAAACGCAAAGGGGCCTTGCATGGGTGGCATATGGGGCACCTTTGCTACGACCAATGCTTTTTGATGCTAAACCCCATTCTGAAACATCAGATGAAAGGGTTTAGTGGCAAAAAATAACACCTTTGAAACGCAGGCGCTAAATGGAGAAATGTTTTTATTTTTCCCTGCTTTTCCGACTTTGCATGTGTGCTGCACTGTACAGCACACGTACAAAGTAGGAAAAGCATTTTCACTTGTCTAGGCATCCTTCCTGTACAAAACCTATGCTAGACTCATACACACACCCTAGCACTATGGCACTAAGGTGTGTGGGTGGCGCACTGCAGCTGAAATCAGCGGCGGCGCAAAGGAGAAAGGAGAAGAGTCTCCTATCTATGTGAATATGGCGCTCTGCTGCTCTCTCCTTGTTACGCAGCGCAGGGCAGCTTTTTTGGCTGCTGCACTGCGTGACACCTTTCAGAATCTGGGCCACAAAGTACTAATTAACAAACTCTTTTGCCCATAATTACATTCCCTACTTTATTCAAGTTAAATATATAGCTAAACCATAAAAATAAAGGATGTTTTAATAATAGTTTACAATATCTTGTGTTTTTAAACCTTGCTTGGTTACAAAGATGGTCGGAAAGCTATAACATGGAATTATTGAATAAACTCCCACCTGCCTCATTCTGACAATTATGTCCATCAATAGTATATGTTAACAATTGTATGCTTATAACAATCAAGTTGGATGGAAAAGAAACAATATTGTTATCTTTGGTGTAGGTAACACTTGTGAACCTAAATTGCCTCAGGCCTTGTTGCACCGGTTGAGCAAAGCATTGTATTATACCAGGTTGAACTGTTTTGGCCAATCATTTCAAAGAAAGAACCATTATGCTATTAATATAGATTAGGAAACTCGCCGTGGAGTTGGCATGTAGCTCAATGTACAGATGACATCTATTTCATCCATTGTTCCTGCAGTGCACTGTTGCTCTTGCATGGGAAAGGAGTGAACGTTCGGTTTAAACAATATGTATGTATTTGAACCTCAAATACTCTAAAGGAGATTAGAGATCCCTCTCCCTAGATTCACTTTGTTGCAATGCGAAATTTAAATTAGAGTAAGGTGGAGTGGGGTGACTTGTGTGGCTCCCACCAGGTTTTCCTCCTCAAAAATAACGAAAGAAAGCATTACGGATTTTTTCGCTCTCAAACATATCAGAGAGAGGTTCAGAAATACAAAAACAAACAACAGTCTCATGTTACTGGTTATTGCCATAAACCCCAACTCAAATGGGCACACTTTTTTCGACTGTGTTAGCTCTATTATAAACATATTCGTGTATTAAAACACCATACTTGCATTTGAACATGGTGAGTCATATGTTCATCTTGTTTCTTGTGTTTTTTAGTTTTCTGTTTTAATAAATCTGTTCTGACAATGATGATTTTTGTACCAGCTGTGGTTAAAGTCTTTCACTGGATGCCCATAAACAGACATTTTTTAGGGTGTGCGTTGTTTCCAACTTTTACTCATTGTCCTAAATGCAGTTCTGTAGTGCTGTAATTAGTTCTCCATAAGGTGTGTTGTTGAACTGTTTCTTGATGTGACATGTTGTGGTATGTAGGGTGCTATTGACAGCAGTTTCTTTCGAATGTGTTTTACTGTATATTTTTTCTTCCCGAACATATAGTTCAACATTCAAGAAAATTACACTGTTGCTGCTGTATTCAAGGCTTAGCTTAACAGTGAGCGCATTGTCTTTCAAGGACGGGTGTTCATCAGTTCCTTCTCTGTTCCATTCCAGATAATGAGATCATCTATGTAGCACACCCATCGTAAAATTTTGATTAGAGACCCATTGAAAACAATAAACTCATTCAAACTGTTGGACATAATTTCTCCTCTTTCCTCGTGCAACAAGAAAACCTCTTTAACTGGTCATAGTCATAAAAGAAGGGAAGAAAAGTACTATCTTTTTTTTCTTCACTTATCTTTGGCCATGGCAGCTAAAAACATGAGACCACTTGTATGACACCATACAATGGTTTCCTTTGTGCGAGTAATTGGCTCACATCAACACCTGTTCCTTGGTTCCTCTACACTGTTCTGCTTATTTTAAGCTAGTGAGAACTTTATCATGGTAACAATACGGGTCTGTCCTTTACCTCTACTTCTTGTTTTCAGGTTAATTTCAGTTCCATAGACATTCTATAAATGCCGAATAAGGGAATTTCCAAATGGCATTTTAAAAACAATTTCAGCTTTGAATATTTAGATTATTGCCAGGTTACAGTCGTAGAAAACAATGACATCCAGGAACTGCCAGACGATTAATCGTTTAATCCCTCCTTTTCTTTGTCATCAATAAAGTGCTGCATAGATGTTGGTTGCCATCTCTCCACTGAAAGTTAATTCATCATGACTGCAGATGTGGCTGGTAAACCTCACCTGATGTGTCTCTTAGTTTATATTGGGGGTTTCTGACGAAGGGCATCATTATGACTTTGGAGGTCCCACCATGGGACCATCAAAGCCGCTAGGGCACACCATCGCCAATGCAGTGATGCCCCTCCTGAGCGTATCACAATGTTCCAGTCGTGCTGACCAGCTGGAACATTGCAATATGCCTTCCTGCCGGGCTGACTGGCAGGAGCAGTGCTAGGAAAATGACTTGGCTCCTTTAAGGGAGCCGAGGCCGATATCCTAGCATTCCAGCACCCTTGGAATGTGCATTGTCTGCAGTGCAGACAGAGTGCATTCCAACGGTGCTGGGCAGTGCTGGGGCTCCCTGTGGCCCCCGGCACTGGGTTTCTGCAGGGTCCCCACCATGAAAAGGCTAGTGGAAAGTGGAGTTATAATCAGCCACGCAGTGCTGAGTTCAGCGCTGCCCTGGATGAGTACAACCCGACTGCTGCGCCATGTCGGGAACAATGTTCCTGGTGGGGGATGGTGACCTTTAGGCTGGTCCAACCTCTAAAGTAGTAATTTGGCATTCAGACCGCCTCGAGTGTGGGGTCCGCCGACCACCACCACGAGACTGGTGGGTCTAGGACCAGCCTCGAAATGAGGCCATTAGTTTGAAAATGCCTAAGAGGAGTGTTCTGCGTGCATGCATGTGTGTACACACTGGGCTCTCGAGAGTCAACGTGTGATGTCTGACTTTCAGCAGAGGCAGAGAAGTACAGAGGTCCATTTCAATACTTTTTGCTGCAGCGATTCTTGCATGCTACTAGGGCCACCATGTTGGAGTGGATGTGGAGATGGGCCCTTCTACCGGAAAGGTCTTCAAACCAACACATATCCTTGCATTGCAAAGGCCTGTTTCCATTCCAGTACATGGACTCTAAAGCACCCATTAATTGAAGTCGATAAGGTGTTTATTTTCCATACTAAAATCATATTTTGCATATTGAAAGAGTAGTCTTTCCATCCAGGCAATGTGCTACCAATGCTTTCAGAATTAATGCCTGAGCAGGAGTAGTTGAATTGTCATTGGCTGTAACAGAGGGTGTGGACTTATAGCAAGTTACCAGGGGCGCAGTGATGGTGATACCAGAACTTTTGGCTATTTCAGCAATTTTCACCTAACAGGAGCTACAAAGGTAAATCAAATAATTAGGGATTTGTAAAGCGCACTAGTCACCCGTGAGGGTCTCAAGGCACTGCTAATGCATCCCGTGTTATGCAGATCGTAGTGGTTCAGGTATCTGATAGCAAACTTAAGGCTTGGGCCAAACATAGGGGGTCATTCCGACCCTGGCGGTTGCCTACCGCCAGGGCCGGGGACCGCGGATGCACCGCCAACAGGCTGGCGGTGCATCCATGGGCATTCTGACCGCGGCGGTACAGCCGCGGTCAGAAACGGGAAACCGGCGGTGTCCCGCCGGTTTCCCGCTGCCCAAGGGAATCCTCCATGGCGGCGCTGCAGGCAGCGCCGCCATGGGGATTCCGACCCCCTTACCGCCAGCCTGGTTCTGGCGGTTTTGACCGCCAGAACCTGGCTGGCGGTAACGGGTGTCGTGGGGCCCCTGGGGGCCCCTGCAGTGCCCATGCCAATGGCATGGGCACTGCAGGGGCCCCCTAACAGGGCCCCACCAAGATTTTCAGTGTCTGCCAAGCAGACACTGAAAATCGCAACGGGTGCAACTGCACCCGTCGCACCCCTTCCACTCCGCCGGCTCCATTCGGAGCCGGCATCCTCATGGAAGGGGGTTTCCCGCTGGGCTGGCGGGCGGCCTTCTGGCGGTCGCCCACCAGCCCAGCGGGAAACTCAGAATTACTGCGGCGGTCTTCTGACCGCGCAGCGGTATTCTGACGGCGGGACTTTGGCGGGGGGCCTCCGCCGCCCGCCAAAGTCAGAATGACCGCCATAATCTACATAACCTACAAGCATGTCCTATGACAACAAACTTATCTCTGAAGTGACACTTGTATTAGAAGCTCAGACCTCTAAGAGTAGGACTTTCACTCAGAGAGGCAATACTTGCTCATGCTTCAGGCAGCAGAGCTAATCCACAGTTTATATGCATATGATCAGGCCTCAGATAAAAATCGATTTCTGAAGGGAATGCTGGGCACTGCCCTTTGATAAAGGAGAATCTTGGTTGTAAAAGTCAACTGATTTTTGTTCCCATGATGCTCATGAGGTAGACCTGCTATAGGTAAGTGCCTCTCATCTGTGTGCACATTTGCCACCAGGATAGGGGTGATGATTCAACACTCAGATGAGAGTAGATAGGGCATTCTTTCTGGTGGGCTTCCCCTCCCCACGCAAACCTTTCCAGAAAGCTATATTGCAGTGTCCTGGCCCATGGAAAATGGGCCTTGGAGGGAAGCTTTGACATGCAGGTTGACCTATCCCAAGCACTTGGTGCCCACCTTTTTTATTAGTAGTCCATCTATCTCCAAAACCTTCTTGCCACTACACCATTCAGAGTAATAACATATCCTAGCCCCTGAGGCTTCCCACAGAGGAGGCTGTCTGTCTCTCCCTTTCTTGATGGGTGTCACGCCTCCTCGGCTATCATTTTTCCATCCACCTCCGTGATAACCTTCAAACAAACCTCCATACAGTTCTCACCTCGTGCAGGCCAGTGTCTGCACCCCTGCTTTGGTACCTCTCTTCAACCAGAAAATCTCATCCAGAATCTGGAGCTGGGAGTCACCTGCCATGGGCCTGCAGTACTTTCTTCTCGTGGGTGTTGGCTCCACTTTCTTCACTAAAGTAGCCCCAAGAGGAAATCCTCTTGCATCCTCAGCAGATCCGTTGCTTTAATCAGGCCTTGTGTGTGGGTCAGCCATCGTAAGGCTTGATCTTCCTCATTTCCTGTGCTTCCCTGGCTGACACTGATCACTCCGTTTTCTTCAGTGCCCCACAGCCTTTGCCTTATTTCCAAGTTGCCTTTGCATCCATCTGTTACCCCTCCACTGCTTCTGCTCCCTCATCCTCCCTCCCTCACTTCGTCCCTGTCTCGCCCATTACCCCTCTACCTCCGCGCCATTCCCTCTCCGTCATTGCCTTGTCCAACCTCAATTAATTTTTGATGAGGCCGTTCGATAATTTTTATACCACAATGTTTCCAATGCATCGGTAATATAGTATAGATTTTACAGGCAGATAAAAGAAGAGAAATATACGAATTACCTAGACACCTTAGCGTTGATACACAGGAGCAGTGAAGTAGCCGAACCCTCGGGCCTGCTCTCAAGGCTGGATCAGTTAAGGATCTCTGAGCCCTTCCAGCCGTGAGCCGTCCCTTTCCCTCAGCCTGCTAGAAGCTTTCCCTGTGTCTTCTATGACCAATGATTCCCTGCTTCCTTGACAAGGAGCTTTAGAGGTTCGTGATGAAGGGATGATGGGACATGTGCTACCTCATGTTTCCCCTTCCACTTTAGAAGTGGACAACTCCTTTGATTCCAGTGGCATCAGAAACGCCTTTGCAGCCGGCCAGCTGCCTTAACACCCACATTTCCATGGCATCGGAAGGCCCTCCTTATTTAAGGTACTGTTTCTGATCCTGTGTTTTTTATTTCAGACCAGCACGGAACTCCCATTGTGCTTGCAACATTCATTTTACATTTTTCAGAAGCAAATCTCCACTTTGGGGATTTTTCTTTGAAAAATGTAAACAAAAGCTGTCTGGTACAACATGCTACCATGACATGGCAGGCTAGTCATTCGGCATTCAACAGCATCATTAAAAATGCTTCTGCCTTACCATTTTACATTAAAATTCCCTTATAACATAATTGAAAAACTTAAATATTGTGAGTGGGTCACCAGGGAGTGGGCAAGGACACGGCATTCTGCTGCCCGAGTGGTTTAGTAGCGTGCGCATCAAACCATAAATGGCCCCCTAAATCTCCTTGAAATCCCAAAACAAGACATCTAATTAAGTGTACTATGCATGTGTTGTTTTATATTTACTACTACAACTAGTAGTAAATTTACACGTTTTTGCTATTCACCATTTCCATGTGTGAAGTTACTTTTGGTGTACATGTCTCCACTCCTTGGTTGATACTCTTACACCAAGATTATGAGAGTAAAGTCACTACTCTTAACTTTTCACATGTAGCCCGAGCCCTCTGAGACTGTGGCAGTGGTCTTCCTATGGAAAATACAGGGAAAATTCTAACAGGTTATTAGACATTAAAAAACATATTAAAAATAGTTTAGTGAGCAAATAATATAAAATAATGAAACTATTTATTTTAAACCTTAAACTAATAAAATAACATGTTGCTGCACATTAAACTAATTGTGTATTAAATAATGAATTACTTAAAATATAAATCATTATTTTTTTCAAATGTTTTTAAAGAAAAGTTTAAATGAATCTCACTTACATTAACACTTTTATTTTTATTTAATATGCATTAACATTTATTAAAAGTAATGTACACAATTATTTTTGTTTTACATTTTTAAGTTTACAATGTAATTTAATTTTAATATTAAAATAAGTTTATTACATTCCTTAATTATATATATATATTTTTTTTTACATTAAACACACGTACACACACACATATATGTGTGTCTGAGTGTTAACCAGTAGCGATTGCTACTAGGTAGTTATACTTAGGATTCTGTTTTCATAGAAAGGTATTTGTTGTTTTCTTTATAACTTTGGACCTATTTGACTAAAACTTTTCCAAAAAAGTCTCATCCACCTTGGCTCCTTCCTGGAAAGTTTCAGGGTGATCAGTAAAGCAGGGCCGAGAAAAAGAGGGCCCGAAAACACATTTTGCCCATTCATTTTTCCGCAAGAAAATTAAAATGCAATATTGCAAAAACTGCACAACAGAATTACACCAAATTTGGCTGAAAGCTAGAGCATGGCCCTGAAAGCATGTTTTTTTGTGATTTGTTGTAAATCTGTTCAGAAGTTTGTGAGCAATCAAATCGCAAAAACATTGTGTACTTCAAGCCATGGAGAATCTGGGGACCCGACAGATCTCAAGATGAGATTTTATTGACTGTCACCACATCAAAAATTAAGCCTTCTTAGAACTCCAAACTCAGTCTTGAAACAAAAGGCAAACAATACATATAAGGAGGCATAATAGGAATATACTGATAAGCTAAGATAAATATTTATTGTTTCACTTGGTTCAAACCATAACAATTTTGCCAAGTTACATGGTAAAAACATTCTAAGAAAAAGAAGGAAGATTAGGGTTATAATACAAATTACGTGATAAAAAACAGTAGATGGATGTTGAAGATTTTAAGGTTAAAATTAATAAATCATTAAAATATAGCTTGGTTAAGGTGGGGGATGGAAGAAGTACAGACTGGGGGTCCAGAATGTTGCTACAGGCAGGTTTTATTACTGTCTCGGTCTAGAGGAGTGTCATTAGTACTTGTAGACCTACCGTGGTGTGCGAGTGCTTGGCACGCTGGGGCTGAAGATCTAGGCATCGTTTTTTTTACTTGGCGCGTTTCAGAACTTGAATAGCTTACAGTTTAGCTCGGGGCAGTTGCGTGACGTGTTTCAGAAACTTGACGAGGTTGCAGTTTCGCTGGGGGTCATGTGGATTAAAGCAGGCTACAATGGCTCCCCTGCAAGACCTGATAGCTCTGTCAATGAACAGCCTCTTAAGAAATCTCTTTCAGAGTTCTAGCATGCCCAGGCATATGCAGATTTTGTGTATTAGGTCTTTCTTTTGGCAAGCACAGTGCCTGCACTGCTGTGAGATATTATTCTCCCAGGACGGGGCATTAGCCAGGGTTGGCAGGTTGCATAGTCACATTGTCATAAGATTATGTTTTATGTGTGCTGCAAACGTTGTAGAGAGGTAGGCAGCCGGTTCAAGTTTGGCATAGTGTTTTATGGTCATCCATGCATTTGCCTGGGCACTAAATTTAGCTTTGTCCTCTATAAACAAAAGGATTTTGGAGGCCTTGGTAGCCTCTCTGAAAGTACCCACTCCTTTTCTGAAGCCTGTTTGGTTGATTGGGATGATTTTATGTTTTCAGACCATGTCATTAATTCAGCTAGGAGCAGGGAGGCGTAGTTCTTTGCCTCAACGTCAATAAGGGTAATTAACCTATAGTCACCCAGATTGTCTCTATTGCCACCCTTGAAAATTAGGTTGATTATAAAGCCTCGCCAACTCTCAGGAATGCGTCCTCCTACTCTTGCTTCCTGGTATAAGGAAGTTAGCACTTCAGACCAGAAGACTACTTCCTTAATGACAATAGCATATGGAAGGCCATTTGGCCCAGGTGCTCCTTCCAGACAGGCCTTTAGGAGTGCTCGATGTGTCTTATTGATTGACTGAATGAGATTGGTCATTTCCCCATTGTCCAGTGAAATGTTTTACGTGGTGGGAGACCATGCTGGCAATTGCGGGGTGTTTCCATAGGGATTGGGCTTTGATGTGAAGATTGTATTAAGGTGACTCACCCAGGTCTTTTCCGGGATGTTAGAGTTGTTAGTTGGATACCCTGTTTAGGTCATTGATAATACCACAGAATTCCCAGGTTTTTTTTCCTTTTGCAGCATATGTTATTTTTAGCCAGAGGGAGCTCGTTGGTTCGGCCTTCTCTTTACGCAGTTGTCTCTTGTACTCTTTCTTTGAGTTCTTCAGTTGTTCCCAGAGAAGCCGGTTGCCTGAGCGGGCCTTCAGTAGTCTCGCAAGTTTCCTTTGAGCTTTTTTCAAGACTTGGGCTTCTACTTGGGCTTGTTTTGAGAGGCGGGCCGGGGGAATTTGGCGCAATGGCACAGATGGTTTGTGATGAGAGTATTGGTCCAGTATTCACTCGGAAGTCCTCCCAAGCATCCACTATGTATTTGTGAGTTTTGAGGCTCCCCAACATTTGCAGTTTTGCAGCTAAAGATAAGGCTCCTAATGTGGCAGATGACCAATGTAGTCTCTTTAAGCTTGTTGACTCTGTTTGCCCTATTTGCACCAGGGCTGTTTCGTGGACAGGTAAAGAGGACCTTGAGGTTAATATTTGGTACGAGTGATCACTGGAAGTGGTGTATTTTATTTGAAATTGATGTACCAAAGGGATCAGAGTTAATGTGACTAGGATGTCGTCTAGGATGGACCATGAGGAGGGGCAGTGAAATGTGCAACTTGGTGGGTAGTTGCCAGTTAACATCCCATTTAGTACCTGAAGTCTGAGGTATTCTAGTGATGTCGCCAATTGTGCTCCCTAGTGGTCACGACGAGTAAAGGTTGATGACACCTGTGTTGGGATGTTCCAGTAGGAGTTATCGGCGCTTAGTATTTCGTCTGCCTCTTGAGCCTTAAATACGTTTGAGTTGAAGTCTCCTTTCAGGATGATGTCCCAGTCAGAGTAGGACTGATGATAGTACCTGATGATGTCAGTTAAGCTGTTTATTGCAGCTTGTTTGCGAGTGGAGGCGGGGCGAACGTAGGTGTTGATCAGTAATACCAGAGGACTACCGTAGGAGTTCCAGTTGCTGAGTTTGAGCACTTGGCAGTCTGCGTTTATGTGGCAGCACTTCTATATCCATTTTCAAGGTTAATGAGAGGTAGACTGCTAGGCCACCACTTGGTCTCCCGTGCAGCTTGTGCTTCACTGCGTTTATTTGGAAGGATGTGAAACCTGATAGCGGGAAGATCTGTTTTGACCATGTTTCCTGAAGTGCGATTATGTTCATGTTATGCAAGGCTTTTGGTGGGGAGCCTGTTTCCAGCAATGATTGAGCACCTGCTATGTTCCAGGATAGCAGTTTTAGGTGCTTATGTACTGAACCTGCCTGTGATGGGTGTGATTCTCATGCGAGATGAGGGGCATTGTGGGCTGCCAGCAGCCACTCCCAACTGACTCCGATGCATGGATTTTGGTTTTGAATTGGGTGGGTGCATTGATTACCAGAAGAGGAGAGGGAGGCTTCGATGGCACCCCTCAAGATCGTTGTTGGAAGTTCGACCACTGCTGTGGAAGCGTTAGTGTTCAGGAGCGGTAACGGGGATCTAGCCGGCGCTGGCCTTGCTAGGGAGATCCCCCAGGTCTCAAAGCGGGAGGCAAGCATCAAGATGTGATCTGCTATTTCTTCTGTTTCCCAGGTTGTTAGGGTGGCTTCTACTCAGGTATTGTCCTTGTCAGGTTGGAATTCTACAAATATTAGGTCCGCGGAGGACAGGGTGCTGAGCTCTGGGACTGCTTTTAGGAGCCTCATAATGTTCCTTCTGTTCAGGGTGTCGTGGTTCCCCTGGGAGGTGTAGTGTGGTTGGAATTGCAGCTTGAGGGGGAGTTCATCTTGCGTTGCTTGCTGCGATTGCAATCGTCGTGATGATGCGTTGTGTGCAAGTACCGTGCTAGGGATTCTGTGGAATGTGGGAGAGTATGGGCGAGGTGTGGAGCCTTTTGAGTTGCATGCGCTGTTAGGTTTTGCTGGAGCTCGAAATGGCAGATTTTGAGTCTGATGGGGGGCAGTGGCTTTGTGCCTCAGTGGCCCTCGTCTTGGTGGAGTAGCTGGTTTTACCATGACTGAGCGGCAATGGGAGCCTGTGTTTACTGTCAGCCTGTTGTTTGAGGGGAGGCTGGTTGCTTGTTTCACTTTGATGGTTCTTTGGGCATCTAGGTTGGCTGATTGACGGCTTGGGCCAGGTGTGTGGGTTTGGGGTTTTTGGGGTTCTTGGTCTATCAGAAGTTTGACTGGAGCATGTCCTCACCAGGGGGAGTGGGCTGTGTGGTATTGGTACAGATGTGCTGCTTCGCACCTGGTGGGAGGTTAGGGGTGAAGTCTGATCCTGCCGCAATTCTTGTCCCGGCTGTAGGCTGCCAGTGGTTGGATACTGTTGAGGCAGTATAGGCAGAGTGAGGGCGTGAGGTGGGTCATGCCCTTTTACCATGAGGAGAGGTTGCTTATCAGTGGTGTCTGGGACTCTGGTCCTATGATTTGAGGACATGGCTTATGATTCAAGAAGAGTGGCCCGGGGGTGGGAGTGGGCTGTCAATAGTTTTTGATCCACTTGCAGGTCTGTTGAACCCCACTCTCTGTGTCATCTTGCATAGAGGATGGCAGGGATGAGTCTGCTTGAGCGGACAGGCTGCTGCAGTCCGGTGTGCTGGTGTCTTTGTCTGCCATCTTTGGGACTGTGTTGGTAGACTGTTTAGCAAAGATTGGAAATATTTTTATGCATGACCCGTCGTTATGGTCGGATTGCTTCTTCCAGGCTTTTCTTAAACGTTGACATTGTCTTTTAGTTAATTTTGGGTGTGCTGTTTTGTTGCTGAGCCAGGTAAGCCCTTCTGGTACTGCTTCCCTAGGGGATAGCTCGGAGGCAGGGTTGGTCTGAGGGGTAGTCTGGGCCTGGTCACAGATCAGCTGTGTTGGCTGAGGGTCATACCAGGTTTTAGAGTGTGGCTTGCAGTAGGTGGTGACAGTGTTGCTTCTTGATTCCTGGCAGGTCGCAACAATGTTAGTATGTTCAACAGAATATCTGGAAGTACAGCAAGTTGATCGATGATTGGTCTGCAGGCACATTGCCCTTGGTTCGGTGTAGGGCCTGCTACTGATTTCACTATTAGAGAAGTAATGATATCCATTTTCGGTTTATTCACACAATTTGCTCAGCAATTAAGATCATAATGTTGATCTGCGTATCCAGTTTGTCTGACTGAAAGCTTAGAACTTCAATAGATGATTGTAAGGCTGCGAGTAGACAGTCTCACCACAACGGGGTGGTTGGCTCTTGATTGTCTACTTGATCAAGTGTTCGTGTTGAGTCTTTTCCTGTTTTTTGGTTGTACATCATAGAGGGAAGAGGTTTGCTGAAGAATTAGTAGGTCCGGGTCATTGCTGTCTTCCCTTGGTGTGCCCTGCATTAGGCGGTAGTTTCTAGGTGACCATATATTAATGGAGAGTTTCCATTGTGTGATCCCCTTTGATTAGTACAGGGGATGATTGGATCATCTTGTATTCACGTGCGCTGTGAGGTTGAAGCGCCGATGTGTGAGTGGTGTTAGTTGGTGCATGACCTCCCAGGTGGATTGGGGAGTGGGCATCCTCGATGTGGACAGTTTTGACTTCTAATGCCTGTAGCAATTCAGCGTTGTTTGAGAGGGAGAGAGAGCCGGACCAAAGTTTTTCTGTGTGCAGGCTGAGCACAGGCTGCTTTACTGAGTTTACTGCTGAAGGGTTGATTGCTACGGAAGTCTATGCGGGACCATGAGTTGAGGAGAGTAGGTGAAGGTTGTCATTTGTTGTTGCGAAGGACCGGTGGATCTGAGCAACCATTTCTAGAGTTTTTGCGAAGACAGAGGTGCCATAATTGAGTGGGGTGAGTTTTGGGTCTTGTTTGGCTGCTAGTGATTTTGTAGGATTCAATAGATACACTATCATTTGATGTGGGTACGCACACCACTTACTTCTAGTGCAGAGCTCCTCTTGATTGGGATAATAGGGCCCGGAAGGGTGGAGGCGTCATCTGAAATTGTATATATTGCAGTCATTGGGTCCTTCAAGAAAGGGAACAGCTTTGATGTTGGCGCCTGCAGAGGTTTCAACTCGGTGATGTTGTTCACTGATGATCCCTCACTGAGCACAGGGGGTTTCTTCTGTGGCTTGTTTACAGTTTGCGGCCGGTTCTTGCCAGATCTCATGCCAGATCTCATGGTCCAACTCTTGGGTTCAGCTGGCGGGCTTTAGGAGTTGTTTGAAAAGTGGTTTGGAAGAGGAGGAGAGGCTCAGAGGGGGGGAGACCCCGGTCACAAGCTGCACCAAAGCCTGTCTCGGCCGCTTCCGTGGTAAGGGGCTCAACCTACTTATGGGGGACCTAAAGCCACTCAGACCCTCCTGCGTCACCTGCGTCATCTTCGACTGTGGCCTCCAAGTTCCGTTGCTTCTGCTCAGTGAGGTACTCAGCCGGTAGGTGCTTGGTGGATTTTGGTGGTTATGTCAGTTTTTGTACAGCCTGCCCAAATACTGCTATGGTTGTGATGTCGGTGTGCCTCTATGTTCCAGGCAGTACCCTGCAACCCCTCTCCTCCCCGCCTTGCTGGCCCCCTTGCCAGTGAGAGGGTGGGTGGTGGGAGGGGCACGCTGGGGCTAGGGTGTCTTCTGAGCTTCCCTAAGGTCCCCTAGAGTACATAGGGTTGAATCTTGATCAAGGTGCACTGGCAAGTCCTATGGGATTCTCAGCTTGTTCTGGGCTATTCCTGCATCGCCTCGCCTCCCTGGCTCCCCCTTTGCCTCCTAAGGGGGTTGGAGGGGCACGAGTGTGCTGAAGCTGGAGAAGGCCGGTGAAATCAGTGGGGGCCAAGCAAGCCAATCAGGTTCAGAGTAAAACCAAGGTCCAAGGGTCCAGGCGTCCAAGTAAATAGCTGGGAAAACGCTGGGCAAATTATGCTGTCTGATATAGTTGGGGTTGTTTTGAGGGGGGGAGGACTGTGAGAGCACAGCAGGGACTGCAGAGGTGTGCTGGTGCATGGGCATGCACCAGCATGGCACACCTGTTGGGTTAGGAGCAGTCAGGCAGGCAGGCGTACCCCTGATCACTAAATGGGAGTTTGGGTGGGCTGGACTTGGGGGAGGGACAAGCCGCCTCGACCACCCCCCCACAGCGGCACCCCTGACTGACCTCAACTGTGTAGCCCCATCGTCCCGTGTGCCATCCTGTGTGCGTCCTGCAGGTGCAGAAGACCGCTGACAGGAGACTTGAAGGCAGACTGAGCCAAGATGCTGGGGCCGGGGACCGGGGGCCATGGGCCAGCTGGGGTCTGTCCAAACCCAACCCCAAATGCTGTCAGCTCCAGCCGCCCCTCCTGTCTGGCTGCTCCGGTGATTAGTGCTGGTTCTTCCTGTCGACGTGCGGCTGAGCGTTATCCCGTGCATCGCTAAGAAAAGAATATACTACTTCTCTAGGCCTTCACGGTGGCCACTGCTTGGGGGCAGAGATGCAATTGAATATTTAGCAGAGGGGGCACTTGGCCCGCCCTCCTCAAGGCTCTGGGAGGCCACAGGCATCTCATCCCCCAGGTCTGACATAGTTAGAAAGCAGAGGGTGTGTGTGGCCCCTCCTTTAGCCTGAAAAGGCCCCAAGGACCCCATCCCCCAGGGCCAAATAGGAAAAAGGGGAAGGGAGCTTGCGGCCTCCCTCTCTGAGCTGAGAATGTTCCAAGGACCCTTTTCCCTGGGACTGATTCACTAACAGTATCCCCAGGAGCCCACCCACGGGACACAGTAGTTTCTCTGCCTGTAACAGTACGATCATGGAAGGTATGTCTGCTGCCACCCGGCTGGAGCTTTCAAAATACTCCATCTGGGTGGGAATAGACAAGTATTTCCATGCCTGTGCTCTTCTCCAAGAAGGGAAGCTCAGAATGCTCCTGCCCGTGGGAGCAGTGAAAGACATCTGCTCCCGCCGAGTAAGAGCAATTTCATAGATATTTACTAAAAAACACAAAGATTACAGGGACGTAATAGTTAGGTTCAGATTTTACCCACATAAAACTATAACTCATGCACTAAAGTAACTATAACTCACACCCTCACCATGCACTACTTATGACCTCACATATTACATCACTTAATACATGTTCTATGACATCATTGATAACATCACTGCAATATTTCAAATGACATCATTTACGACAAACTGTATATGGTGGGGTACCCTGTTATAGTTCCTTGATATAACTATAACTGCTGGACTTCTGCGTTTTGCAACTTCTACATGGAAAATCAGGAGTGGGGTAGGCGCAGGTCTCCAGACGTAAATTTATAACATTTACCAGTTTTGTCCACATTTCTATAGTGTAGGAATGATTAGCTCATTCGCTATGCTGGTTGCTACTACTAATAATAATAATGTGTTTATGAAGACCTTTATACCATCAGTGCCGTTTCTACTTGCTGTAAATAACGGGTGTCACTATATCAGCCAATTTAACGACTTCAGTATTTGACAGTATATAAAATATTCACTTTACACAAATATGAACAATTCTGCCTTTAGGCAAGTTTTTATAAATTGTGTTTTTTTCTCGAGGGTTCGGGTAGTATAGCACAAAATATTGCACACACAACTGAGCCCTTTACTACATTTACATAGAAATTCACTTTATACAACGTTTAAAAAAAAAGCTTATTTTCTTTTTTCTTGTCTAATAGTGACCTCTCGTGGCTATTTTATTTATGGCAGCCATGAAATAAAAATACATTTCCTGCAGCTTTTCTCGTTGCTCGCTGAATATTTCTCTTCAGCGTATTGTAGTATTCTATAGTATTCCATTCTATTTGCACGGATGGCAGGACTGCTCGGTGGGAATTCGATGAAGGAAGAATGTGTCTGCCTCTTATGATCACTATATATGGTGTCAAGTGAGGACCGGAGCTGTGCTCTTAATGCATAAATTTGAAGTGAAACTGAGTGACTAATAGTAGATCCTGGTATGTGGATGGGTAGGAAATGTTGGAGTACATTGTAGCCTGTGTGTGCCTACAGATGAAGGGAGCTAGATGTGGAGATACAGTCTGCACCAGCTGTAGTATGTACTCTTGAGACCACCCATGGGTATTATAGGAGCAATCCATAGGAATAGACTCCTTGTAACTAAGAGAGACAGAGCTAAGCACAGTCCCACTTGCACCTGAATAGGCTATGCCCTATCCCCTCACAGTAGGCCTAACAACTCTGTATTGTCCCTGCTGCCAGATTGGAGCCAGGGCAGGTGAGTCAGGAAACTCCCAGGACATCATAAAACCTTTCAAGAAACATCTCCCATTTTCTAGGAGCAGGACAGGAGGATATAAAGAATAGTGTACTCAGACCCACTCTTCAGTTTACTACTGAACCTGTGGAGAGACTCTCAGAGGACTGATTGCCATTGTTGCCTTCTGTGCACTCTGCTAGACTGCTGGTGTACCTGGAAGGACTGTGTTGCTGCCTGGAGTCTGCCTTGAACCTTAAGAGGCCAGCCCTGCTGTTGAGCCCTACACCTACACTTGTATCCAGGACTTCCAGAAGTGACTCCAGGGGATAGTTTGCTGGCCTCCTGTTCAGAGCTACAGGGGCATAACAGGCTTCCACCATCTTAAATCTGCAACTGGACCTACCCTGAGTGAGTCCTAAACCCCCAAGAGATCTTCATACACTCCTGGACCCTTGGTTGTGGTTCTAAAGATGGCCAGGTGTCTGCGGTTGGCGCTTTTATCTTTCAGGTGCTATTTTGAACCTTGAACCTTGAACCTTAAAACTTCATAAGTCTGATTGTGCTGATTGGATTTTCGCTGTTTTGGTGCCGAATAATTCATTAAAAGTTACACTATATTTTAAATTGGGTTTGGATTTTTCTGGTGTTGTGTTTTCACTTCACTACTATTTGTGTACTACATATATACTTTATACACTGCCTCTAAGTTAAGATTGATTGATTTTTGTGCCAAGCTACCCAGTGTAAAGCACAGGTTAATTTAGTTACTTTTTGTGGTTTACCTTGCAAAGATTGTGGCTGCTGCTTGACAAGGGCTCAGGCCCCAGTCAATCAACAACTCAATTTCTGACATATCACTGTTTAGCAAAAATGGACCTCCTTGGCTGGCTGCACATTCGCACTTCAGTTGGCGAAAACTGTGGCTTCAAAGCCAAGTCTTCTTTGTGGTATCTGGAGGCTGTCGTAGCCTTTGATATAGTTTGAGGCTTTCCGGTTCAGTGGTGATTCAATCTCCTTCTCACTAATGGCAGCAACACCAGTCACTTGGCCCATGGCAGCCTGCTGAGCAGAACAGCATGCTCTGGTACAGTTTTTATTTCCTTTTCTTTATTTGCATTTAAGAGCATAGATAACAATAATTGCATTGTTCAGTTACTTAATCAGATTCCCCTACAGACACACATATAGGGTAGGATAATATACTACTAGAAGGCAGTACTTCACAGTATTATATGGCATGCCAATATAGCACAAACATATTGTTGAACATTTGTAAAGGAGGTGAAATTGATGTAAATGTTTTATATTGACGTGTGTGTCTTTGTCTTTTACCTGGGTTTGTCACAGTGCTCTAATAATGGACCCCAACCTTCATTAAAAAGAGTTGTTTGGTCTTGGGATTCTGGAACACAGTACCCACCATAGTCTGTGCCAATAATCAGTGATTTTGGGACATGATCATAGGTTGTTTAGCAGGTCACATCAAGGATGTTTCACCTCCAGTATAAATCATTTGAATACATTGTTTTGAGGAACTTTAAAGGGAACAATACCTGGGATGTAAGATTTTGAAATAAGTATGTTTCGGGCCTTGCTTCTCATACTTGCTTATCATGGGAGTGAAGGAATAGCTCCCAAACTGCTTCCATGTATGCCTCTCCTTGTAGAGTCTACCAGCATTGACTAGTTTTCTGTAGTACTGTGTGGAAATGTAAGAACAATATTAGAGTACTGTGTACCCTAAAAATGATTCCTTCCCATTGCAATATATACAGTAGTATTGCAGTGGGCCCAATGAATAGCTTATCTCTCAAACAATGTTTTAGTTGTCTGTACTTCCAATATTGTGAAGGTGGTAAATTGAATTCCTGACTTAGAGTATCAAAGCATTTAAGATCCTCACCCTGTATTAGATCATCTAATTTAGGTATAACACATGATACCCAAATCTGCCATATTAAAGTATGACCATCAATCTGAGATTACGGATTGTGTCGTATAAGGGTTGCTTTATGTGGATGTACATTTATTATGAGATATTTATAAGATAGTGCCCATGAGTCCAGCCTTGCTGTAACTGTTAGTTTCGGGGTCACATGTGCTGTGTTCTTCCTGGATATATACTATCAGTGCCAAAAAGATTATCCAAGTATTTTCTTTCATTGGTCACTCAGAGAGAATGGTGGTCATAATCCTGTGCTTGATATGAAATGTGTAAAAGTTGACATGGTAGGTGATAGGAACACATATCTATTTGCCAGATACCTCCCGCTGTAGAGTCAGCCTCTAATTTTGATAATAATATATACATATTTGTTTAGTCCTCATTGCACCCTTGGTTTCTCAAGAGTGTTATTCCCTCGATAGAGGGAAACAGACACACTGACTACCTCAACACCTTTGCTGGGCACACCAGCTCTGAGTCCATGCATCATTCCATGGTAATCTTTAGCTAAGTGAGGGACAAAGACCATTCACAATAGCTCTTCCATACCTTTTTGTGACGACTAGGGTCACATGCTATATCAGCTTGGGCGATATAATTAATGTATTTTAGCAAGTCACTGATGGTAGTGGGATCGACTGACTTCCATTTACTGCAGACCTCATGTTGTGCCAACAAAACTAAATAGAAAATGTTTCACCTTATTGTCTTCCAATCCAATTCTTAACATATGGTTGCATCCAAAGAAGACTAGTTGGGGGCCTACCTTGATGTGTCAGCCGGGGATGCCATCAAGGATCTTGCTTACATCGTTCCAGTAGGCAGACAGTGACGAGCAGGTCATAAACGGATGTGGACCATCTGCACGCAGAGACCCACACTTCAGACAGGAAAATGCCTTGCCTGCCATCTTAGCCAGCTTTTACCTGGAGACCAGTGGGCCTTATGGGTTAGACCTGGCAGCTTTTTGGCGTGTCTCCCCTGTCTTTTTACCTTCTGACCTCCTGTTTTTATGGTTTACTGGGCCCTGTTTTCGCTAGTTGATTGTCTCTGCGCGCTTTACCACTGCTGATCAGTGCTAAAGTGCAAGTGCTCCCTAGGTAAATTGAACTGTTGATTGGTTTATTTGATTTACTGGTAAGTCCCTAGTAAAGTGCACCAGAGGTGGCCAGGGCCTGTAAATCAAATGCTACTAGTGGACCTGCAGTGCTGATTGTGCCACCCACATAAGTTGCCCTGTAACCATGGCTCAGACCTGCCACTGCAGGGTCTATGTGTGCAGTTTTAAACCGCCAGTTCCACCGAGCAGGTGTACTAAAACCTTCCCTTTTAGTATATGTAAGGCACCCCTAAGGTAGGCCCTAGGTAGCCACATGGGCAGGGTGCAGTGAATTTAAAATGTTGGACATGTACTGGTGTGTTTTACATGTCCTAACAGGGAAATACTGCAAAATGTGTTTTTCACTGTTGCACGGCCTATCTCCCTCATAGGTTAACATGGGGGCTGCCTTTAAATAACTTTAAAGCGCAGATAGGGCAGAAAGAAATATGGAGTTTGGGGTCTCTGAAATCTCAATTTAAAAATACGTTTTTTGGTGAAGTTGGTTTTAAGATTATGAGTTTGAAAATGCCACTTTAAGAAAGTAGGCATTTTCTTGCTTAGACCATTCTGTGACTCGGCCTGTTTGTGGATTCCCTGTCTGGGTCAGTTTGACAGTTGGGCTGTTTGCACCTCTCCTCTAGACAGTGACACAAAGGGAGCTGGGGTGTAGCCTGTATATCCTGATGAGCCATCTGAGCTAGAGTGGATGGAGGAGTGGTCACTTACACCTGAAAGGACTGTGCCTGCCATCACACAATGCCGTCTCCAACCCCCTGGTGTGTGTCTGGGGCCTGGCCTGGACAAGGAAGGATCTTTAAAACATGTGAGACTTTGCTTTGAAGTTTGCCAACTTCAAAGGCAGAAATGGGTATAAGTATTTGACCCCAAAACCCCAGACTTTGTAATCTTTCTGTAATCAAGAGGAACCGCTGTCCAGGAGAAGAGCTGAAGAGCTGGAGGAGGAGTACTGTCCCTTTGCTGTGTTGCTTTGCTGGACAGGCCTGCAGTTGCTGCTTTTGCCTGAAAAGTGTGCAAAGGGTGAACTTTGCTGTGTGTCCTGCTTGAGAGAGTTCTCCAAGGACTTGAAGTAGAGCTTGCCTCCTGGTGGAAGTCTCAGGGACACCAAAGACTTCAGTTTCCTCGACCTGTAGCACTGGGAACTGTGTTTTGTGCTGTTCAACAGGAGAAACCACTGTGACGCTGCCAACGGAGCTGCTGGCCTGCACAGTGACCTGCTGATGCCGCACTGAGCCGCATTGCCCGCAACCCTGGACTCACCAATGCTGTCATCGGACAAATTCACTGAGCTGCTGCTAGAACCGCGATCTGTGAGCCCCGCACTCTGGCATCGCCTGCTCACACTGCAGCCTGGGCATTCCCGATGCCGCCGCTCCTTCTGACACTGACGCCGCTGCCTGCACTGTGGACACCGCTCGTGAGGGTCACGAAGCACGGCTTTGGCCAACCAACAATAGCGCTTCAGGAACGCTGCCGCCGCTACATGCACCGTGACCTGGTGACACCGCACGTCGCACCACCTGCTTCACACCACATCCCTGGCTTCACCAACGCCATCACCGAGACACTGCCTGCATCGTGACCAGTAGGCACGACATGTCCCACTTCTCACCGAAGCCACAACGCCATCCACACCAGCACTCCTGACTTCATCAGCTGGAGTTCAATCTGCAACCCATGTGACTTAAAGGGCCTTGCAACTCCCGCACTGACTCTGGAACCAACACCGCGACCCCAGCGACTCCTCTCTCTGGAGCTCGCCGCAAGGATCACGATGTCCTGCAATTCCAAAGGCACTGTTTGAGGGTCTTACCGACCCCATAGCTGGTCCGCAACGCTGCAGCCAGCCTGAACTGTTGGTTTTTGCTCATCACAACGCCATGATAGCCCCAGGTGGTGCTATCCACTTCAAGGAACTGTATTTTTTAGTAAACCTTGCAGAATTCATTTTTGTTTTACTGTATGTAGGATGTTTATCTTATTTGGTCTTGTTTTACATAGATAAATATTGGTTATTTTTTTCTAAAACTGGTGTGGTGTCCTTTTGTAGTGCTTTCGCTTATTACTAGGTGTGATGTGCAAATGCTTTACACATTGCTTCTGAGATAAGCCTGACTGCTCGTGCCAAGCTACCAAGGGGGTGAGCAGGGGTTATCTGAGAGGGTGTCTCCCTTATCCTGACTAGAGTGAGGGTCCCTACTTGGACAGGGTATAGGGAAGTAGCCTCTTTCTAGCATGGTTACCCCCACTTTTGGCTTTTTGTGAGTGTATGTCAGTGTGTTTTTACTGTGTCACTGGGATCCTGCTAGCCAGGACCCCAGTGCTCATAGATAAAAACCTATATGTCAGTGTATTTTGCCTGTCTCACTGGGATCCTGCTAGCCAGGACCCCAGTGCTCATAGTTTGTGGCCTAATGCGTATGCCTGTGTAGTGCCTAACTGTGTCACTGAGGCTCTGCTAACCAGAACCTCATTGCTTATGCTCTCTCTGCTTTTAAATTTGTCACTGTAGGCCAGTGACTTCATTTACCAATTTCAATTGACATACTGGACCCCCCCTTATAAGTCCCTAGTGTATGGTACCTGGGTACCCAGGGCACTGGGGTTCCAGGAGATCCATGTGGGCTGCAGCATTTCTTTTGTCACCCATAGGGAGCTCAGACAAACTCTTAGACAGGACTGCCACTGCAGTCTGCGTGAAATAGTGCACACACTATTTCACAGCCATTTTCACTGCACTCAAGTAACTTATAAGTCACCTGTATATCTAACCTTCACTTGCTGAAGGTTAGGTGCAAAGTTACTAAGTGTGAGTGCACCTTTGCACTAGAAAAGGTGCCCCCACATAGTTCAGGGCCATTTCCCCGGACTTTGTGAGTGTGGGGATGCCATTACACGCGTGCAATACATATAGGTCAATACCTATACGTAGCTTCACAATGGTAAATCCAAATATGGCCATGTAACATGTCTAAGATCATAGAATTGGCCCCCCATTCCAATGTTGGTATTGGGGAGCCAATTCCATGCATCCTGGGGGCTCCACCATTGACCCCTATTACTGCCAAACCAGCTCTTTGAGGCTTGCACTGCAGCTACAGCTGCTGCCACCTCACAGACAGGGCAGCCCAGTCCCAGGAAGGCAGAACAAAGCATTTCCTCTGAGAGCAGGGTGTTATACCCTCTCCCTTTGGAAATAGGTGTTACAGGCTGGGGAGGGGTCACCTCCCCCAGCCTCTGGAAATGCTTTGAAGGGCACAGATGGTGCCCTCCATGCATAAACCAGTCTACAGAAACTGGACAAAGGAAAGGGGAGTGACCACTCCCCTGTCCATCACCACCCCAGGGGTGGTGCCCAGAGCTCCTCCAGTGTGTCCCAGACTTCAGCCATCTTTGTTTGCAAGGTGTGTGGGCACTCTGGAGGCCTCTGCCAGCAGGTGACGTCAGAGACCCCTCCTGATAGGTCCATACCTGATAAGGTAGCCAATCCCCCTCCCAGGGCTATTTAAGGTCTCTCCTACGGATTCTCTTCAGATTCTGCTTGCAATTTTCCTTCAGGAATCCTCTGCAACAACTTCAGCATCCTCTGACCTCGGATCAACGGCAGCCTGCTCCAAGAAACGCTGTAACTGCAACAAAGTGTCTACAAGAGACACTTTTCTTCAGCAACCTCAGCTTCAAGTCAGCAACGGCAACAGTTTCCATGGTGTGCATGCTCTGGGGACTCCCTGTCTTCATCCTGCACCAGAAGGACGAAGAAATCTCCTGTGGAGTGACAGAGTCACTCCCCTGCTCCAAGCAGGCATCTTCCAAGGCGATGACTGGTACCCTGGGACTCCTCTCACGGCAACAAGCATGCTCCTAAGGACACAAAAGGTGGACATCATTGATATAGACTGTCCTGAGGTCCTGCTAATGCAATTTGGAGGAGGTAAGACCTTGCCTTCCCCGAGAACAATGGTACCCCTGTGTTTTGTGTCTTCTTCGCCTCCTGAGGCCTCTGTGCACTCTTTGCAAAATTCCTTCATGCACAGACTGGCCCAGGTCCCCAGCACTCTACCCTGTGCCACTCAACTCGCTGAGCTCTTCTCCGGCGGCGTGGGACCTTCTTTTGTTGTGCTGAATCAAATACATTTTGCACCTCCTTTGAACCCGGATCCTGTGGCGTCTGGGGGTGCTGGCTGGCATCCTGAGGGCTCTCTAAAGTGATGATTGTCCCTTCTTCCTCCTCACACAGAGTTGAGTCCCCCAGGTCCCTCCTGGGTCCATCCAGTGCCATTCTGATGAAAAATGCTCTTTTGCTGTAGCCAAGGCTTGTTGGCGTCTTCCAACACGAAATCTCATCTGCAACAATCTTCACGCCGTGGGACATCTTTTGCATCACACAGAAACCCCCTGGCATCTTCGTAGGGTGCATTTCTGCAGTCTTCAACTAACCAGGGACTCTTCTTTTGCACCCTCTTCTGGATTGGCAGGGGCTCCTGTCCTTCCTGGAACTTCTTTCGACTTCTTGACTTGGTCCCCTTCCTTTGCAGGTCTTCAGGTCCAATAATCCAGCCGTTTTTCTTTGCAGACTTGGTTGGCTGCTGCAAAATCCCCAAAACAAGGTGGAGTGTGTCCTAAGGAAACTTGCAGTACTTAACTCCTGCTTTTCTGGGCTCTGGGGTGGGGTAATTTACTTACCTTTACTGTATTCTTACTTTCCCAGCGAGTCTGCACACACTACACTTGTCTAGGGGGGAATTTGTGATTCACATTCCACTTTTTTTAGTACATGGTTTATGTTGCCCCTAGATCTATTTTCTCCCTTTGCATTCTATAGGATTTCCTACTGTTTGCATTGTTCTATGACTATTTACGTGTCTAATTTTGGTGTCTAGTGTATATATTGTATTGTATATATTGTTTCTAAGATATCTTTGGTACTGTGTCACCCAAATAAATACCTTTATTTTTGGTAACACTGAGTATTGTCTTTACTTGTGTATAAGTACTGTGTAACTATAAGTGGTATTGCATGAGCTTTGCATGTCTCCTAGTTCAGCCTAAGCTGCTCTGATATAGCTACCTCTATCAGCCTAAGCTGCTAGAACACTACTACATTCACTAACAAGGGATAACTGGACCTGGTGTAAGATGTAAGTACCCAAGGTACCCACTACAAACCAGGCCAGCCTCCTACACAGGGTGCAAACCGACTGCCAACTAGAGACCCCATTTCTAACACTATGGCCCTCATTCTGACCTTGGCGGTCTTTTCTCAAGACCGCTGAGTTACCGCCGCGGTGAAGACCGCCGACCGCGGCGGTGTGCCGCTGTGCGCATTCTGACCGCTGGGAGCGTTCCGCCGGAAAACCGCCAGCAGCCACACTGGCGGTCGGCGGGAAAGTGGAGACTGGTCAACCTCCACCGCCACGCCAGCAGAACACCGCCCACAGAATTACGACCCACATTTCTGTGTGGCGGTCTTCTGTTGGCGGTCTTCTGTTGGCGGTCACGTCCCTATGGCTCCCGTCGCCTCCCGGAGGACCAACGCACAAGGTAAGTTGATCGTCCGTGAGGGGAGGGGGTGGGGGGGTGTTGTGTGATGTGGGCGTGCATGGGGGTGTGCGTGTGAGTGTGTAGAGGGGTGCTGCTGTGTCTATGGGTAATGTGTGCTGTTCGGCAGGTGCGCATGTCGGCATGTATGTGTGCGGGTATGTGTCCCCGTTGTGTATGTGTGTGTAGGGGGTGTGTATATGTGCATGTTGGGGGTGTGTGCATGTCGGGGTACATGTATGTACATGTCGGGGTGGGGGTGGGGAGGGGGTTCGTACCACCTCTGGGGGGTGGCAGGGGGGTGGAGGGTGTGGGGGGAGGACTCGGGTGGGTAGTGGGGGGTGGGGGAGACCCCTATCAGTGCCAGGGAAGGAATTCCCTGGCCCCGATAGTGCTTACCGCCATGGTTCGCACGGCGGTTCCCGCCCGCAAGAAACCGCGGCGGTAGGCAGGGTCATAATACCCTTGGCGGTCTTGGGACGACCGCCGGGCCGGAGTGCGCAAACTCCAGCCCCGCGGTCATGACCGCCGCGGCGGTCGGAGTGGAGAAGTAGCGGTCGGTCGCGCCGGGGACCGCCGCGGTCAGAATGCCATTTTTAATACCGCCGGTCTGTTCGCGGTCCGACCGCCGTCTCTCCGCCGACCGCCAGGGTCAGAATGAGGGCCTATGTATAGTAAAAAAGTGATTCCTTTTAATTTGTGCAGGTTTTACAACAGATTACAGTATTTTTACCAACACTTCCCAAATCTGATCCGTGTCGTCTTCAGTCAGAACCCCCTTCCAAATTGTACAAGATGCAGGGCAATACTTATCTTCGGCCTCAAGGAGGCACTAGTACCATATTGCACCCTTTTCCAAGCCTTATTGCTTGCTATCTGGTCCACCCACTCAGACTCCATCACATCTCCCCAGACCTGCGATGCCCATCAAGATCTGATAATATTTAAATCTCGAGTACCACCGGCTCCTCCTATTCCATCAACTCGGCCCGTTGCTCAAATCTCTCCAGCAATTCACACCTATTTGTTTTTGGGGATGCCTGAGGGCATCTTTCAAACAGCCAAAGGTCACAGGCGAATCCCAGATAGGGGTAGGAGCAGTATAATATGGAATATTAAGTATTCTAATAAAACACCACCATGATTTTAATGCTGCAATAAGTACTTTTAACCTAATTTTCATTAGGTATTGTGGATCCCTGTACTTGTACAATAAATAGCGGCTTCCTACACCCTTTAACATGGCCTTGTACCTACTGCCTCTGTCCGAGTTATCTGGCTTGTTCAGTAACATCCTGGAGTTCTTAAACTGATAGGTGAGGCAGTAAAGGCAGAAGTCAGGTAGAGCTAGCCGACCTACCAACAGTTTCCTCCTAAGCTTTTTCCACAATAGCCTAATGTCCTTATATGCCCATATGCAACTGCTGACGCCTGTCTGGATATTACAAGTATACTCTTGTGGGAAAGTCAGGAGTATTGCATCAAATAGGAAATCATCAGTTTAACTAAGTTTACCCTTCCATAAACAGGTAAAGGTAAATTGCGCCATTTCCTCAACAAAGCTTCCATTTCCCTATTCAGTTTCTTTAAGTTAACTGTAGGAGCGTCACATGGTTTATTGATGATTTGAACCCCCAAATATCTCATCTGATGGATATCCTGCTGTCCTTCTTTAGACACTCCCCAGGACATGATCTCAGTTTTCTCTGCATTAATTTTATAACCTGATATCTCACCAAATTCTGCTGCCTACTGCAACACTTTAGGAATTGAAGGGTAGAATTGTTAGTATAAAGAAACATGTTGTTTGCATAGAGGATCAACTTGACCACAAGCCCAGGGACTTCAAACAGATTGATGGAAACATCACCCCTTATATGTTCTGTCAAGGGTTCCACATATAGGTTAAACCAAAGGGGTGAGAGGGGGCAGCTCTGTCTGATACCTCTCATTATCCCAAAGCTTTCAGATAGTTCCCCGTTCACAAATAATCTTGCCACTGGGGCTTTACACAGGCTCTGAAATGCTCTGACCACCTGGTGGGAAATACCAAACTTTTTGAATGCTGCCCATTAATAAGCTCAGGTGACCCAGTCGAACCCTATTGCGGCATCAAGAGCCACAACTGTTAGTGGGACTTCATGTGCCACTACCAAATATATGGCCGCAATCAGGAAATGGGTTAGTTTATTTAAGCGAAGGCCAGCTATCCTGCTGGCCAATATCCCTGCAAAGACCTTATAATCCACATTCAACCTGGATATAGGCCTATAAGATTCTGCTCTGGTGGGGTCCTTTGCAGGTTTCAAGACCAACACAATCATAGCCTCAGACCAAGAAGGGGATGGGGGCTAGCTTCGCAGTCTGGGTAGATTGTGTTGAACAAAATTCACAGTGGTTGCACCAGGACATCTACCAGTGCCTTATATAGTTCTGCTGGAAGCCCATCCATTCCGGCAGTCTTAGGTCTCTTAAGGTCCATGATTTGCCTATGCACTTCCTCCTCCGTAATCTCAGCACTAAGATCATTGACCTGTGTCTTAGTTAGCGCAGGGAGATCTATACCGGCTAACCAGCTCTTAATAACCTCCCCATCTGGGTGCTCATCTTCCTTATATAACATACTCTTATATTGCAGCTCTTGATCCCCAATCTTCTTATTAGAGCTATAATCTTTCCCATTACTTGGATCTGTTAGCATACTTATCAAATTTCTTGATCTATCAGACATTATTTTCCATGGTAGGAGAGTGTTACAATGTTCACCATAAGCAAAATGCTGCATTTTAACAGACCGCCACCTGTCCTGCACTTTCTTCTTTATGAGCCGCTTGGGCCTCCTCAGTTTCTAAGCAGAGTTCTCCTTGCTTGGAAAGATCATTTAGTGAGGCCCCTTGTAGCTCGACTTCCTTCCCAGTGATTTTGGCCCTCATTATGAACACGGCGGTAAACACTACACCGCCGGCGGTGGCGGCACCAACAGCCAACAGACGTGCGGTCCGAACTGCCAATTCTGGCATTGGGGGGACAATTCCATGATCCCCCGGGTCTCTAGCACAGAACCCGGGTACTGCCAAACTGCCTTTCCGGGGTCTCCACTGCAGCTGCTGCTGCTGCCAACCCCTCAGACAGGTTTCTGCCCTCCTGGGGTCCAGGCAGCCCTGGCCCAGGAAGGCAGAACAAAGGACTTCCTCTGAGAGAGGGTGTAACACCCTCTCCCTTTGGAAATAGGTGTGAAGGCTGGGGAGGAGTAGCCTCCCCCAGCCTCTGGAAATGCTTTGATGGGCACAGATGGTGCCCATCTCTGCATAAGCCAGTCTACACCAGTTCAGGGATCCCCCAGCCCTGCTCTGGCGCGAAACTGGACAAAGGAAAGGGGAGTGACCACTCCCCTGACCTGCACCTCCCAGGGGAGGTGCCCAGAGCTCCTCCAGTGTGTCCCAGACCTCTGCCATCTTGGAAACAGAGGTGTCTGTGGCACACTGGACTGCTCTGAATGGCCAGTGCCAGCAGGTGATGTCAGAGGCTCCTTCTGATAGGTTCTTACCTCTCTTGGTAGCCAATCCTCCTTCCTAGGTAGCCAAACCTCCTTTCCTGGCCATTTAGGGTCTCTGCTTTGGGAATCTCACCAGATAACGAATGCAAGAGCTCATCAGAGTTCCTCTGCATCTCCCTCTTCACCTTCTGCCAAAGGATCGACCGCTGACTGCTCAGGACGCCTGCAAAACTGTAACAAAGTAGCAATACGACTACTATCAACCTTGTATCGCTTCATCCTGCCGGCTTTCTCAACTGTTTCCAGGTGGTGCATGCTCTGGGGGTAGCCTGCCTCCTTTCTGCACCAGGAGCTCTGAAGAAATCTCCTGTGGGTCGACGGAATCTTCCCCCTGCAACCGCAGGCAACAAAAGACTGCATCACCAGTCCTCTGGGTCCCCTCTCAGCATGACGAGCGTGGTCCCTGGAACTCAGCAACTCTGTCCAAGTGACTCCCACAGTCCAGTGACTCTTCAGTCCAAGTTTGGTGGAGGTAAGTCCTTGCTTCCCCACGCTAGACTGCATTGCTGGGTACCGCGTGATTTACAGCTGCTACGGCTCCTGTGCACTCTTCCAGGATTTCCTTCGTACACAGCCAAGCCTGGGTCCCTGACACTCTAACCTGCAGTGCACAACCTTCTGAGTTGTCCTCCGGCGTCGTAGGACTCCCTTTTGTGACTTCGCGTGGACTCTGGTTCACTCTTCTTCTAAGTGCCTGTTCAGGTACTTCTGCGGGTGCTGCCTGCTTCTGTGAGAGCTCCCTGACTTGCTGGGTGCCCCCTCTGTCTCCTCATCCAAGTGGTGACATCCTGGTCCCTCCTGGGCCACAGCAGCATCCAAAAACCCTACCCACAACCCGTGCAGCTAGCAAGGCTTGTTTGCAGTCTTTCTGCATGGGAACACCTCTGCAAGCTTCTTCACGACGTTGGACATCCATCCTCCAAAGAGGAAGTTCCTAGTTCTCTTCGTTCTTGCAGAACACCAACCTTCTTCCACCAGGTGGCAGCTTCCTTGCACCCTCAGCTGGCATTTCTTGGGCTCCTGCCCACTCTTGACACTGTCGCGACTCTTGGACTTGGTCCCCTTGTCTTACAGGTACTCAGGTACGGAAATCCACTGTTGTTGCATTACTGGTGTTTGTTCTTCCTGCAGAATCCCCCTATCACGACTTCTGTGCTCTCTGGGGGTAGTAGGTGCACTTTACACCTACCTTTCAGGGTCTTGGGGTGGGCTATTTTTCTAACCCTCACTGTTTTCTTACAGTCCCAGTGACCCTCTACAAGCTCACATAGGTTTGGGGTCCATTCGTGGTTCGCATTCCACTTTTGGAGTATATGGTTTGTGTTGCCCTTATACCTATGTGCTCATATTGCAATCTACTGTAACTTTACATTGCTTGCATTACTTCCTTTTGCTATTGTTGGACCTGGCTTTTTGACAGGGACATCCCCAATCTTTTTGCCTCCTTCCTCCTATTTTTTCTGACCTGTTGTTGTTGGCTTTTGACCTCTGGGCACTTTACCACTGCTAACCAGTGCTAAAGTGCATGTGCTCTCTGTGTAAATTGTACTATTGATTGGTTTATCCATGATTGGCTATTTAATTTACTTATAAGTCCCTAGTAGAGTGCACTATATGTGCCTAGGGCCTGTAAATTAAATGCTAGTGGGCCTGCAGCACTGGTTGTGCCACCCACTTCAGTAGACCCTTAACCTTGTCTCAGGCCTGCCATTGCAAGGCCTGTGTGTGCAGTTTCACTGTCACTTCGACTTGGCATTTAAAAGTACTTGCCAAGCCTAGAACTCCCCTTTTTCTACATATAAGTCATCCCTAATGTGTGCCCTAGGTAACCCCTAGAGCAGGGTGCTGTGTGGGTAAAAGGCAGGACATGTACCTGTGTAGTTATATGTCCTGGTAGTGTAAAACTCCTAAATTCGTTTTTACACTACTGTGAGGCCTGCTCCCTTCATAGGCTAACATTGGGGCTGCCCTCATACACTGTTGAAGTGGCAGCGGCTGATCTGAAAGGAGCAGGAAGGTCATATTTAGTATGGCCAGAATGGTAATATAAAGTCCTGCTGACTGGTGAAGTCGGATTTAATATTACTATTCTAGAAATGCCACTTTTAGAAAGTGAACATTTCTTTGCACTTAAATCTTTCTGTGCCATTCAATCCACGTCTGGCTAGGTTTTGTTGACAGCTCCTTGTGCATTCACTCAGACACACCCCAAACACAGGGTACTCAGCCTCACTTGCATACATCTGCATTTTGAATGGGTCTTCCTGGGCTGGGAGGGTGGAGGGCCTGCCCTCACACAAAGGACTGCCACACCCCCTACTGGGACTCTGGCAGACAGGATTGAACTGAAAGGGGGCCTGTTGCATTTCTTAGACACTATTTGAAGTCACCTCCACTTCAAAGGCACAACTTAGTATAAAACAGGGCCTCTGCCATACCTCATTAGACACTTGCTGGTGAAGAAACTTGAATCAGAAACTACATCCTGCCAAGAAGAACTGCCTGACTGCTCAAAGGACTCACCTGTTTGCTTTCTCCAAAGGACTGCTGCCTTGCTGTTGGCCTGCTGCCTTGCTGAACTCTTGTCTGGCTGTAAAAGTGCTCTCCAAGGGCTTGGATAGAGCTTGCCTCCTGTTCCCTGAAGTTTCAGGACCAAAAAGACTTCTCTTTTTTCCCTTGGACGCTTCGTGCGGCAAACTTTTCGACGCACAGCTTGTTCCGCGGCGAGAAAAACGCCGCACACCGACGCTGATCGACGCAACGCCTTCGGGGCGGCCAGAACTTCGACGCACAGCCTCGCAAGGACAACGCCGCCCGACTTCCAGAGGGGGAATCGACACAACGCCTGCCGTGAGCGTGAAATTTCGAAGCACAGCCCCGCGGAACAACGCGCAGCTGGAAAACAAGCAGGAGAATCCACGCACAGACCCGGGACATCTGGTAATCCCCACGACCCATAGAAAGAGACTGTCCGCGCGCCGGAAAACGACGCCCGACTTCCCCGCGTGGAAAATAACGACACAAGTCCGTGTGTGCTGGGGAGAAATCGACGCACACATAATTTTTCCACGTATCTCTTCTTCTGCGGCCCTTTGCGGAGATTTTCCACTCCAAACCAGGTACTTTGTGCTTGAAAGAGACTTTGATTGATTTTTAAAGACTTAAGACACTTGATATCACTTTCCAGTGCTATCCCTACAATTTCACATTGCATCTTTATTCGTTTTGACCTACAATTATCATGATAAATATTATATATTTTTCTAAACACTGTGTGGTGTATTTTTGTGGTGCTATATTGTGTTATTGTATGATTTATTGCACAAATACTTTACACATTGCCTTCTAAGTTAAGCCTGACTGCTTGTGCCTGGGCACAGGCTGATTTTGGGTTGTGTGTGACTTACCCTGATTAGAGTGAGGGTTCTTGCTTGGACAGAGGGCAACCTGACTGCCAACCAAAAACCCCATTTCTAACAGCTATTATCTGCATAATTTTGGTCTGTGTACATATATCTTGTGTATATAACTTATCCTCATACTGAGGGTACTCACTGAGATACTTTTGGCATATTGTCATAAAAATAAAGTACCTTTATTTTTAGTACTTCTGTGTATTGTGTTTTCTTATGATATTGTGCATATGACACCAGTGGTATAGTAGGAGCTTTACATGTCTCCTAGTTCAGCATAAGCCGCTTTGCCATAGCTACCTTCTATCAGCCTAAGCTGATAGAAACACCTCTTCTACACTAATAAGGGATAACTGGACCTGGCACAAGGTGTAAGTACCTCTGGTACCCACTACAAGCCAGGCCAGCCTCCTACAACCCCCAAACAATGAAACGAGAGACCACAAATCCAGAATGTGCCTCAGACAACACAGGCCACACATTAACCTTTATTGTGCTCACTGAGCAACAGAAGTGCATAGAAGGCCAATAGCCAGTCTATATTCAAAGAAGTCCGATGGGCCACAATGGCCCCAACTTGACTCCCACAAGTGCAACAGTACTCCACCTCATAGGGGCAATAATGGGGCAACAATGGGGCATCCAGGCACCTCAGGGAACAGGGGGTGTTGGGGGTGGGGATTTCCGACTGGGAGGGGGGGCTTAGATTTCCATTTGGAAGGTGGAAGTGGCTTAGGTTTTGTCACAGCAGTTGGTGGAGCGGACTTAGCCTGGGGTGCGGCATATGTTCCTGGGCCAGCACGGGATCTCTTCCTCACAGGGGAGGTAGCACAGGAATGGGAAGGGCGTTCAGGGGCGGGCTGTGATGTGGGAGGAGTTGACAGGGCAAGGAGGTGAGCACATTTAGGGACAAGATGGGGTGGGCCAGTGGGTTCAAATAGGTCAACACGGGATAGGAAACGTTTCTTAGGTGCAATTGGGGTGGACCTGGAGGAAGGCGTGAGAGTGGAGGTAGAGGGAGTTTCCTGACAGGTGTAGGTGTGCGTGATGTGGGTGCAGGTGACTGGACAGTATGCTGAGGTGTTGTGGATGTGTGATGGGAGGGTATTATGGTATGTTTGAGTGTCTTGGGAGGAGGGGGGTGGACACAGTGGGACAAGACAGGCTGCCAGTGTAAATGGATGTTGTCTGGGTGTCTCCAAGTCTGGTGAGTGTGCTGCATGTGTCAACTAAAGTCGTTGTGGTGAGTGCAGGTGTGGTGTTTGGGGTGCATGAATGGATATGTGCTATTGTGGTGACTGCAGGAATAGGGTCATCAACATTGAATGAGGGTGCAGTGCTTGTGGGTGTGCATGTACAGGGTACAGACAGGGAGGCGGAAGAGGTGTACACACTGGGGAAGTGGATGTTGGTGTGTGTGCATGTGTATGTTGGCTGTGTGTATGCTTGTGGTGGGAGGTGTGGTGCTTGTGTTTTGAAGTGTGCTTCTTGTGTGATGAGGTGTGTGCCTGCGTGTCAGAATGTGTGCTTTGGATGGGTGAAGGGAGTGGGGTGCTGGAAGGGGTAGAGGTAGTTGGACGGGGGGACAGAATGACCAGGGACACTGGCTGCCGTCAAAGAGGAGGCCAGAGCCTAAAAATATCTCTGTAGGCCAGACACAGCACCATGAATGCCATCCAGATAAGCATTGGTCTGCTGCACCTCTGATGCTAGCCCCTGGATGGCATTGACAATGGTTGTCTGCCCTACAGAGATGGTTCTCAGGAGGTCAATAGCCTCCTCCATGAGGGCAGCAGGGCTGACTGGGGCAGGGGAGGAGGTGCCTGGGGCGAAGGAGACACCCACCCTTCTGGGTGAGCAGGCATGGGCAACTCGGTGGGGATCAACTGGGAGGGTGGTGATTGTATGGGGGGTGGCGGAAGATGACACAGTAGGGATGGGCCCACTAGGGTCCACCACCGCTGGGGAGCTCCCATTGGAGGAGGTATCGGAGTCACTACCTCCAGTGGTAGTTGCCTCCCTTGTGGTACTCCCCTCGCCCCTCAACCCACTGGTCCCCTTGACGTCAGACGACTCTGCCCTTGAGGATCCATGGGCCGCTGCCTCCCCACTCGCCGGTGCCTCCGCTCCCTCGCCAGATGATGCTGATGTACACAGACAACACAAGAGAACAGGGATGGGGAGACAAAACAGGAGAGACAATTGTAAATAGCTGAATGGAGGTACATTAGTGGTTCACACATACACCCACCTACAAAATGTTCCACCAGGCAGAATCTCCTGCTGTACACATGGCTATGCCCCTGACTAGTGGCCAGAACCCTGCTCTACAGCCATTCCCCAACAAGCTTAAGGACCTGACGTACTGCAGACTTTACCCAAACACCCCTACCACCCAGGGTCCGCACCTCCTTGGCGATGGCATGCCAAAGTCCCCGCTTCTGGTGGGCGCTTACCTATAGGGGACACACAGAAAAATAACACTGAGGTCAGACACTGACCAATCATATACAGCTGGCTATACGTCCACTATGTGACAGACATTTCAAACAGACTTACAGTACACACACATGCAGCATGTCAGGAACCCTGGACCATATACTGTCACAAGTGCACACATGTATGCAGCCAACAACCACCATTACATACATCCATGCACCCCAATCCTCCTACTCACCTGTACCTCTGGCCGACCGTAGAGGTTGGGGTACAGGGGCAGGACCCCGTCCACGAGCTTCTCCAATTCCTCATTGGTGAAGGCCGGGGCCCTTTCCCCTGCAACACGTGCCATTTCCATGACCAGAGGCAGGACACAGCAGTACACTCAGTGGAGTACCTGCATGCACAAGATCCGGGAGTCAAGTGAAGTTGAAGTGATGAGTTTGCGTACGCACCGCGGTGGTTGTGCACCGCCGGTGGCGATCATGATACGCTAACAAAGCCCATTGACAACCATGTTAACCAATAAATTTGCGCACAGCGGTAAACACCACCTTACAGTATTACATCAACCACTAGCGGTATGAGGTCACTTCCACCAAAACACTTCTAGATTACATGGGGCAGACATTTTGGCCTTAACTACGCAGTTGTAAAACCCTCATCAGCACAATGCAGGCCCTATTGTCCCCTAAACACCCATAGGCATGAAACAATATACACTACCTAACCGGACCAGTCCTGATATTTCATTGTGGTCATGTTGCTTTAATGTCACACACACTAAGCATTTGTGTTGTCGACAATCATGCCAGAAGTGCTGAATGAGAAACAATGTGTGCAGATGTGTGTGAGTTCCTCACACGTGTTTTCAACTCCTCCTAGGTACAGACCCTTGTGGCGAGGGAGGGCCCCATCGGTGTACAGACCACTTGTTGATTTGCGGAGCATCACATCATTATCAATTACAGACTCACTCATGCTACTATTGATGAACTTTGTGCAATACTGGATCCAGCACTGAGACTGGCTAATCGTAATCAGCATGCCATCCCTACTGAAGTTCAGGTGCTCTCTGCACTCCATTTCCTGGTCACGGGCTCATTTCAAGTGACAGTGGGCATGGGTGCAGGTTTTTCACAGCCAATGTTTAGCATTAAACTTTCCAGATTCCTGAATTCATTTGTACGACACCTCCAGTGCTATGTGAAGTTTCCCCAAAGTGCTGACCTCCCTGCCATCAAGTCGGACTTCTATGCCTTTGCCAACATACCCCATGGAGTTTTATGCAGACCAGTACATCTCACATGTGAATGCCATGTTCCCTGGATCAGTCCATGATTCCTTTGTGCTGAGGAACAGTAGTGTGCCACACAAGATGGAACAACTACAAGAGGACATAGGATGGATCATAGGTAGGTGTTTCTGTCACTTATTGCCACATAGCAGAAAGCGAGGCTGTCTGCCTCTGAGGTTTGTCAATGACAGTCCTGTTTTGCACCATTTTCTAGGTGACTCTGGCTATCCCAACTTGCATTGGCTCCTGACACTAGTGAGGAATCCTGGAACAGATGCAGAAAGGAATTACAGTGAGGCCCATGGACGTACTAGGAGGGTGATAGAGCGCACAATAGGTCTCCTGAAGGCTAGATTTTGTTGCCTACATATCTCTGGTGGTTCCCTGGCCTATGGGCCTGAGAAGGTGCGTAGAACAGTGGTGGCCTGCTGCATGCTGCACAACGTGGCTGTGAGAAATTCTATACCCCTCTTGGAGGAGGAGGGTGCTGTATATCCAGACCAGCTTCCTCAGAGAGGGGATGAGAGTGATGGTGATGATGAGGAGGGAGAAGATGTAAATTCCAGGACCCAACTGATACAACTCTACTTCCAGTAACTCTGTGGGACAATTGGATGAGATTGCTGTCTGTGCAGCATACTATCAGTGTGCCTTGTCATCTAGGGGGTGATGGGTCAATACTCATTGCCACTGTGACCAGGTCTGCATAGGACAGGTTACATTATAGTATAATAGTTCAACACATCTGTAGGCACAACGACATGTAATGCGTGTGGTGCATATTCTGCTACTCAGATAATAATAAATGAGTTATCATACACTTTCATCCATACTTTACTTTGTTTCAACATAATGAAAGGGGACCATGTAACAGGTAAACTTGTGTTTTTTATTTGGTGCAGGGATTAAATTGTGCAGATTACAGTGATGGGAGTGGGCTACTGGTGGTTGTACAAAATGGCAACATGGTTGCAGCATTTGTTGGCAATAGTGGTAGGTCCATCAATGTTTACTGGAGTTTGTTGTAGTTTTCACACGGTTTGTTCATTGAATCAGTGGGACACTTGGAGGACAGTTCTTACCAGAGTCACTTCTTTGAGGGGGCCTTGGTCTTGGCAGGTGTTCCAGTGCCATATCTGGGCCTGAGGGTCCATTTGGGTGCCTGGTGTTGGCCTGTACGGGTTGAGATGGATGTCCCCTGTGTGTCCTAAGAGGGTGGAACATGTGCAGCTGCTGCTGATGCTGTTGTTGTCCGATCTGTATCCTGGCCTGTAGTAGGGGCTTCCTGGTCTGTGTGGGCCTCAGGCTGTGTTGAGACAAGGTGCAGCAGTGCACCTGCTATGCTGGCCATTGTGGCATTGTGCAGTTTCCACTGCTCCATGGCCTCTTGGTGGTATGCTGGCTGCATCCTCTGACTCTGCTCCTGGGTGGTTACTATCTGGGCCAATCTGTCCTGGGTATGGTGATATGCTCCCAGGACCTCAGAGATCATGTGGGCTGCAGCATCCATCCTGTGGCCTCCCCCCTGGGCCACTGATGCCCTCCCAATGGGCCTAGCCCCCTGTTCCTGTGTCCCCTGCACAGGTCTGGTGGTACCACTTGTACTGGGGCCATCATCTTCCTGCCTGTTGGTAGGGGGTGACTGTGGCCTCTGTCCGTGTGTCCCACCAGTCTGTGGCCTGGATACACAGGTGTAGGGAAGGTTGCCCTGGGCTGTTGTTGTTGGCTGGGTGGTGGGGGTGTTAGTGGTATCCTGGTTGGGGCTGCTGGATGGTGACAGTCCAGGACTGTGTGAGGGGCCAGGCTGATCGTCAATGTTCAGGGTTCCTTCCCCAGTGTCCTGGGAGGTGTCTCTGTCTCCCTGTGGGGCACTGCCACTCCTTGTCCTGTCCGTCAGGGTGGCATGGGTGGTGGTGCGTGTTGGGGGGAATGGACATGTCTGTTACAATTGCATGATCGGATGGGGTGCACAGGACTGGGCAGTTTTGTGCAGGTTTTCACACTTTGGGGCCAGGCAGGATGCTTTCGTGAGGTTAGCATTGCTTTTTGCTTAGGAGATGGAGGTGTGTTGTGGGTGCTGTAGGCCATTGTGATTCCTTGCAGGGGTGGGTGGCTGTGCACAGGGGGAGGGATGTGGGCCTGTTAGTGGGTTTGTGGGCCTGCAGGGGGACTGGATGTAGTGATTGAGGCCTGGGTGGGGTTGTGGTCCTGGTGGTAGTTGGAGGGGTGAGGTGGTGCATGCATTCCAGGTGTGATGGATATGGGGTAATTGTAGATGACTTACCCAAGTCCAATCCTCCAGTGAGTCAAGTGAGTCCCTCAGGGTGCACGATGGCCAGTACCTTTTCCTCCCAGTCAGTGTAGTCGATGGTGTTGGTGGAGGTCCTCCCCCAGTCTTCTGGACTGCAATGTGGTGACTGGGTGCCCTGGACCTGACCTTCCCACGCAGGTCGTTCCATCTCTTGCGGATGTGGTCCCTGGTGTGTGGGAGGTGTCCTACTGCATTGACCTTGTTGACTATTGTCTGCCATAGCTCCATCTTCCTGGTGATGGGTGTGTGCTGGGCCTGTGCCCCGAATAATTGTGGCTCCACCTTCAGGATCTCGTCCACCATGGTCCTTAGCTCCCTTTCTGTGAGGCGTGGGTGTTTGGGGGGTGCCATGGTGAGTGTTGTGAATGGTGTCTTGTGTAGATCTAGGTGAGGGTGCTCTTGTGTGGTTGGGTGTATGTATCGTGTATTGTGGCGTTCTGTGTCTGCTTCTGTGGTTCTCTGTATTAGTTAGCCTACTTTCGTTGCAAAGGATTGTCAGGTGTGTCTGTGAGTGTTTTATAGTGTTGTGGATATGTGTCAGGTGTGTGGGTTTCAAACTTGCCAATGTATGCATTTCTTGCTGTTGGGTCCACTTGCCACCCATGGCCGCCAATGGTCGATCGGCTTCCACTGACCACCGGCAGGGAGTTTGTGTGCTCAGCGGTGGCAGGGTGGGAGGTCCAGCATTTCTGCCGACAAGGTCCTGGCGGTGACTGGTGGCAGGGAGATTTTTGTCAGTTTCTGATTTTTTCATCATTATATGGCGGGTTTCTATTCACCGCCAATAGCGGTCTCCTGTTAGCCATCGCCACGGCGGTCAACGGTGTTTACTGCCGTGTTCATAATGAGGCCCTTTGCCTGCAAGAGCCTTCTCTTCCTTCCGGTCTTCCTGATATCGCCTCGCTGAAAACTTGCTTATAATCCCTCGAAGATAAGCCTTGTATGTATCCCAGATTATCGCATGGACGGTGGTACCCTTATTGAGCTCAAAGAAAACATTTGTCTCCCTTACCAATTCAAGCCCGAAGGCCTTGTCTAAAAAGGGAGTCCTGTTTAGTGTCCACCTCCTCAACTGAAGCCCATCCACTATGCTTAACTTACATACAGATTAATGAGGGCATAAAATTGCTGGCAGGTGAGCCACTTTATTAACATAATCGTACAATGCCTGGTCTAAAAGAAAATCATCAGTGCTAGAGTGATGCCTATATTTTGTACTGTAAAAGATGAAACTTTAAGACACCCCTTACCGCTTTTGACAAATGTCAACTAAGTTCAAATCTCTCATTATCTGGTTGCGCTTTTTAAGCATTTTAGGAGCATAGGCATACTTAACTTTTGATGATCTGTCCAATGCTAGGTTCAAGACAATATTAAAATCCGTCCCTATTGTTATAGGATTTTTATAGGCATGGGGCTTCCAACAGGTGCAGCTGTAGGGTACCTAATGACGTGGAGTCATTGCAGTTGGGGCCATAATATAGCACGCATGTTATACAAGTGGCACCTATTAAAACCATGGGTATTAATCATATTCCTATGCTGTCCATAACATGCTTTAAAAGTCCGATTCCAGAGTGTTTCTTAACCACAATGGCCACACCTCTTGTACTACCTAGCTGCTCTGAACACATCACTTCCTGCACCCAGCCCAGCTTGCTGAAATTAGCTCTACATTCTAGACCCTCTACTCTGTATTTTCTTCTCCAAGTCGAACTCTGATCTATCTTGTATGATCCCACCCTTAGGGAGCCGTATCACATAAGCCTTGAGATTGATAGCCTTTGGTACCCCGATCCACCTCAGATTGTTCCGCCTGGAACGGTTCTCTAGCCATTTGAGATCCTCCATTGACACCTTATTTTGCAACCTAAGCCCTTGGATGGAGTGTTAGACTGTACAGCCAAGCTCATTTTTTCCAAGTTCACCTCCAGGAAGGCAGTTTGTGTCGCTAGATCATCACATGTTTTCTCTAAAATACAACATTCCCCCTGGATTTCTTTCTGGGTGGCTTCTGAAATTTCAAATTTTTCATTATGTCCATACAAAGACTTGAGATGATGGCTTCCAGGCAGATATCAGCTTTATCTAGATTAACCTGACCTCCTTCTCCCAGCACCACTTTGCTCTCAACTATATTCACATCAGCGTTCTTACTCTCTCTACTTAAGCTTACGTGGGTCTGTGCCATTATTGTAGGCATATAAGGTCTCCTCTACCACAGCACTGAGGAGTGGCTCAAACCAATTGGTCAGAGTGGTTGCTGCTCCCTCCCCCTTCTCACCAGCAACACTGAGCGAGAAATGGTTCACCTTGGCTTGGGGGTATACGCCCGCACCCAGCTGTCGTTCCTGTCCTTGTAAGAATTGAGAGAGGGGGTAGGACTAAAAATAAGTTTCCCAGGCCTCTTATCCTCACGGCTACAAGTGAGGTTTTTAATTCAGTGGCAGCTTTCTTAGAAGACCACACTTTAATAGGCTCTGTAGCCAGGCTGCGAGGCTCCCATAGGAGGCTGGTACTAGACCTCTTCACAGACCCTGAGTGGAGAGAATATTGACTCTTCACAGCTTTGCCCACTTTCCAGGATAGATCCACTGATCTGCCGCCTATGGTAGAGGTATCATTCCTTACCCTCTCTGCGGACTCTCTACAGGTTGAGGAGCTGTTATGAGTACTTTCACATGCCCGGCTCCTCTCTGGCCTCAACCCAATAGGCTCAGTCTGATATTTTTCCCCCCAGCTGGCCAACTTCCAGCTTCTCTGCTGGCTACAAAAGTAACAGAAATACTTGAAGATACCTGGGGGGGTTTGCATTGCTGGTCCGTCATTCATGGGGCACTTTACTGTGGGTCCTTCAAAACCTCGCTTGTAGGACTTGCTCGGTATTTCACAACTTCTTTATGCTTTAGAAAGCATGCCTGTGGCTGCTGTGGTCTGTCCAGAGTGACCCGAAGAAAAAATGACCCTTGCGACCCGAGTGCATTGCAAGGCAATGATCGCCACCCTCCATCTCCAGAGGAGCTCTTCAGCTAGCAGCATCTGAACTTGCACTCTTCACCAAGCAGTGAGTCATACACAGAGACAAAAGTGAGCCTTGAGGATCAAAAAATAAAGATCAGAGACACCAGGAGACTTCTGATGGTGAGTGGAGTGGGTGTTAAACATTCAGCTGCCTTTCGGAGATCCCAGACTCCGAGCTCTTCCTACCGGCATTAGCCCGTTGCCATGTTTCCCCCAAAGACTGCTTGACAATAATATTTGATAGGGTTTGTTATTGTCCCACATGAAAGTTTTCCTCTTGTTTTATATCATTGTTAACATATGTGCTGGGATCAGTAGAAGGAGCATTCCTAACAAGCAGTTGTCTTGTGAAGTTACTACCATTTTAACTACTTCTCCCATGACTGGTGGTGCCTTCTGACAAGTGGAAAATTTCACCCACCCCTAAATATGCATTCACCACATAGTACAAAGATACTAATTATATTGTAGCTCTAGTAAGTCACAGAGTTTCATTCAACTATAGAGAGTCGCTATATCATAAGTCATATCAGGAGTAGTGAACTGGAATCAGAATTATAACATTCTAAAGAATTCTTTCTTCTCTGAAGATATCAATGCTTCTGCAGTGCAAATTGAGATCAGCTGTAAGAATAGGCAGAGTAAAGATATTCAGTGTCTCTGTTTCTTTCTTTTGACCTATTCCACGTCTCCCTGGGTCCATTTTTAAGCAACATCAATGCTTTGTATGGTTAGTAGTGGATTATGAGATCTGCAGCTATACACATTACTCCTGTTGGATCTAGGTTGCTAAGTTAGTGCAAACCTGACAGATTGCCTATTCCATGTAATCATTTCAACTTAAATGATAGATTCCAAAATTACCCTGTCTCTAACCATAGATGTAGTAACTCAATTTCTACAGAAGGTTAGCCTAAAAAGAGCAGAAAACAAGACTTTGCAGTTTGAGAGAAGTAAAGTGAAAATGTGTGACTCTCTATTGAAGACAGAGAGCAAAGATAAAAGTCATATTTGGACTACCTTCGGAATGCAAAGCAGGGATTTATTTATCCTGGACCGGACCACCCCAGTGCGAGACTCTAAGCCTTCTGTATGTTCATACCCACAAGTACAACCTGTAATACCATCAGCACCCCTACAGAGATTCTCTGGTGATCCCAAGATGTTTGCATTGTTCCTTTATCAGTGTCAAGTATGTTTCCTATGTAAACACAGGACACTTCCTTATGATCAAACTAAAGTAGCCTTTGTCGTATCTTACTTAACAGTGAATGCTGCCAATTGGAATATCCCACTAGTAGAATATAATGACTTCCTGCTATATTTCTGCCTTCTGCAAGCAAGTGCAAAAGTTATCTCATGGAAAATCACATGCTATTTATTTAAATAATGAGTTGTTGAATTTAAAATAGGGCATCAAGATCAATCACTCACATAGCTGCCTTAAATTGGTTAGCAGTTGAGACCAGTTGGCTTTTGGAAAAAATCCTGAGTATATGGAATTAGGTATGCTACCCAATTAGTTCTTTCTCAGCTCCAATGTAGATGATGATATCCATGTAATCCTGCCCTGTATGTCACTGAGCTATTACTCCAACAGATATATATTGTGGGATTAGCTAATGGATGGGGTAGTGATGTAGTCTGTGGTTTCCTTGAAGCATATTGTGCTGGGTTGAAAATGAGGGTCTAAGCTGTCAAGAGGAGAGAGGATGTGGTTAAGGAGCAGCTCTAGAGAGCTCATGGTACTAGGATTCTAGAGAGTGATGGCCACTTACCATTAATGTCTAAGGGTCTCATTACGAGTTTGGCTGTCTGACTGCCAAACCGCTGCGGTGGGGGCAGCCAAAAGATCGCAATGTTGGACGTCATACAGACCTCTGTATTACGAGTTACACAGCCATGCCCGCCAAAAGACAGCCAAAATCCTGACACCACCAGGACTCTGGAGGGTGGAAAGAGGCAGTCCAACCACCGGCACCACCAGCCCATCAACCAACCACCGAACCTATTACAATTTGAAAATTGCCATGGCATTCTTGCCATGGCAGTTTTCCAATGGTGGCGCAAAAAGCAGCGGTCGACCGTCACCACAGTAATGCACAACACCACATTGGATAGATTCAAAATCTACACAGCTGACACACATCCACACACCAGACACACCTACAAACTGCACTATAAAACACACCCCTTTGCACACCACAATCCTTTGCATCTACAACACCACACGTAAACGCTGGAGCCCAAAATCAGAGACAGTACCATAGATTAGGCCCCCTCCAACTTTTACATAGCAACTATACTATACCTGTACAACACACACTACACAAAATAGCACCTCTGCACATCATTTATTAACCATCACCCCATCACCACACAGCACCTACATCCCATCATCCTTTTACAGTGTTGTCCACCACCAAGATATCACCAAAAAAACATCCCTGTTTCACAGACGACAAGTTATTGGTCATGATCGATGAAATGTTCAGAGTAGAGCCACACTTATTTAGAGTCCAAGACCAGAAGTCCACAATTGCAAGGAAAATGGAAATGTGGCAAAGAATAGTCAACAGGGTGAATTCCACAGGCAGCTACCTGTGCACAAGGGAGGATATAAGGAAGAGGTGGAATGACCTGAGGAGGAAGGTGCATTCCATGTCAGCCAGGCACCAGCTGGCGATACTCAAGACTGGTGGTGGTCCCCCACCTCCACCCCCACAGTTCACATCATGGGAGGAGAAGGTCTTGGCCCTTCTGCATCTGAGGGTTTGACAGGAATACCAGGGGGAGTTGAGTCGGGTAAGTCACTACACCAATAAAAACACCAAAATGTTTTGTCATGCATATTCACTAATCACCTTGTGCCACCTTAACAGCCAACCCACTCACCACCCCTGTGTCCAAATGTCTGAATACCCCAGTCTGGCATCTCACATGGGAACTTAACTCACCTGAGGGCACAGTATCCAGGTATGGCATGGGTAGTACAGGGACTGACAGCACTGCAACTCTCAGCAGGCACTGTTCTACCATTAAAAAAAACAGAACAGTGCACCACATTGAAGATTCCCTTGCATGTAAACTAAACAAAGGAGTATACTCACCTGAATGCCCCACACTTTTACAGTCTGTTGGAATGACAACAATGCTATGGACATTTGCAAGTACAAGAACACTAACACAGCTACAAATGTGTCCTCTACCAAGTTGTCCCTTCTACCTCCCATTACCTATATAACTGTACACACCTAGAGGGATAACAACAGTACACTCCATTGCATAGGACAGCTATTGACAGGAATGCCAAGGACAGCTGTCGCTGACACATCCCACACACACAGCTACAGCTGTGTCCTCTGCTACTCTATCCCTCCTACCTCTCATCACTTATCGGACTCTCCTCACCTGGGGCGATCTCACATATTTGCAGTGTGCTTTACTTGGTGTAACCTGTCACATATGGCCAGATAAAATGGTAACTCCAATTCTGATTGCCAGGTCAGTGTCCACATGACATTGTGCAGTTGTCTGGTAACTCAATTATGAGGTATTGCAATTTGGGATGTACCATGAAATATGTATTGCTACACTGCTGCCAAGATATGAGTCAATGAGCAGACATCCAAGTGCCAAGATACTTTGACATCCTGTAGCAAGGTGACTTAAAAAGGGTTTGTCTGTACCCCATCTGTCAGGTCTACATAATTGAAAACAGGTGTCACTGTCATATAAGGGGATCAAGCAAAGCCAATCTGCACATGGCCAAAATCTTATCTACCTGTCACATTTGGTGCTACATGTCACATAACAACCTGTAACTGTCTGGTTTTCATCTTCAACAGGTCTACTTGCCACTGGGACCATGGAAAGCACTCCTGAGATAGCCCCTCCCCGCCCCGATGAAGCCTTCAGTGAGGAGAGCACTCCTGAATGTGTGAACCTTGAGGATGCTATGGCCCATCTGGGAAACCTGGTCAGATAACAAGTGTCAGCCTTAAGCTGCCCACATCACCTTCTCCCAGCCCTATTGCATCTACATCCCAGGCAACCTGTTGGCACCAAACCTGTGTCCCAAAGACAGTAACAACCATCATGTGCCCCCCAATCCAGGCACTGGAGTCACAACTCGAAATCCATGACAATGATGGACCCAGCACCAGTGACAGTGGGCAAACTGTGCCAAGGGTGCAGGCACATGCGGATAGGGTGTGTAGGAGGGATGGTGTGGGCCAGCGGCATGAGGCTGCAAGGATATTTCTGGCCAGGAAACCATCTCCCAAGTCTTAGGAGCCTACCAACAATCCCAAGGCGTGATGGGCCCGGTAACTTGCCATGATGGTGGAGATCAACCAGCTGCAGAGGGACAACCACCAGGATGTCAGGCAACAGTGGGAGTTCCAAAATGCCCAGCTGGCTGCCATAAAGGGGTTGCTGAGAGACATCAACACCACCCTGAGCAGGGAACGTCCACAACACCAGACCCCTTCCATTGGCCAAGTTACAACAGCCCCTTCAACATCTGTGGCAGCCAGTGGAATGAAGGCTCTGCCAGGGGAAGGATATACCTCAGACACCCCTGCCTCTGTAGCTCAAGAACCCCCCCCCCCTCTCCAAGCGTGGATGTCCACCCAGACAACCAGGAAGTGCAGATGGCAAGGCAACAACCACTGCCAGGAAATTAGCCCTAACAGATAGATTCCCTTTTTTTGTGCCTCAGATGCACCCTGTTGACTTTTTGTACAACCACTTTCCAATTTATCAGGATAGTAGGACACTGGAATTCAGACTTAAAATGTTGTGGCAGCTACTCTAATGATAACATCCACAGTGACTGATCCCTTCACTGTTTGAACATTATTTCTTTGCTAACATTCATCCTAATCTTCTGTGCACATGTAAATAAAACCAACTAATACCCTACCTAAGTATGATAGTAATTTTTCATCTATGTGAGTAGTTCAATCTGAAATATATTTCATGCCTATAATTGACTCATAAGAAGGAAATGTGAGGAGGGACATGTCACAGGTAGTGTCATGCTGGGGATCAATATCAACACAATGACACAAGTGGACAGTCACCAATCTATATTTATTACACTTTACAGCACATAGACTGCTCATATGTCAGGAATGATGTCATAGCCAAGTGTGTCTAAACATTTATTGTTTCTGCTTAGGTGTCAGTAAGTAACATCCCACAGAACACTTAAGTAAGGTACATGTCAGACTGTCTCCCTCCGAATAGTCTCACATATTGGTGGAAACTGTCATCAGCTAAACCCTTATCACATGCCTATACCATATCTACCAACTCAACAGACCCCATAGTACAGACAGAGGACAGTACAACAGTCTTAGTTAGAAAACCTTCCACTTACAATGGTCAGGCATCTGTAGGCATGCTACTCACTTATGTCAGTGTTGCCACACATGCACAGTGGTCTGCAAGGAGGAAACACAATGGAAGCTACATACATGTCAAACAGGATCATTGTCAATCCAATGTGAAGGTTGAGTGAATGGATTCCACAGGATGACTTGTGTCAAAGACACATGATCATACACATGACACCATTGGACCAACATACCATATATATATACATACCATACAGGTCTATTGTGTAGAACAGATCTCTGCCATCCCACTGTCCTGACAGCCTTGGCATGGGACTCACACCCCCCACAAATATCTAACACAGTACATGTATATCAATCCATGTCCACTTCACACGCCAGACCAGCTAAAACCACCTGCCAGTGACATAACTCAGAAATGTCCACACGAGGATGGCATTGTGAAGAGACCTGGAAGGAAAAAGGTCTAAAGAGGCAGGTAAAGGCTTACATAACCTAGAAAAATCGGTAGCAAATATTGTAGTCTTTCAGATTGTGCATTTTGACTGCCCCAAACACAGGAAATCTTCATGAGAGTCTCAACTTCAAATCTGTACTTGCCTGAAAACCTGAGTTGTATACTGCAAAGCATCAACTGACCTGTCTGATGGTCACACAGAGACCTTTCTCAAACAATCCTGACCCCCACACTACCCCATGGAGTCAGTGAAATTACAGACCATCACATACTTACACTCAGCACTCAGGTGAAGTACTGATTGATAAGATCTGCCCGCATGTCTCCACCTTCATCCTCATCACTGTCATCCTCACTTGGCATTTCTGCAGTCTCACTGGGTGGAACTGCTAGCTTCCCCTCATCTGAGATGTATGGGATATGTCACCTCAGGGCAAGGTTGTTGAGCATGCAGCAGGCCACAATGTTCTGACAAACTTTGGTGGGTGAGTAGAGGAGGGTTCTACCTGACTTATCAATGCTACGGAATCCTGTCTTCAGGAGCCCAAAAGCCTGCTCTAAGACATGCTGTGTCCTTCCATGGGCCTAGTAGTTGAAGCACACTTCCCCTGCCCTGGTTGGGTTCCTCACTGGTGTCAACAACCAGGGACGGTTTGGGTAGGCAGAGTCTCCTGTAAGGAATCAGGACATGTGTTCAAACATGAGTCCAGGGCATCATTACATTTGGCAGCAGACATACCATACAAACACACTTGACATATGTAACGTACCAACCAGCCAGGCCCTCTCTGGGTACTGTTGTCTTATCAGCTTTGGGTTAGTGCTGTTCCGCATGATGAAGGTATCATGGACTGAACCTGGGCACCATACAAATACTTGGGAAATGTAGAGGTCTACCAAACATTTATGGAGTGAAAGTTCTTCCTGTTCCGAAAGACCTGTTCTTTGCCATGTGGGGGAACCAAGGCTACATGTGTACCATCATTGGCTCCCACTACATACGGGATGTTTGCCAAACCATAGAACTCTGCCTACACATGGCTAAAATCCTCATGGCAAGGGGTGAGTGTTTGCATTGTTCAGCACTCTGTCCATCATCCTTTTGTGTTGCTAAAGTTGCCCTAAGTAGGAAGGGTATGCCCAGACGTGGGTCCCTTGCTCGCTGCGCCACTGGATTCAATCTAGCCTGGCTGATGAAGGGTGATACCCTGAAACCGGTCCCAGGATGCTTGTTTTCTGTCCAGGGAGGACCTGGCCTAGCAGTTCCGATGGACTGTTCCCATGGGGAACAGGGTCAAGACTGATTTGCATATGGCTGGGTCCAAACTGGGGTGACGTGGTGAGCAAAATAATGATGGTTTAAACCCAGATCTGTGACTGGGGGTGAGTGTTTGAAAAGTTTCAACACTCCGTCCATCATTTTATTTTGTTTTGTGATGTTGCTTTGTGCGCCCTAAGTGGCAGGGGCATGCCCAGACGTGGGTCCCTTGCTCGCTACACCATTGGATTCAAGCTAGCCTGGCTGATGAAGGGTGATACCCTGAAACCGGTCCCAGGATGCTTGTTTTATGTCCAGGTAGGACCTGGCCTAGCAGTTCGGGATGGACTGTTGCCATGAGGAACAGGGTCAAGACTGATTTGCATATGGCTGGGTCCAAACTGGGGTGACGTGGCGAGCAAAATAACGATGGTTTAAACCCAGATCTGTGACTGGGGGTGAGTGTTTGAAAAGTTTCAACACTCCGTCCATCATTTTATTTTGTTTTGTTGCAACATGAGATGTGTACCATTATGGCCTCCTTCCATGTATGGTTTTGTTGCTCCCATCGCTGCTGTGCCATTCTTGTGATGTGTCGCTTTGGGTGTTTTGACTGTTTCTGTCTGCTCGTATTGTGCATGGCATGATATGTTCGATGTGCTGTGTGTGTATGATGTGTGTGTCGATTGCTGGCTTGTATGATAGAGTTGTGTGTGTTCCATTACACTTGGATGTACATGTGTGTTGTATGTGTGTCCATCCAGTCCCTGGCCAGTGTCGGGTGTAAGTATGGGATATGTTTTTGTAGTTGTGCAGTTGTTATGTTGTTGTTCCGAGTTTGTATGTTGTATGATAATCTGTGAGCCTGTGCTGTGTTGCTGTGCATGAATATGTGGAATTGACGTGTGGTGTGTGCTGGCTTAAGTGTGCATGATGTGTATGCGTGGATGTCCTTGATGAGTATGTGAGTGTGTGTGTCACTATGCTGTTACGTGTGTGTGCAGTCGTTCGCAACCCTCTCCCTATGGTATAGTATGTAACTGCACAAATGTATACATTTTACATATGTAACAGGTGAGTGTGTTGTCGCCCTCGTCGGCGATAATCTTTCAGCAAGCAGGAGCAGCGGTATGATGTCTAGTTCTGGTTCCAAGGCTGCCCCAGAAGTGCGTGGCTTCCTGGAGTTGAGTGCCTTCTTTTATGCTCATAATTTGGCAGTCCTCTCCTCCAGCCTGTTGGCGGTCCGACCGCCAACATGACGGTCACGTGACCGCCAAACTCGTAATGAGGCCCTTAATGTTCTGAAAAGGGGGATCCAAAGTATAACTATGCCATGAGACCTCACAATCCTTAATATGGCACAAGAAAAAAGACACATTCAAATGGGTTTTGCTGAAGCTCACAATTCTAAAGCCCCCTACTATAAAGCATGTATACAGTGACACAAATCAGCAAATAGTCAGTGAGAACACAAACTCTGTAAACAATAATTTCATTCCAAGCGTTAGACATAGTTTCTCCTCTTTCCTGATGTAACTGCAAACTTCTTTCACTACTTATATTTCTAAAAGAAGGGGGGAGAATCTTACTGTCTTTGTTTATTTTACTTGCCTATGGCCATGGCAGCTAAAAACATGGGACCACTTATATGACGCTAGACAATGTTTTCCATTGTGTAAGTAGTTGGCTCGCACCAACAACTGTTCTCTGTTCCTGTAGACTATTCTGTTTATTTTAAACTGGTGCGAACTTTATCGTGGTAAATAACAATACATGTCTGTCCTTCTTTTGTAATGTTTGTTTCCACGTTAATTTCAGTTCAATAGACATTCTATAAATGTTGAGTAAGGGAATTTCCAAATGGCATTAATAAAAACAATTCTAAGTTTGAATATGGGGAATACTGCCATGTTACAGAGGTAAACAAGTATGAGCTCCAGGAAATACCAGGCGATCAATCGTTTAATTGTTCCTTTATCGTTGTCATCAATGAAATGATGCATGGCTGTCGGTTGCCATTTCTCCAGTAGACTTTAGTTCATCATTGCTGTATGTGTGATTGCTAAACATTGCCTGGTCACCCCAAAATAGTATCCATTTGCATATATTCTGGGTTTGTACATGGGGCATGATTTAGAGTTTGGTGGACGGACCATTGTTCCTCCGTCATGGGGGGACACATCCACCCATCAGCTTCGCAGACTTCGTCCCCCGTATTTAGAGTTTGGAATGAGTGACTGCCGTCCGTCATGATAGAGGATGGTCCCTCAGCAGATATTCAGTCCTCTGTCACCATAACCACTATCCACCAACTGATAAACTTCATCAGTGTTGGTATGTCAAACATGCTTCCACCATATTTAGAGTTGTCCGCTATCAAAGTGGTACATAACCTCCAAGCAAAGTCTTATGACAGCAAAGTTATCTCTGATGTTACACGTCATAGGAGCTCAGACCTCTAACAGTAGAGCTACCTCTAAGTTCAGAAAGAACATACTTGTTAATGCTTCAAGCACCAGAGCTATTCCACAAGGTACATGCATTGGATCAGGCCTAAGATAAAAAAGCTATTTCTCAAGGGTGTGTTGAAAATTGCATTTTAATAAAGGTGACAATCGAGTGACAGATTACATATAGGTGAAAGCGCTGCTGTATACACTTGCACAGAGCAGATAATTCACAGGCAGCAGATCTGCAAACACCCATCTCACAGACACACACACAGACACATGTACAGTTCAGGCTTCAATCACACACAAAACAGGTACAGTGCAATTTAGCTCCAAATACAAATAGGAGCTAAAGCACAATGACCACCTCTTCAAGCTCCCATTGTGCAAAACAAAGCAGTCAAAGAAAAGTGCAGCCATCAGACATGCAAGTACGTTCACCAGGTACGATGTAAGTAGCAGCTGGGAAAGCCTCCAACCAAAATAATGACTTTATATACATACATAGAACAGCACAGCTGTACACTGAATTTACACCAGGCACTTCCATGATCACACGTGTTAATGTGTCTTCTTGGAAGAAGCAGGTTATGGAATGCAGGACAGCCCCTAAGCCATGTGGCGGAGGAAGGTAACCTGTCCTGTGGGCCTGCCTCCTGTAGCCTTTCTGCCTCCTCCCCTGTTTAGTCCCTTCCCAAAAGGTCAGGCACCAGTGTGCATTTTGGCCTGGGGTACAAGGTATCTGATGGCTTTGCGAGGTAGACAGCTATACCTCCGGCACCACTTTGGGTAAAGTCTGAGTTTTCCTTCCAAAGCTCATGAGATGAATAGTTGCGGGTGCAACTCTCTGCCTTTGTCCCCACGATACACATGAGATACGCGTGCAATTCCTCTGCCCCATGCCAATCTTTCCAGCAAGCTGTATTATAGTGTTCTAGCCTATGGATTTTCAGCCTTGGAGGAAGGCTTTGACATGCAGGATGACCTATCTCACGCATGTTACAGTTAATATCCACTTTGCTTACCTGGAGCCTATCTTTCTCCAAGAACCTCCTATGATATACGGCAGTTGATGCAGTAACCTCTCCTAGCCTCTGGGGGCTCCCCCCAGAGGAGGTAGTCTGTCTCTCCTTTGCTTGCTCATAGAACTCTCCTAGATGTAATGCCCCCCCCCTATCATATTTCCATCCACCCTGTGATTACCTTCATACAAATCTCCATACAGTCCTCGCCTTGTGCAGGCCTGGTGCCTCCACACTTGCTTTGATACCTTTCTTCAACAGAAGCATCTCATTCAGAACCTGGAGCTGGGAGTCACCTGCAGCACTTTCTTCCTATGAGTGTGGGCATCTTTTGCTTCATGGAGAAAACCTCTTCCCTTTCCAGCAGATTTGCCAACTATGGAATGACTGCCTCTGTCTCACTTGAAAGTCTTAATTCCCCCTTCTTGCCTGACTGACATCATTTGCTCTATTTTATTCAATGCCCCATAGCCTTTGTTTGCCTTATTCCCAAGTTGCCATTGCATTTATCTTTTACTCCTTCACTACCTCTGCATCCTCAACCTCCCTTAATGAATCAGCCTCTCTCACTTTGTCTCTGTCTTGTACATTACCACCCAACTCATTGTTTCCCCGTCTTTCCTCTCCCTCATTGCATTGCTCAACCTCAATTAATTTTTGCTGAGGGCATACAATCATTTTTATAGAACAATGTTGCCAATACATTTGATAAAGCAAAATACATTTTACAGGCTTATAAGTTATGTCATGTTATGTGGATATGTATAGCCCGCTAATCACCCCTGAGGATATTCTGGCACTAGAGCAATTAGTAGGCATTGGGCCCTGCAGATAGTCGAAGAGCCAAATCTTCAGCCTCCTGCGGAATTCCAGAAGTGAGTAGGAACCAGTGATGTGTTGTAGGAGGTTGTTCCAGGTTTTGGGTGTGATGTAGGATAATGACCGCCCTCCAGTTCTGCTTTTGTGGATGCAGGGGCTGTGAGCAAGTGAGAGTGATGTTGAGGTGTCTGGCAGGTTGGCGAAACTGTATTTGGCTGTTTAGGTGTCTTTGTCCAATGTTATGCAGTGCTTTGTATGTGTGCATAAGGAGTTTGAATAAGCTGTGTTTGTGGATCCAGAGCCAGTGGAGCTCTCTGAGGTGTGGTGAGAGGTGAGTGCGATGTGGGAGATTTAAGATAAGTCTTGCGGTGGTATTCTGGATGGTCGACAGTAAGTGTAGGAGCTGTTTGGAGATGCTGGCATAGAGTGCATTGCGAAACTCGAGTCTGATTGTGATGAGTGCTTGCGTGCCAGTGCACCTCTTGTTCTGCAGTAGCCATTTGAAGTTTTTTTTTAACATGCATAGGATGTGGCAGCAGAAAGAACTTAGGGCCATATGTACGAACACTTTTTCCCATAGACACAGAATGGGGAAAAACCTTTGCTACATCTGGCCCTTACTGTGTTGACTTGTGCTGTCATGTTGACTTCATCATCCAGGATGATTCCTAGGTTTCTGGCATGGTCAAGTGGGTGTTGACGTTGTTCCTAGATCTGTTGGCTACCAAGTGGAGTTCAATTGAAAGTTCTTGTTTCTGAAGACCAGTACTTCTGTCTTGTCAGAGTTGAGCTTCAGGCAGTTGCATTTCATCCATTCTGCTACTGTGACCATGCAGTTGGTGAAGTTGATTCTGATGGTGGTGGTCTTGTCCGCCAGAAATATGATGAGTTGTGTGTAGTTGGGGTAGGATATGATTGTGAAGCCTTGGGATCAGATGATGTTAGTGAGTGGAGTCATGTATATGTTGAACAAGATGGGGCTCAGAGATGAGCCTTGAGGGGCTCTGCAGATAAGGTTCCTCGATTCCCATGTAGAGGGTGGTAGTCTGACTTTCTGTGTTCTTACCATGAGGTAGGCACCTATCCCGTGAGAGTGGGTCTTTAAATGCTGAGGTAATGGTGTGTTATGATGAGTGTGCTCTGAGAGACAATATCGAAGGCTGCAGTGGGACTAAGCAGGATGAGGGCTGCAATCTCTCATTTTTCCAGGTTCGGATGTCATCTGTGGCGGCGATGAATGTGGTTTCGGTGCTATGGGTATGTCTGAATCCTGATTGGGTGTAGTCTAGTTGGTGGTGTAGTTTGAGGTGGCTGGTGAGTTATATGGTGATGGCCCTCTCCATCACTTTGACTGGGTAGGGTAGCAGTGAGATGGCATAGACGTTGCTCAGTTGGTTTGAATTGGCCAATGGAGTTTTGAGGAGGGCATTGACTGCTGCATTCTTCAGTCTTCCTTGAAGGTGGCAGTCGTGATGGAGGTGCTGATAATGCCGGTGAGGGTGTTGTTAATGGAAGATTCTCCCAGGTTATCGATGTGGTGGTGGCAAGGATACATTGGAGCCCCTGATCGAACTGTCTGCATGATTGTTGCTGTGTCTTCTGTGTTGAGTGCCTTTCATTCTGTCATGTGTCCAATTTGGATGTTGGTGGATAGGTTTGCAATGAAGCGTTTGGGGTCCAGTTGGTGCTCGAAGTTATTGTAGATGTAGAATTGCTTGACAATGGAGAAGATTTCCTTGCAGCTGTTGTTGCTTCCTTCAATATGTTTGGCTAGTGCTTCTTTTTTTATGTCTCTCAGTTGCTGGTGGCAGCATCTGAGGCAGCCTTGTATGTGGTTTCATTTCCTTTCTTGCTGTTTGCAGTGCCATTTTGTTTTTCAGAAGTTCTCTGCGTGCCATTTGGCGTGTTTGTTGATTCTCCCATGTCTGTTGGATTTGGCGGGCGCGAGACAGTCTGCACAGTTCTGAGCGAGGCGATGAGTCCATGATGAAGCTGATTAAGTTGGCTGATGGTCCATGTGGCCTGTAGGAGAGGGTTCCCTTCAGGGCACATTTTTTGCTGATTTGCAGTTTGAAGTGCATGTGTTCCATGAAGGGGGTGTGGTTCTCTGATTATGTTGAGCATTTGATGATGGCCTTGTGGATAATGGCAAGTCTTCTTCCTGGCTAGTGGAGGCAGTCCTATATGTGCAATCGGGTACGGAATCGGGTGCCAAAGGGGGGGGGTTCAGCCTGGTTTCTGTGAGGAGGAGGAGGTCCAGCGAGTTGGAGCTGAGTAGTTCCCAAATGTGTGTTGACTAGCATGCAGGCAAGTGGATGTTGAGATGCGAGTTTGGTGTGTTGTGCGGTTTTGGGTGGAGGTAGTTTTGCTGGTGCTTGAGTGGGGTGTGTGTGTGTGGAATGCGGCATGTTTGCTGAGAGATCCTGTATTAAGAAGCGTGCATGTGAGTGGATATTAAGGTGCGGGTTTGGTGTGTTGTGTGGTTTTGAGTGGGAGTGTTGATGCTGTTGCTGGTGCTTAAGAAGTGTGTGTGTGGGAGCTGTTGCATGAGAACAAGTAGTGGAAGCAGGTGAAGGCTCCTACTGTATTGTGCAGTGCATCACAGCAATAGTGTGTAGCCCGGTTTGAGTGAGCCGGGGAGCACTGCATAGTAGCACTGGGGGGGTTATTGGACACAGGTTCATGGAGCTGGGTGTGATACAGGCACAGATGGGCTTGTCATTGGTATGACTTTGGCGCAACCGCAGTGTGCCCGCTGCTCACGTCCACAGATAACAGAAGAGAAGTATACGAAATACTCAGACACTTGAGCATTGAACAGAATACACAGGAGTGCTATTTCTTTGATGAAGCAGTGTCTTCAGGGCTGCTTTTAAGGGCATATGAGTTAAGGATCCCTCAGTGCATCCAGCCCCGAACCACCCATTTCCCTCAGCCTGGCAGAGGTTTTTCCTTTGTCTTCTATGACCATCCTTGCCCTGCTTTCTTCATTTGGAGGTTGGAGATGATGGGACGTCAGCTACCTTACATCTCCCATTCCACTTCAGAAGTGGATCAAATCCTTTGATTATAAAGGCATCAGACACACCTTTGCAGCCAGCATTTGACCTAACATCTCCATCTCCATGGCATCAGAAGGCCAACCTTATATAAGGTATAGCTTTGGACAAAGGTTTCTTTTTTATTCCAGACCACCATGGAACTCCCGTAGCACTTTCAACTTTCATTTTACGTTTTTCAGAAGCAAATTCCCACTTTGGGGATTTTTCCTAAGAAAATGGAAGCAAGTGTTTGCCGGTCCAATATGCTATGGCAGGCCAGTCGGTCCGCATTCCACAATTTTCCCAAACATGCTTCTGCTATGTCTATGTTATGTTGGGTGACATAACGTTGGAACATTCCACCCATCGTATCGCGATAGGGGAACATTGTTGGTGTGCTCCGCGCATCTGGACATGGTGGGGTTTTTGGTTAATAAAAAGGGCAAGGCGGTTTGCCTCGCGAGCCAGAATATGCAATTGAAGTGTCAGAGAGTTCATGTACGCGCAGCTTGCAAATTCTTCCTGCACTGCGCAACTCAACAAATTGGCGACCAGCGTAGTGGAAGAGCATGTCCACGTGCTTGAGGCCCAGTGCGGCCTGCTCTTACCCTTTGCCCTGCCTGAGATGTGTGCCTTTCTCTCGGCGGCACATCAGAAAACACGCTACTCTTGGTGTTAGGCATATGGCCTGCTATGGCTGTCTCTGCGGTGAGGCGAAGCATCGTGCAACACCACCACTTGAGCAGCTACATCACGGAGGACTTCCGGCTCTGTGCTCTTCTGTGCCAGTATGTGTGGGTTGGAAAGGAACTGAGGCCCTGACCCCCCTCTTTGGCACATGAATAAGAGATGCCCGCACCCCTCCGCCCTGAGGAAGCGCTACCATTCAGCCCAAGCAGGCACATTAAAGACATTTTCCACATCTGAAAAGGGAGCTCCTGAAGCCCAGCAATTGTATGCTGCTGAGCCTCCGCTCCACGATATCTATTCTCTCAGCCAGGAGAGGGTGACTGTGTGAGCAGACACTGGAGCCACACCAGTGTTCATATTTTTTTTTTTTAAGAAAGGAAATAATAACAGACGAACCAATGCTTGTGCACAGTGACACACTGAGTGTAGAGTAACGCTACAGCACAAGCAGGTGAAAAGAGATAGCGCACCCATCACTTTGAAGGTCACAGCTCGAAGTTGACGCACCTCTCCAGCCACAATCTCACCATCCTCCCCACAAATGGCATCCATACCAGCTCTTGAGCCTTTCATTGCCAATGGCCCTCTTTCAGCACAGGCGGCCCACTGGAAAGACTGGGTCGAGAGACTAGAGAACTACTTCACAGCGGTATCGGCTGATCATGACTGACGTCGTCCCCTGCTCCTACATTTAGGTGGTGCCACAATTCACAAACTAGGGAAGTAGGTGGTCGAAGACGGCCTGCCCTACACTTACCAATCCCTAAAAAGGGCCCTCATGGGACATTTTAAACCCCTGGCAAACCCAGCCTACGAGCGATGCCTACTGAGCCAGGCCAGGCAACTCCCGGATGAATCTGTCGACACATTCTATGCAAGGTTTAGGGAACTCACAAGTACCTGTACACTGCCGGAATTGAATGACGAAGTCCGTGCAAAGTTCATAAAGGGCTGTGCCTCAGTTAAGCAACAGGAGAACATACTGCAGGTGCCTGGGATGTCCATGGCCCACATACTCACATTGGGCTGATCGAAAGAGTTGTCAAAGGTGCCCACCTCACACATGGAGGCAGCACTACAGCACCCAGTCAAGGTAGAACCTGTCAATGCAGTATCATCTACAGCAAAAGACAAGAAAAAACTAGTAAAAAACCTGCCACAAGCCCCCGAACATGCTACCTCTGTGGGGGGCTGTGCCCTCATCAACGGCCATGTCCAGCCCAAGGCAAGTTGCTCTAACTGCAACAAAATGAACCACTTCACCAAGGTGTGTCAGTCATCTGTACATCAAAAGCAACCACAACCCATACCTCTCAATCTAGTACAAACCCCTGTGGCAAGGGAAGTGGAGGAGGCTATGGATGATGATGATGAAGAGGAAGAAGAGACAGTCCATTTTGTGCACACTATAAATCCAGGAGGGTATCCCTGCAGACGCATCCCGAAGTGTACCATACTTCTCTCAGGTCACCAAGTTCCCGCTCTAACTGACACAGGAGCCTCCATTCATATTCTGGCGCAATCTGTATTGGAGACGGTTCCCATCCAGCCAATCTTGCGACCCACCACCACTCAAGTGTATGCCTTTGGGTCCTCTACACCTTTACCCCTGGCTGTGGTTTACATGACGAACATCTCACATGAGGGGCGGTCTACACACACCAAAGTACTAGAACAGGGTCTGGGATGCTGCTGAGCTGCAGGACGGCAGAACAACTCAACCTTATCTAGTTTTCCTTCAGTGTGCATCATGGGGGGGTCGATGACATCCCGGCAGAGTTTGCACAGCTGTTTGACATGATCGGCTGCTTGAGAGATTGCCTGATGCACTAACACATTGACAACTCTGTCCAGCCAGTGGCACAGAAGCATCGTCAAGTAGTGTTCCATCTGCGCCCAAACGTTGAGGCGAGCTGAGGAAGTTGGAGCAGGAAGACATTATTGAACAAGTGGAGGGCCCCACACCCTGGGTGTCCCCGATTGTCGTTGCTCGTAAACCAAAACAACCACAGGAAGGCCGGGTCTGCATAGATTTGTGCCTGCCCAATTTGGCCATCAATTTAACACCCACAGTAGATGACATTGTTGCAGAGGTGAGCGGATAGAAATGGTTCTCCAAGATGGATCTACAAGCTGGGTACCACCTACTGCTGTTAGCTCCAGATTCCCGGGCTATCACAACTCTCTCGACTCATGTAGGCCTACGGAGGTATAAGCATCTCAGCTTTGGGATATCGAGTGCGGCAGAGGTTTTTCAGTACACCATCAGGGGAGTGCTAGATGGACTGCCAGGAGTCATGAATGTCAGCGATGACGTACTGGTGCATGCACCAACCATTGAGTTACACATTGACCATCTGGCAGCCACATTTAAGTGACTCCAAGAGAGTGGTCTCACTCTATATTGGGAAAAATGTGCCTTATTCCAGAGGGAGATTGCGTTCTTTGGCTATCGATTCTCAGGAGAGAGAGTCATGCCTGATCAAGCTAAGGTGCAGGATATTCAGTCTGCGTCAGCCACCATCAACGTCTCTGGTGTCTGTATGTTAGAAATGGGGTCTTTGGTTGGCAGTCAGGTTACCCATGTCCAAGCAAGGACCCTCACTCTAGTCAGGGTAAAGGAGAATCACTCTCAGTTAACCCCTGCCCACCCCCTTGGTAGCTTGGCACAAGCAGGCAGGCTTAACTTCAGAGTCTAGGTGTAAAGTATTTGTACCAACACACACAGTAGCTCAGTGAAAACACCACAAAATTACACAACACAGGTTTAGAAAAATAAGACATATTTATCTAAACAAACAAGACCAAAACAACAAAAATCCAACATACACAAGTCAAGTTATTAATTTTAAAAGCAAAAGATTTGTAAATCCTTTAGTAAACAGTAAAAATACCTGGGTAGCGTCAAAATAACACGTACGGACGAGTGTACGTCGAAAAAGGTTAGCGATGCGTCGATTTCTCACCCGCAAGCGAGACCGTGCATCGTTTCTCTTCCTCCAGTTGGGTCGGCGTGCGTCGTTTTTCCTCTCCACAGGAGAGCGATCCATCAATCCGTGCAAGCACTCGGGTCAGGGAAGGTGTTGCAGCGTTTTTTCCTCACCCAGCAAAACCATGCAATGTGGGTTGTGACGTTATAAGCCTCCGCCAGCGGGTATGCGCATAGTTTCTCCAGCTACGTGGTCGATCTTCCAGCCGCGATGCAGGTGGAGCGTCGATTTCTGCCGCGAAGCCGGCTGCACGTCATTTTTCAGCCTCGTCTCGGAAGGTGCGTCGATATTTTCCCCGTACGGCGGTCTGTTTCAGTCTTGGTCTGCCAGCTTCACCTTCCAAGGCCCCAGGAACTGGATAGGGCACCACTTGGTAGGGCAGGAGTCTCAGCAGAGTCCAGGTGCTGGCAGGAGAAGTCTTTGATGGCCCTGAGACTTCAACAACAGGGGGCAAGCTCATTTCAAGCCCTTGGAGATTTCTTCACAAGCAGGAATGCACAACAAAGTCTGGTCTTTGTCCCCTTGCACAGGCAGAAGCAGCAACTGCAGAATAGCTCCACAAAGCACAGTCACATGCAGGGCAGCACTTCTCCTCAGTTCTTCAGCTCTTCTCCAGGCAGAGGTTCCTCTTGATGTCCAGAAGTGATCTAATTTCTGGGGGTTTGGGTGCCCTTCATATACCCAGTTCTGCCTTTTGAAGTAGGCCTACTTCAAAGGAAAGTCTCTCTTGTTTGTGAAATCCTGCTTTGCCCCAGACACACACCAGGAGGGTTGGAGACTGCATTGTGTGAGGGCAGACACAGCCCGTTCAGGTGTAAGTGACCACTCCTCCCCTCCCTCCTAGCACAGATGGCTCATCAGGATATGCAGGCTACACCCCAGCTCCCTTTGTGTCACTGTCTAGAGAGAGGTACAAATAGCCCAACTGTCAAACTGACCCAGACAGGGAATCCACAAACAGGCAGAGTCACAGAATGGGTTAAGCAAGAAAATGCCCACTTTCTAAAAGTGCCATTTTCAAGCACACAATCTCAAAACCAACTTTACCAAAAGATGTATTTTTAAATTGTGAGCTCAGAGACCCCAAACTCCACATGTATATCTGCTCCCAAAGGGAATCTATGCTTTAATCATTTTTCAATGCAGCCCCCATGTTAACCTATGAGAGAGATAGGCCTTGCAACAGTAAAACGAATTTGGCAGTATTTCATTGTCAGGACATATAAAACACATTAGTATATGTCCTACCTTAAACATTCACTGCCCATGGGGCTACCTAGGGCCTACCTTAGGGGTGTCTCACATGTAAGAAAAGGGAAGGTTTAGGCGAATTGGCAGTTAAAATCTGCACACACAGACACTGCAGTGGCATGTCTGAGTCATGTTTACAGGGCTACTAATGTGGGTGGCACAACCAGTGCTGCAGGCCCACTAGTAGCAATTGATTTACAGGCCCTGGGCACCTCTAGTGCACTCTACTAGAGACTTACCAGTAAATCAAATATGCCAATCATGGAAATCCAATTACATATACATTTCACATAGGAGCACTTGCACTTTAGCACTGGTTAGCAGGGGTAAAGTGCCCAGAGTAACAAAAACAGCAAAAACAGAATCCAGCACACATCAACAACCTGTAAAACAGAGGTAAAAATTTAGGGGAGACCACGCCAAGGATGTAAAGTCTAACACCGTAGCTATTTGGGAATGGTCACTCTTAGAAATGGGGTTTCTGGTTGGCTAGGGTGTGCACCTAAGCCAGGCAGAACCCAGCCACTTTAGACAGGGTAAGGGAGTTACACGTCCAAGATAACCTCTGCTCGCCCCCTTGGTAGCTTGGCACGAACAGTCAGGCCTAACCCGGAGGCAATGTGTAAAGCGTTTGCACAACACACACAACACACGTGACACAATATGTACACCACAAAGTAAATACAACGCTGAGCGATGTCAAAATAAACTGTATTGCACAAAACATAATTAGACCAAACATTCCATGTCAGTAATACTCTGCTACCTTAGCAGTTGTCAGAAGTTTACACAGGTTACTGATACTCTGCAAGAATAAGCAGTAGTCACATTAGAACACACAAGTACACAGGATTCTGCAACATAAGCAGTAGTCAGGAATCACAGTAAAGAAATAAATGCACTTGTCATAACCACACCATAAATATCAATAAAAAGAACATTAGGGAACATATGGCATGTCATAAATCATATTAGCCTGTAATGCCCATAAAAGGAACATCAGCACATATATGTGACATCATAAAAATAGACAGGTAGCAGATAATCCCCCAATGTCCGTATTAAGATCATAAAAACTAATATGATCTCCAAGGCACCTGTTTTATGATGACAGGGCACTCCTAGTGCCAAGAAGAACGATATGAGGGGCCCACGGCGCTCCTAAGTGCCAAACGGGGGCCATGTTTTGATCCTGCGGGAGGGGAGGCACACACCCCCTTTGGTGTTTATAACCGGCCCCTCCTGGGGCCCGTGGTCTCTAGGGCCCCCCTAGGCCTTCACTAACCCTCCAACAACAAGGGCGCAAACAGTAGGGGCCCCACCCATCTCTTGCGGGGGTGCCAACCCGCCAAAGCAGGACCTCAGGGTGCAGGGAGCCTCCAGCGAGGCTTCCACCCCGTCCGTATCCTGTAAAGGTGAAGGGGCTCCGGTGAGGCAGGGAGCCTCCGATGAGGCTCCCTTCCACACCCAACGTCCTCTGCCTTGAAGAGACCCGCCCGGGCTGCGGTGGTGAGCAGGCACCAAAGCAGGTGCCTGCTTGTGCCCCGGGGGCACCAACCTCAGTGGGCTTCACCCCGGGGGCACTTAAAGGAGCACAGCAGCTCCTGTTGTCGCTCCTTCGTGCCCTGGGGGCACCAGCAGCAGCGCATCTCTGACGCACTCAGATTCTGTGGAGAGCCTGGTCGCGGTGGTGAACTTTAGCAGCAAAGTTCACCGAGTGCTCTCGAGCGCAAAATATTCACACAGGAAGTGCTTTCACAGCGCTCAAGAGATTGATAGCAAATCGCTCTCTGGGCGCTATAGACTTTAGGAAGGCACACTCTTAGGTGCCTCAGCCCAGGGGGAGCACTCACGAGGCGCTAAACAGATTGTTGCAGGGGTCCTAGGCCATGGCACCCAGCCCCTGGGGGACAACAACAAAAGAGAAAGGAGCACTGGCGGCAGGGCCCGGCAGCAGGCCAGTGTAGGAAAATGCCACTGTTGGTATGGTCACTCCCCACTTTTTGCCTAGTGTTGATGCCAGCTTTGATTGAAAGTGTGCTGGGACCCTGCTAACTAGGCCCAGCACCAGCGTTCTTTCCCTAAAACTGTACCTTTGTTTCCACAATTGGAACAGCCCTGGCACACAGTTAAGTCCCTTGCAAAAGGTACCCCTGGTACCAAGGGCCCTGTGGCCAGGGAAGGTCCCTAAGGGCTGCAGCAAGTATTATGACACCCTCAGGGACCCCTCACTCAGTGCACGCACACTGCTTTTCAACTTGTGTGTGCTGGGGAGAAAAGACAAAGTCGACATGGCACTCCCCTCAGGGTGCCATGCCCAAAAACCACTGCCTGTGGCATAAGTAAGTCACCCCTCTAGCAGGCCTTACAGCCCTTATACCACAGGTGAGGGCATAGCTGCATGAGCACTATGTCCCTACAGTTTAAATTTTTAGACATTGTAAGTGCAGGGTAGCCACACTGAGTATATGGTCTGGGAGTTTGTCATTATGAACTCCACAGCACCATAATGGCTACACTGAATACTGAAGTTTGGTATCAAACTTTTCAGTAAAATAAACCCACACTGATGCCAGTGTGGGATTTATTGAAATATGCACACAGAGGGTATTTTAGAGATGCCCCCTGTATGTTAGCCCAACTACTAGTGCAAGGCTGACCGGTCTGAGCCAGCCTGCCACTTCCAGAAGAGTTTCTGACCACTTGGGGTGAGTTCCTTCGTGCACTATGTGGTCAGAAACAAAGGCTGTCCTGGGTGGAGGTGCTTCACACGTCCCCCCTGCAGAAACTGTAACACCTGACAGTGAGCCTCAAAGGCTCAAGCCTGGTGTTACAATGCCCCAGGGCACTCCAGCTAGTGGAGATGCTCGCCCCCCCGGACGAGCCTCCACTTTTGGCGGCAAGTCCGGAGGGATAATGAGAAAAACAAGAAGGAGTCACCCCCTCAGTCAGGTCCACCCCTAAGGTGACTAGAGCTGAAGTGACCCCCTCCTTGAGAAATCCTCCATCTTGTTTTGGAGGATTAGGACTGATAGGGATGTGCTCCCCTCCCCAGAGGGCGTGGGCATAAGGAGGGTGTAGCCACCCTTAGGGACAGTAGCCATTGGGTACTGCCCTCCAGTCCTAACACACCCCTAAATTTAGTCCCTGAACCCAGCTCTTCAGATTCCTGCCAACCTCACAAGAAGAAGAAGGACTGCTGAGCTGAAAACCCTGCAGAGAAGAGAAGGAGACAACAACTGACTTGGCCCCAGCCCTACGGGCCTGTCTCCTGCTTCAAAGACCCTGCAACCAAAAAGCGACGCGTTCTACAGGACCAGCAACCCCTGAAAAGCCAGGGAACCGCCTGCATCACCGAGGACCAAGAACTCCCGTGGGCAGCGGCTCTGCCTCACCAGAAGAAAAGACAACCAACTTTAAAGGGACTCCCACCTCACTCCAGAAGCGTGAGTCCCCACTACTCTGCACCCTATGCCCCTGGCCTGTGTCCGGAGAAACCAACTATCCAGAGAGGACCCCCAGGAGACTCCGAGGACGTGTCTACCCTGGGATGACCTCCCTGCACCCCCATGACGATGCCTGCAGAGGGAATCCCGAGGACCCCCTTGACCGCGACTGCCGGTGATGAAGATATCCGACGCCTGGAGAAGCACTGCACCCGCAGCCCCCAGGCCTATGAGAAACCAACCACTGGTGCAGCAATGACCAGCAGGCAGCCCTCACCCATGCCCAGTCAGTGGCTTGCCCGACAGGCCCCCCTGTGCCCTGCCTGCAGCACCTAAGGACCCCCGGGTCCCTCCCTAGAGTTCTATTGAGAACCCGATGCCCTGTTTGCACACTGCACCCGGCCGCCCCGTGCCGCTAAGGGTGTGGTTTTTGTGCCTACTTGGGGCCACTACAGTACTCCCCCAAACCCCCCTGGTCTGCCTCCGACAACTCAGGTACTTACCTGCAAGCATACTGGAAGCGGAGTACTGCCTGTATTCATAGGCGCCCACGTTATTTTGGCTCCTGTTTGACCTCTGCACCTGACTGGCCCTGTATTGCTAGTGCTGGGTGCTTGGGGTTGCCTTGAACCCCCAACGGTGGGCTACCTATGCCCCAGAGATTGAACCGGTAAGTGTGGTACATAGCTCTGAAACTGTACTGTACTTACCTCCCCCAGGAACTGTTGAAAATTGCAGTGTCCACTTTTAATATAGCTTTTTGCCATTTTAATGAAAACTGTGTACAATATTGAATCTATTCAAAGTCTCAACTACTACTATGCAAAGTACCTTTAATTTAATGTACTTACCTGCTAGATGAATCTTGTGGTTCTAAAAATAAATTAACAAAAAAATATTTTTCTTTATAAAAACCTATTGGCCTGGAGTTCAGTCATCCTTGTCCTACTGGATCTTTCCGCGGCGTTCAACACCATACCCCCGCAATTGCTGATCCAGCATTTGCATTGGGGGGAGTTAGAGATAGGGCACTTGGTATTCTCAAGTCTTTCCTTACAAATAGATCAATCACAGTGTCCTGCGGAGATTACAGGGCTATGTAATTTCAACTACCGTGTGGGTTCCACTAGGTTTCTCCAACAGCCCTACTTTGTTTAATCTTAACGTGGCGCCACTGGCTAGACTGGTGCATTCATTCGGCTTTCAAGTAGTGTCTTACGCGGATGATACTCAGCTGATTATTCTGGTGTCTCATAATTGGGAGGAGGTGGCAGACAGATTCTATCAATGCATGAGAGAGATCAGCAGCTGAAAGAGCAGCAATTGGCTCAAATGTAATGGGGAAAAGACAGAAATTATTTTTTTCGGCGTAGACACAAAATTATGGATCCCCCGCTGGTGGCCAGAGTCCTGTAGCGAGTGCCCAGCTCCGTGCTCCTCGGCCAGAAACTTGGGCATTGTGTTTGACAGATCTCTTTCATTTGAGCAACAAGTTAACCAGACGGTTAAATGGTGTTACTGGGCATTTAGAATGCTTAAGAAAATGTTTCCCTTTATTCAGGGAGACCTGAAAATTTTGGTTGTCCTGGCTCTTGTGATGTCCAAACTGGATTACTGCAATCCCTTAATGTTAAATATTAGCAAGTTTGCTCTTCATAGGCTACAGCTTATTCAGAATGCGGCGGCCTGTTTGGTCCTAGATCTACCATGCTCCGTGTCAGCCAGCAGGAGTCTTAGACAATTCCACTGGCTTCTGGTGGAAAGTTTAAGGCACTCTGCTTAACCTATAATGGCCACCATCAAGATGGCTGCGATTATCTTAGTTCGGCTTTGCAGCCCTATCAGCCCACCCGGCTGCTTAGATCTTTTTCTCTGCAGCTCATCTCTGTGCCTCGCTGCCATAGGGTGAGATGGGGGGACAAAGCCTTCACGGTGGGGGCAGCCAGACTCTGGAACACCCTCCCTCCTGCTATCAGGCAGGTACAGTCATACTTTCATTTCAGAAAGCAATTGAAAACTTGGCTGTTCTCCCATTAGGGAGGCAGTGGCTATGGAACGGTCACAGCGACAGTTTACTTTCTGTTTTGCATCCTTGTGACTCACTGGTTCTCCTCAGCGCTTCGATGCTACGGCCGGAACGTGCTTTACAAATACCTTACAATATAATACAATACAATTGAGTGGGTGTTTTCACTTATTGCTTGTGTGTGTACAACACATGCCTAACATTACCCTCTAATAAGCCTAACTGCTCAACCACACTATCATAAATAGAGCATTAGTATTATCTATTATTGCATCTGTCAAGCCTCTTGGGGAACCCCTTGACTCTGTGCATATTATATCTCATTTTGATATAGTATAGACAGAGCCATCTTCCTACAGCCAGCACAAGGTGGATGCAGGCAAGTGGCAGTTCCTCCAGGTGACCAAGCAGGTCACAGGTCAGCCTAGCAGCAGCAGTCCATGGCAATTCCTGGTGAGTTCCTCCAGCATTCTGTGTCCAGTTTCATGTAAGTTCCAAAGTGTCTCCCAATTGTGGGGAAAACTCCCCTGTACTTATACTCAGGATTACAGTGTGTGTCATAAAGAAGGGGGAGAGGAGGTTTCAACCAGTTACAACTGGTTCTGGGAGTGCACCCTCTCTCCTCAAGCACAGACTGCAAACATCAGTTTGGGGTAACCGACCCTATTGTGTGAGGCCAGGGCACAGCCTTTTCAAATGCAGGTGTGCCCGTCTCTCCCTTCTCTCCCTTCTCTCAGCCCAGGAAGGCTATTCAGTATGGAAATGCACCTCTGGGACACCTCCACCCTCCCTGTGTACAGGCTGTCTGAAAAGTATGCACAAAGCCCAACTGTCACTCTGCCCAGATGTGGTTTGGAGTCAAGCTGCAAAACACCAGAGTCATTAGCACAGAGGAATGATCACTTTCTAGAAGTGGCATTTCTGTAATGATAATAAAAAAATCCACCTACACCAGTAAGCATCATTTCTTACTACCATTACAACCATACCAAACATGCCTACGCTACCCCTCATAAATCAGATAATACCCCCTACACATAAGGCAGGGCATTTCCAATACAATCCTATGAGAAGGCAGCACTCACAGCAGTAAGGACCCAAATTGGCTGTTTGTCACTACCAGGGCAGGTCTCACTACTAGGCATAAGTCCTGCCTTCTACATACATAGCACCCTGCCCAGAGGGCTAGTTAGGGCCTACCTTAGGGATGATTTACATGTAGTGAAAAGGGAGTTCTGGGTCTGGCAAGTAAATTTAGATGTGAGATCCCAGTGGCAGAAAACTGTGCACACAGGCCCTGTGCTAGCAGGCCTGAGACAGGTTTAAAAGGCCACTTCAGTGGGTGGCACAAGCAGTGCTGCAGGCCCACTAGTAGCATTTCATTTACAGGCCCTGGGTATGGAGACCACTTTACAAGGGACTTGCATGTAAATTAAATACGCCAATTAGGTATAAGCCAATCATACTAAGTTTACAAGGGAGCGCACATGCACTTTCGCACTGATTAGCAGCAGTAAAGTGCCCAGAGTCATAACCTCAACCAAAAAGGGTCAGTAAAATAAGGAGGAAAAAACTAAAGTTTTCAGGAATGACCCTGTAAAAGGGCCAGGTCCAGCAGTCACATATTGTGGCCGGTTCATCAAGAACCTCACTGCATTGATTGCCCCACTGAGAGAACTAACGAAATACAATAGTGTTTGGGAGTGGTGGCCTGATCAGGAAGCATCATCCCAAGCCACCAAACCGGCTCTGTCTGAACACACCACGCTGGTCTATTTTGACCCCAACAAGGAGTCCGATCTGTCGGCTGATGCAAGTCCCACTGGTCTGGGGGCTGTCCTGTCTCAGAAACAAAGTGATGGTGAGTGGGCTTCCGTGGCCTATGCCAGCCGGGCGCTCAATGATACTGAACAACATTATTCACACATCGAGAAGGAAGCTATAGCTGTCCACTAGGGCGGTTGCCACTTCCATTTGTATCTTTATGGTCAGCCACTCATCATTCACACTGACCAGAAGCCGCTGATACCCCCTTTTTAACGGTTCCTCTTCTAAAACACCTCCCAGGATCGAGAAGTGGATCCTGCAACTGCAAGACTACTGCTTCTCTGTAATTTTCAACCTGGATCCCTGAATCCAGTGGACTATTTGTCTAGACATGCTAGGCCAGCCACCCTGCACGAGGCTTCTTATGCTGATGATACAGAGCAGTATGTGCGTTTAGTGGTAGAGAGATCACAACCTCTTCCTATCTCTCTGGTGGAAATGAGGAGAGCAAGTGTCGTCAGTTAACTATATCTGCTCTGACTTGAAAGTTGGCATCAACTTCTCCACAATGTGTCTAGAAAAAATGCAGATGCTCATCTGATGGTAACTTTGTTACATAAGGTCAGACATGAGTTGGCTGTATTCTCAGAGGGATGTCTTCTGAGTGGTCCACACTTAGTGATTCCTGGCTCCTTACAGCAGTGAGTAGTAGAACTGATCCATTCATCACATCAAGGTGTGGTTAAGACGAAATGCCGGCTCTGGAGCAAAGTGTGGTTCCGAGGTTTGGACGATCAGGTTAAACGGGCAGTGCACCACTGTTCGATGTGCCAAGTAGCTTGTCCAGCTGAGCCTCAAATGCCAATAATCACCGAAACGATGCCTTCTATACCATGGTTCAGGGCCAGTGCAGATACTGGAAGTCTGCCAGACGGTCGCCACATGCTTGTGGTGATCGACGATATCTCAAAATATCCAGAAATGGAAATTCTGTGTTCCATTACAGCCTCACAGACTATTCCTCGGCTGGAGAAAGTGATGGCCACTCATGGACTACTTAGTGAGCTACGAACTGACAATGTGCCTTCCTTCTCCAGTCAGGAGTTTGCAGTGTACTTGGTGTCTCGAGGAGTTGCTCATAGAAAAATCACTCCTAGATGGCCTCAGGTCAATGGCGAAGCTGAAAGATTTATGAGAGCGCTGAACAAAGTGTTACGAATTGCTGTCGCCCATGACCATAGCAAAGGCTCTGAAGTCTATGCTTTTCTCCGTGAGTACCACCTCACTCCTCATGCAACCACCGGAATACGTCCTATCACTTTGTGCATGAACTGGAAGGTGGGGGATACCAATCCTCATGTGAGGGAATCTTCCAGGGTCGTTGACCAGGCAGCTGAGGCTTTATCAAGAAGAAAAAACATACATGATCACATGTCAAGGAAGAGGCAGGCCAGACACAGGGAAATCCATGTTGGTGATCTAGTTCTGGTGAAAAATCGATGACATTGTAGCAAATGCTTCCTGCCTTTTGAAAAGGAACCTGGGGTGTGACTACCATCAAGGGTACCATGATTACGGCTCAGAAAGGCCATGATTGCATCATAAGACACATCCCTTTTTTTAAACTGTTCCAAGCACCTGATTCGGAAATCAGGGGTGCTTTCAGCCCCCTTACTAGTGATCCAGGTGCAACTGACGAGGATCTAGCTGATCAACACCCTGTGCAGGTTGTGAAGTCACCTGATCTGTCTACCAGAGATGTGGTGGGTCAACCTCCATCAGGAGGAGAGACAGAACTGACCATAAGTGATTGCCCTGGCCACCTAGCTCAGGAAGAAAGCAACTCAGTGCAGAACACTCCTCTGCCTCTAAGGCGAGGCTTAGAGTGATACCATCTGAGATCCAGACCAGAGGTTTCTACATGACTATGAGGATTTGTGCTGGGCTAAACACTCAATAGCTCAGTTTGTTTTTCGGTACGTTCACATGTCCTGGTGCTGACTTTGCAGATATTTTGTTCTCCCCAGTGGTCTATGTTTGTAATGTTGATTTGAGTATTTTGTTGTTTTGTCAGGGTAAAGGAGGAATGTTATGTTCAGTGACATTACTGTGGAACATTCCACCTATCGTATCACGATAGGGGAATATTGTTGGTGTGCCCCGCGTGTCTGGGCATAATGGTAATGTCCAAGACAGTGGTGTTTTGGTAAATAAAAAGGGTGAGGTGGTTTGCCTTGCGAGCCAAAATACATAACTGAAGTGTCAGAGACTTTATGTACGCGCAGCTTGCCAATTCTTCCCGCGCTGCGCAACTCAACAGTAATTTTCCATTAAAATTCCATTCCAATATTGAGGAAAACATAAATATTGTGAGTGAGTCTCCATGGAGTGGGCAATGGCAAGACATTCTGCTGGTTTGCCAGCCTGGAATCAAACCATGAATAAACCCCTCAGTGAAATCCAAAAATAAGATATCTAAGTAGTTGTTAAGTTCTCGCTCTGACATTTTGGAATACTCTTCCAGACAACACTGTCTCCGAATACCTTTCCCATGACTTATAAGATATATCTATATGGAAAAAATATATTGAAAGATCAGATGTAACTTGATGTAACCTATATGAAACTTGATGTGTCTCCTCCAGATTCCATGGTGTGTCTTTATCCTGTGAATGTACTTCAATTGTTACTTGTAAAATGCTCCTTGACCTCTTTGTTAGGTTACTGTAAGGAAATGCCTCCTTGGCATGGTTGCCCCCTGACTTTTTGCCTTTGCTGATGCTATGTTTACAATTGAAAGTGTGCTGAGGCCTGCTAACCAGGCCCCAGCACCAGTGTTCTTTCCCTAACCTGTACTTTTGTATCCACAATTGGCAGACCCTGGCATCCAGATAAGTCCCTTGTAACTGGTACTTCTAGTACCAAGGGCCCTGATGCCAAGGAAGGTCTCTAAGGGCTGCAGCATGTCTTATGCCACCCTGGAGACCTCTCACTCAGCACAGACACTCTGCTTGCCAGCTTGTGTGTGCTAGTGAGGACAAAACGAGTAAGTCGACATGGCACTCCCCTCAGGGTGCCATGCCAGCCTCTCACTGCCTATGCAGTATAGGTAAGACACCCCTCTAGCAGGCCTTACAGCCCTAAGGCAGGGTGCACTATACCATAGGTGAGGGTACCAGTGCATGAGCATGGTACCCCTACAGTGTCTAAACAAAACCTTAGACATTGTAAGTGCAGGGTAGCCATAAGAGTATATGGTCTGGGAGTCTGTCAAACACGAACTCCACAGCACCATAATGGCTACACTGAAAACTGGGAAGTTTGGTATCAAACTTCTCAGCACAATAAATGCACACTGATGCCAGTGTACATTTTATTGTAAAATACACCCCAGAGGGCACCTTAGAGGTGCCCCCTGAAACTTAACCGACTATCTGTGTAGGCTGACTAGTTTTAGCAGCCTGCCACAAACCGAGACATGTTGCTGGCCCCATGGGGAGAGTGCCTTTGTCACTCTGAGGCCAGTAACAAAGCCTGCACTGGGTGGAGATGCTAACACCTCCCCCAGGCAGGAATTGTCACACCTGGCGGTGAGCCTCAAAGGCTCACCTCCTTTGTGCCAACCCAGCAGGACACTCCAGCTAGTGGAGTTGCCCGCCCCCTCCGGCCAGGCCCCACTTTTGGCGGCAAGGCCGGAGAAGATAATGAGAAAAACAAGGAGGAGTCACTGACCAGTCAGGACAGCCCCTAAGGTGTCCTGAGCTGAGGTGACTCTAACTTTTAGAAATCCTCCATCTTGCAGATGGAGGATTCCCCCAATAGGGTTAGGAATGTGACCCCCTCCCCTTGGGAGGGGGCACAAAGAGGGTGTACCCACCCTCAGGGCTAGTAGCCATTGGCTACTAACCCCCCAGACCTAAACACGCCCTTAAATTTAGTATTTAAGGGCTACCCTGAACCCTAGAAAATTAGATTCCTGCAACTACAAGAAGAAGGACTGCCTAGCTGAAAACCCCTGCAGAGGAAGACCAGAAGACGACAACTGCCTTGGCTCCAGAAACTCACCGGCCTGTCTCCTGCCTTCCAAAGATCCTGCTCCAGCGACGCCTTCCAAAGGGACCAGCGACCTCGACATCCTCTGAGGACTGCCCCTGCTTCGAAAAGACAAGAAACTCCCGAGGACAGCGGACCTGCTCCAAGAAAGGCTACAACTTTGTTTCTAGCAGCCTTGAAAGAACCCTGCAAGCTCCCCGCAAGAAGCGTGAGACTTGCAACACTGCACCCGGCGACCCCGACTCGGCTGGTGGCGATCCAACACCTCAGGAGGGACCCCAGGACTACTCTAAGACTGTGAGTACAAAAACCTGTCCCCCCTGAGCCCCCACAGCGCCGCCTGCAGAGGGAATCCCGAGGCTTCCCCTGACCGCGACTCTTTGAATCCTAAGTCCCGACACCTGGGAGAGACCCTGCACCCGCAGCCCCCAGGACCTGAAGGACCGGACTTTCACTGGAGGAGTGACCCCCAGGAGTCCCTCTCCCTTGATCAAGTGGAGGTTTCCCCGAGGAACCCCCCCCTTGCCTGCCTGCAGCGCTGAAGAGATCCCGAGATCTCTCATAGACTAACATTGCGAACCCGACGCTTGTTTCTACACTGCACCCGGCCGCCCCCGCGCCGCTGAGGGTGAAATTTCTGTGTGGGCTTGTGTCCCCCCCGGTGCCCTACAAAACCCCCCTGGTCTGCCCTCCGAAGACGCGGGTACTTACCTGCAAGCAGACCGGAACCGGGGCACCCCCTTCTCTCCATTCTAGCCTATGTGTTTTGGGCACCACTTCGAACTCTGCACCTGACCGGCCCTGAGCTGCTGGTGTGGTGACTTTGGGGTTGCTCTGAACCCCCAACGGTGGGCTACCTTGGACCAAGAACTAAGCCCTGTAAGTGTCTTACTTACCTGGTTAACCTAACAAATACTTACCTCCCCTAGGAACTGTGAAAATTGCACTGTGTCCACTTTTAAAACAGCTATTTGTGAATAACTGGAAAAGTATACATGCAATTTTGATGATTTGAAGTTCCTAAAGTACTTACCTGCAATACCTTTCGAATGAGATATTACATGTAGAATTTGAACCTGTGGTTCTTAAAATAAACTAAGAAAAGATATTTTTCTATATAAAAACCTATTGGCTGGATTTGTCTCTGAGTGTGTGTACCTCATTTATTGTCTATGTGTATGTACAACAAATGCTTAACACTACTCCTTGGATAAGCCTACTGCTCGACCACACTACCACAAAATAGAGCACTAGTATTATCTATTTTTACCACTATTTTACCTCTAAGGGGAACCCTTGGACTCTGTGCATGCTATTCCTTACTTCGAAATAGCACATACAGAGCCAACTTCCTACATTGGTGGATCAGCGGTGGGGTACAAGACTTTGCATTTGCTGGACTACTCAGCCAATACCTGATCACACGACAAATTCCAAAATTGTCATTAGAAATTCATTTTTGCAATTTGAAATTTTTCTAAATTCTTAAAAGTCCTGCTAGGGCCTTGTGTGTTAAGTCCCTGTTTAGCATTGTCTTTTAGAGTTTAAAAGTTTGTTAAAAGTTTGAAATTAGATTCTAGAAACAGTTTTAGATTCTTTAAAAAGTCTCCCAACTTTTAGCAAAATAATGTCTGATACAGAGATGAATGTGGTGGAACTCGACACCACACCTTACCTCCATCTTAAGATGAGGGAGCTAAGGTCTCTCTGTAATATCAAAAAAATAACCATTGGCTCCAGACCTACCAAAATTCAGCTCCAGGAGCTGTTGGCAGAGTTTGAAAAAGCCAACCCCTCTGATGATGACCTCACAGAGGAAGAAATTAGTGACTTGGAGGCCAATGTCCCTCCTCCAGTCCTAAATAGGGAGAACAGGACCCCTCAAGTCCTGTCTCCAACTGTGTTAGTCAGAAATAGTGAGTCCCTCACAGGAGGGTCCCACATTTCTGAAATCACTGAGGATGCTCTCAGTGAAGATGACCTCCTGTTAGCCAGGATGGCCAAAAGATTGGCTTTAGAGAGACAGCTCCTAGCCATAGAAAGGGAAAGACAAGAGATGGGCCTAGGACCCATCAATGGTGGCAGCAATATAAATAGGGTCAGAGATTCTCCTGACAAGTTAAAAATCCCCAAAGGGATTGTGACAAAATTTGAAGATGGTGATGACATCACCAAGTGGTTCACAGCTTTTGAGAGGGCTTGTGTAACCAGAAAAGTGAACAGATCTCACTGGGGTGCTCTCCTTTGGGAAATGTTCACTGGAAAGTGTAGGGATAGACTCCTCACACTCTCTGGAAAAGATGCAGAATCTTATGACCTCATGAAGGGTACCCTGATTGAGGGCTTTGGATTCTCCACTGAGGAGTACAGGATTAGGTTCAGGGGGGCTCAAAAATCCTCGAGCCAGACCTGGGTTGACTTTGTTGACTACTCAGTGAAAACACTAGATGGTTGGATTCAAGGCAGTGGTGTAAGTAATTATGATGGGCTGTACAATTTATTTGTGAAAGAACACCTGTTAAGTAATTGTTTCAATGATAAACTGCATCAGCATCTGGTAGACCTAGGACCAATTTCTCCCCAAGAATTGGGAAAGAAGGCGGACCATTGGGTCAAGACAAGGGTGTCCAAGACTTCAACAGGGGGTGACCAAAAGAAAGGGGTCACAAAGACTCCCCAGGGGAAGGGTGATGAGACAACCAAAACTAAAAATAGTAAAGAGTCTTCTACAGGCCCCCAAAAACCTGCACAGGAGGGTGGGCCCAGAGCCTCTTCACAAAACAATGGGTACAAGGGTAAAAACTTTGATCCCAAAAAGGCCTGGTGTCATAGCTGTAAACAGCATGGACACCAAACTGGAGACAAGGCCTGTCCCAAGAAAGGTTCCACTCCAAACTCCCATCCAGGTAACACTGGTATGGCTAGTCTCCAAGTGGGATCAACAGTGTGCCCAGAGCAAATCAGGGTCCACACGGAAGCTACTCTAGTTTCTGAGGGTGGGGTGGATTTAGCCACACTAGCTGTCTGGCCGCCTAACATGCAAAAATACAGACAGCAACTCTTAATTAATGGGACTAGAATAGAGGGCCTGAGGGATACAGGTGCCAGTGTCACCATGGTGACAGAGAAACTGGTTTCCCCTGGCCAATACCTGACTGGAAAAACTTACACAGTCACCAACGCTGACAATCAGAGAAAAGTACATCCCATGGCAATGGTTACTTTAGAATGGGGAGGGGTCAATGGCCTGAAACAGGTGGTGGTCTCCTCAAATATCCCAGTGGACTGTCTGCTTGGAAATGACCTGGAGTCCTCAGCATGGGCTGAGGTAGAACTAAAAACCCATGCAGCAATGCTGGGTATCCCTGAACTGGTGTGTGTGAAAACAAGAGCACAATGCAAGGCACAGGGTGAACAAGTAGAGCTGGAGTCTGGAAGAATGGCCCAGCCTACCAAGAGAACAGGAAAGTCAGTTGGGAAACCAACTACAACACAGCAAAAGAAAGGGAACCTCTCTTCTCAGGAAGAAGTTCTGCCCTCTGATGGAACTGAGCCTTTGGAGCTTGAACCTTATCAGGTTGAGCTCTTAGGCCCAGGGGGACCCTCAAGGGAGGAGCTGTGTAAGGGACAAGAAACCTGTCCCTCTCTTGAAGGCCTTAGGCAGCAAGCTGCTGAAGAGTCCAAAGGCAAGAAAAATGGAACGCATAGGGTCTATTGGGAAGATGGACTCCTGTACACTGAGGCCAGAGACCCCAAACCTGGTGCCACTAGGAGAGTGGTAGTGCCTCAGCTGTTCAGGAAGTTCATCCTAACATTGGCCCATGACATTCCCCTTGCTGGACATTTGGGACAAACCAAGACGTGGGAGAGGTTAGTCAACCACTTCTACTGGCCCAATATGTCCAACATGGTTAAGGAGTTTTGCCTCTCCTGCCCCACCTGTCAAGCCAGTGGTAAGACAGGTGGACATCCAAAGGCCCCCCTCATTCCACTTCCAGTGGTGGGGGTTCCCTTTGAAAGAGTGGGTGTGGACATAGTTGGTCCACTGGAACCTCCCACAGCCTCAGGAAATATGTATATCCTGGTAGTAGTGGATCATGCTACCAGGTATCCTGAAGCTATTCCCCTTAGGTCGACTACTGCCCCTGCAGTAGCCAAGGCCCTCATTGGTATCTTTACCAGAGTGGGTTTCCCTAAGGAGGTGGTGTCTGACAGAGGTACCAACTTCATGTCAGCATACCTAAAGCACATGTGGAATGAGTGTGGGGTGACTTATAAATTCACTACACCATACCATCCACAAACTAATGGCTTAGTTGAGAGATTCAACAAGACATTAAAGGGCATGATCATGGGGCTCCCAGAAAAACTCAAAAGGAGATGGGATGTCCTCTTGCCATGCCTGCTTTTCGCTTACAGAGAGGTGCCACAGAAGGGAGTAGGATTCTCACCCTTTGAACTTCTGTTTGGTCATCCTGTAAGGGGACCACTTGCCCTTGTTAAAGAAGGCTGGGAGAGACCTCTCCATGAGCCTAAACAGGACATAGTGGACTATGTACTTGGCCTTCGCTCTAGAATGGCAGAGTACATGGAAAAGGCAACCAAAAACCTTGAGGCCAGCCAACAGCTCCAGAAGTTTTGGTATGACCAAAAGGCTGCACTGGTTGAGTTCCAACCAGGGCAGAAAGTCTGGGTTCTGGAGCCTGTGGCTCCCAGGGCACTCCAGGACAAATGGAGTGGCCCTTACCCAGTACTAGAAAGGAAGAGTCAGGTCACCTACCTGGTGGACCTGGGCACAAGCAGGAGCCCCAAGAGGGTGATCCATGTGAACCGCCTTAAGCTCTTCCATGACAGGGCTGATGTCAATCTGTTGATGGTAACAGATGAGGATCAGGAGGCAGAGAGTGAACCTCTCCCTGACCTTCTGTCATCAGACCCAAAAGATGGCACAGTAGATGGAGTGATCTACTCAGACACCCTCTCTGGCCAACAGCAAGCTGATTGTAGGAGAGTCCTACAACAGTTTCCTGAACTCTTCTCCTTAACCCCTGGTCAGACACACCTGTGTACCCATGATGTGGACACAGGAGACAGCATGCCTGTCAAGAACAAAATCTTTAGACAGTCTGACCATGTTAAGGAAAGCATCAAGGTGGAAGTCCACAAGATGCTGGAATTGGGAGTAATTGAGCGCTCTGACAGCCCCTGGGCTAGCCCAGTGGTCTTAGTCCCCAAACCTCACACCAAAGATGGAAAGAAAGAGATGAGGTTTTGTGTGGACTACAGAGGGCTCAATTCTGTCACCAAGACAGATGCTCATCCAATTCCAAGAGCTGATGAGCTCATAGACAAATTAGGTGCTGCCAAATTCTTAAGTACCTTTGACTTGACAGCAGGGTACTGGCAAATAAAAATGGCACCTGGAGCAAAAGAGAAAACAGCATTCTCCACACCTGATGGGCATTATCAGTTTACTGTTATGCCCTTTGGTTTAAAGAATGCCCCTGCCACCTTCCAAAGGTTGGTGAATCAAGTCCTTGCTGGCTTGGAGTCCTTTAGCACAGCTTATCTTGATGATATTGCTGTCTTTAGCTCCACCTGGCAGGATCACCTGGTCCACCTGAAGAAGGTTTTGAAGGCTCTGCAATTTGCAGGCCTCTCTATCAAGGCATCCAAATGCCAGATAGGGCAGGGAACTGTGGTTTACTTGGGACACCTTGTAGGTGGAGGCCAGGTTCAGCCACTCCAACCCAAGATCCAGACTATTCTGGACTGGGTAGCTCCAAAAACCCAGACTCAAGTCAGGGCATTCCTTGGCTTGACTGGGTATTACAGGAGGTTTGTGAAGGGATATGGATCCATTGTGACAGCCCTCACTGAACTCACCTCCAAGAAAATGCCCAAGAAAGTGAACTGGACTGTGGAATGCCAACAGGCCTTTGACACCCTGAAACAAGCAATGTGCTCAGCACCAGTTCTCAAAGCTCCAGATTATTCTAAGCAGTTCATTGTGCAGACTGATGCCTCTGAACATGGGATAGGGGCAGTTTTGTCCCAAACAAATGATGATGGCCTTGACCAGCCTGTTGCTTTCATTAGCAGGAGGTTACTCCCCAGGGAGCAGCGTTGGAGTGCCATTGAGAGGGAGGCCTTTGCTGTGGGTTGGTCCCTGAAGAAGCTGAGACCATACCTCTTTGGGACTCACTTCCTAGTTCAAACTGACCACAGACCTCTCAAATGGCTGATGCAAATGAAAGGTGAAAATCCTAAACTGTTGAGGTGGTCCATCTCCCTACAGGGAATGGACTTTATAGTGGAACACAGACCTGGGACTGCCCATGCCAATGCAGATGGCCTTTCCAGGTTCTTCCACTTAGAAAATGAAGACTCTCTTGGGAAAGGTTAGTCTCATCCTCTTTCGTTTGGGGGGGGTTGTGTAAGGAAATGCCTCCTTGGCATGGTTGCCCCCTGACTTTTTGCCTTTGCTGATGCTATGTTTACAATTGAAAGTGTGCTGAGGCCTGCTAACCAGGCCCCAGCACCAGTGTTCTTTCCCTAACCTGTACTTTTGTATCCACAATTGGCAGACCCTGGCATCCAGATAAGTCCCTTGTAACTGGTACTTCTAGTACCAAGGGCCCTGATGCCAAGGAAGGTCTCTAAGGGCTGCAGCATGTCTTATGCCACCCTGGAGACCTCTCACTCAGCACAGACACTCTGCTTGCCAGCTTGTGTGTGCTAGTGAGGACAAAACGAGTAAGTCGACATGGCACTCCCCTCAGGGTGCCATGCCAGCCTCTCACTGCCTATGCAGTATAGGTAAGACACCCCTCTAGCAGGCCTTACAGCCCTAAGGCAGGGTGCACTATACCATAGGTGAGGGTACCAGTGCATGAGCATGGTACCCCTACAGTGTCTAAACAAAACCTTAGACATTGTAAGTGCAGGGTAGCCATAAGAGTATATGGTCTGGGAGTCTGTCAAACACGAACTCCACAGCACCATAATGGCTACACTGAAAACTGGGAAGTTTGGTATCAAACTTCTCAGCACAATAAATGCACACTGATGCCAGTGTACATTTTATTGTAAAATACACCCCAGAGGGCACCTTAGAGGTGCCCCCTGAAACTTAACCGACTATCTGTGTAGGCTGACTAGTTTTAGCAGCCTGCCACAAACCGAGACATGTTGCTGGCCCCATGGGGAGAGTGCCTTTGTCACTCTGAGGCCAGTAACAAAGCCTGCACTGGGTGGAGATGCTAACACCTCCCCCAGGCAGGAATTGTCACACCTGGCGGTGAGCCTCAAAGGCTCACCTCCTTTGTGCCAACCCAGCAGGACACTCCAGCTAGTGGAGTTGCCGGCCCCCTCCGGCCAGGCCCCACTTTTGGCGGCAAGGCCGGAGAAGATAATGAGAAAAACAAGGAGGAGTCACTGACCAGTCAGGACAGCCCCTAAGGTGTCCTGAGCTGAGGTGACTCTAACTTTTAGAAATCCTCCATCTTGCAGATGGAGGATTCCCCCAATAGGGTTAGGAATGTGACCCCCTCCCCTTGGGAGGGGGCACAAAGAGGGTGTACCCACCCTCAGGGCTAGTAGCCATTGGCTACTAACCCCCCAGACCTAAACACGCCCTTAAATTTAGTATTTAAGGGCTACCCTGAACCCTAGAAAATTAGATTCCTGCAACTACAAGAAGAAGGACTGCCTAGCTGAAAACCCCTGCAGAGGAAGACCAGAAGACGACAACTGCCTTGGCTCCAGAAACTCACCGGCCTGTCTCCTGCCTTCCAAAGATCCTGCTCCAGCGACGCCTTCCAAAGGGACCAGCGACCTCGACATCCTCTGAGGACTGCCCCTGCTTCGAAAAGACAAGAAACTCCCGAGGACAGCGGACCTGCTCCAAGAAAGGCTACAACTTTGTTTCTAGCAGCCTTGAAAGAACCCTGCAAGCTCCCCGCAAGAAGCGTGAGACTTGCAACACTGCACCCGGCGACCCCGACTCGGCTGGTGGCGATCCAACACCTCAGGAGGGACCCCAGGACTACTCTAAGACTGTGAGTACAAAAACCTGTCCCCCCTGAGCCCCCACAGCGCCGCCTGCAGAGGGAATCCCGAGGCTTCCCCTGACCGCGACTCTTTGAATCCTAAGTCCCGAGACCCGCAGCCCCCAGGACCTGAAGGACCGGACTTTCACTGGAGGAGTGACCCCCAGGAGTCCCTCTCCCTTGATCAAGTGGAGGTTTCCCCGAGGAACCCCCCCCTTGCCTGCCTGCAGCGCTGAAGAGATCCCGAGATCTCTCATAGACTAACATTGCGAACCCGACGCTTGTTTCTACACTGCACCCGGCCGCCCCCGCGCCGCTGAGGGTGAAATTTCTGTGTGGGCTTGTGTCCCCCCCGGTGCCCTACAAAACCCCCCTGGTCTGCCCTCCGAAGACGCGGGTACTTACCTGCAAGCAGACCGGAACCGGGGCACCCCCTTCTCTCCATTCTAGCCTATGTGTTTTGGGCACCACTTCGAACTCTGCACCTGACCGGCCCTGAGCTGCTGGTGTGGTGACTTTGGGGTTGCTCTGAACCCCCAACGGTGGGCTACCTTGGACCAAGAACTAAGCCCTGTAAGTGTCTTACTTACCTGGTTAACCTAACAAATACTTACCTCCCCTAGGAACTGTGAAAATTGCACTGTGTCCACTTTTAAAACAGCTATTTGTGAATAACTGGAAAAGTATACATGCAATTTTGATGATTTGAAGTTCCTAAAGTACTTACCTGCAATACCTTTCGAATGAGATATTACATGTAGAATTTGAACCTGTGGTTCTTAAAATAAACTAAGAAAAGATATTTTTCTATATAAAAACCTATTGGCTGGATTTGTCTCTGAGTGTGTGTACCTCATTTATTGTCTATGTGTATGTACAACAAATGCTTAACACTACTCCTTGGATAAGCCTACTGCTCGACCACACTACCACAAAATAGAGCACTAGTATTATCTATTTTTACCACTATTTTACCTCTAAGGGGAACCCTTGGACTCTGTGCATGCTATTCCTTACTTCGAAATAGCACATACAGAGCCAACTTCCTACAGTTACGTTCTGGTGCTCAATGCTATGATAGAAAATGAAAGCAAACACATTATTGGCAAAACTGTACTTTTCAAATTTAAGAATGAACATCTTTGCTGTTTTTGGAAATGTTAAATAGTTTATTAGAATATAATAAAGGTACTAACATGTACGTCTCCAAAACCCTTTTATCAGTCAAATAGCATATTTGTTGTTAGAAAATAATAAATACCGCTGAACACTATTGTTCTATTCATAAAGGTAAATATGCAAGTGCAGACTTATGCTTACTACTACACCTTGTAGTTACTTTACACCTTTTTGCTGTTTACCATATCTGAGTGTAAAATTAGGCCAGGGTGTATATTTATATGCCTCCACCCCTCTAGGGAGCCTCTTAAACCAGGATTATTAGTGTAAAGTTACTATTCGTTACTTTTCACACATAACCAGAGACCCTTGTGTTCATGCCAGCGGTCTCACTATGGAAAAGGAAGGGAAAAATTCAAGAAAGTGTTATTAAAATGTAAAACTGCTCATAGTTTACTATCAAATATTAATGTAACATAATTTTACTCTTTCAGTCCTACGACTAAGAAACTAAAATGTTGCAGCACATTAACTCAAATGTGTATTAAATAATGAATTAGTTAAAATATATGTAATTCATTCTTGACTAATATTTCTTAAAAGGAATAAATTTAAAAAATCTCACCCACAGTAACATTTTTATTTTTACTTATTATGCATTACATTTTAACAGTAATGTAGAAAATAATTTAGTTTATGTTTATGTTTAAAAATAATTTATTTTTAATATGAAAATGATTATTATTTAATTGTATAAGAATATAATACTGTATTAATTGTACGTGCATTTTTTACATTAAACAAAATATATATGTAATTTTAAAGTCAAAATAATTGAATTTATTTATTTAACATTATTTCCTGTGGTATGTTGTTTTAAGTCCCCTGCTCCATTATTATCTAGGGGATTGTGTTGCAGTACCTGTGAGTAGTGAATTGTGGTTGGTGCTGGAATTACTTCAAGGCAGAGACCTGAGAACACTAACTACTGTTTTGATACCTTTTTGACTGAGGTAACTTTAGAAGTGTAGTTTGTGTACAGCAATGGACTTACTCTTTTGTGGGGGGTGTTTGTATTTGTATTTACCTTCCAAAACTCCTCCTTATACCTTCCTAGACCCCTCTCATTAAGGTGCAAGTATTCCCCATTTTCCAGCCGCTCCCCCATCCCTCCCACATTTACTACTAAAACGTGGACCTCCGTGTACGGAGATGTCCGCAAACATGGCAGAGACCCTGCATAGAAGAGACATGAGTGGGAGAGGTGGAGCACTCCACACGTAGGTTAATGATTACAGTTTTGTGATATGGGATTTGATTTAGTCTAGAGAAGATGTGCTCAAAGTTACTAGACTGAGTCAACTCCCTTACAATGTTTTATTATCATATATGTATTGTGAGATATTAACCTTTTACGTGCTGTTGGCTACATTTCCATAGTGTAGAACTGATTAGCTCACTCATTACTACTACTACTACTAATAATAATAATGATGATGATATTAGTAATAATAATGACAATAAAAATAAAAATGTTTTTAAAGAGGGTTTAAGACCGGATTCGAGCAACTTCTACATGCTGTAAACAGCAGCTGTTATTCTATTACCCAACGCTATGGCTTGCACCGTTTACCATTTCAATATTCATGACATGCAGATATCAACAATTTTGCCTTTGAGGCAGGTCTAATCAGTTGTGCTTTTTGTAGGGGGAAGGTAGCTTAACATAAACTATTTTATTGTCAAACAAGCTGTTTACTACATTACCAATAGAAATTCCGTTTAATCAACCTTTACATCAAGCTACGTTTTTCTTTTTGCTTGTTTTTGATTTATTAGTGACCTCTAGTGGCCATTTTATTTATAGCTCCGCAAAATAAGAAAGTCTCTGTAGAATTTCTCATTACTTCGTTAATATTTTTCTTCAGGGTATTACAGTATTCTTTTCTAGTTTTATTTATATAGCACTTTATAGCCCCCAAAAGGCACCAAAGTGCACTTGCAGATCTTTTGGACTGCTCTGTGGGAGTGCTATGGATGGAGGAAAGTGACTGCCTCTTATAAACAGTGTATATGATGTCTCATGAGAACAAGGGATGTGCTCCTGTTGTGTGAATTTAAAGTGAAAAGGGGTGATCAATAGTAGATATTAGTATAAAGGTGTGTAGGAAATGTGTGAATGCATTGTAGACTGCATATGCCCGCTGGTAAAGAGGGATGCTGTAGAAGTTTTTTTAATGTGCAGATCTGCGTGACAATTTGTGCACATTTTTTATTTTTAGGTTGTATATGATTCTAATTGATGAAATGGTAATATTGTGCATAGAACTACAAGCAAAATAAGTTCAGAGGTGTATTTAAACATGATTTAGGTCCTCATTTCGAGTGTGGCGGTTCCAGGACTGCCACACTCCAGACGGTCCGACCGCCCAATTACAACCCTGGCAGGCAGACCCACCATGGGACCACCGTACCTTCCAGGAACATAGTTTCCGATAGCATGATGGCAGTCAGAGATGTACTCAGCCAGGGAACTCAGCACCGCCTGGCTGATTACAACTCCCCTCACTGCCAGCCTTTCCATGGCAGTCTGTCCAGCATGGAAAGGCACGCAGTGAGGGTTTGCAGACAGTGCTTATTCCGAGGGTGCTGGCTGGCCCACTCTGTGCTACAGGGTAGCACTTAACTCCTCTAAGGAAGCCGAGTGCAATCTCGTAACACTGCCCCTGACGGTCTGACCAGCGGAAACCCTCTATTGCAACAGGGCAAGGGGTGACACCACCCCCATGGCATTGGCATACTCCCAGTGAGTTTGGCAATCCCGTGGTGGGACCACCAAACTCTTGTCATATTTTCAAGTGCGACACCATTTTATTAGAAATGGATGCTGTGTTCTGTTCTCATCTGCTCATTCCCTCCTCCCAATCAGAGACCATCTGCAAACTTTCTCTTCTCACAGTTTTCCGTGGACATGACAGATGTAACATCAATTTTACCACTGGTTATAAAGCATGTGTTGTAAATGAAGATTTCTTTGTGTTCTTTATGTATCATTTTGGAGGACTTCTTCTGGAATTTCCAATGTAGTACTAATGAAGGCATTTTTTTTATAAAGGTGTTTGAACAGAAAACGTTTCACATTGTATTTCCACATCTCCGGACTACTATTGCTGAGGCAGCTAGGGGAGATTTACCTTACCTTAATAAATGGGTTAGTACTAAGAATTAATATTTGTGACACTGTTTATTCTGATTTGCACAACGTGAGCTAACCATGATCATGCCATGTTGAATCTGCAGTTTTGCTAATTTCTCATGAAAAAAATGTTTATAAAAACCTTTTATGAATCAGGACTACCTTACATTTTATTTCCAGAACTCTGTCTGATTTTATTGTAATTTTCCTTACAAAGAATGCTGCAAGAACTCTTTATGAGTATAACTCATCATCATAAACTTTATTTCGGCATCCAGTGTTATAAAAGTCACATCGCACCACAATAAATAATAACTTAAAATTCATAAAATTAAACTTGGCTAAAAATAAATAAAACATGATAATGCACAAAATGCATTACAATAAAAGAGGAGTGTGGCAAAACACAGTTCCAGGATACAGTAATGGTGCAAAAATGAACATGTAAGACTGTTGGGACATAGGGTTAGACAGTCTTAGTCAATTTCCTTCTGATGCGCCACATTCCTCTGAGACATTTGGCAACTGCAATGGCAATGGGCATACTGGAGTCTGATTTTAAAATTCTCATGGCTGCAGCGTGACCTCGGGTCCCAAGCCGTTTGCAGGTTGGCGTGAGCCATTTCCTTTGTAGGGGAGCGCAGAATGGGCATGCAAAGAGGACATAGGCAGTTGACTCCTGGTGCAGGTTGCAGCAGGGGCATAATTTGGATCTAGGGGCCTTATTCTGCCATCTGCTGGTAAAGGTTTTGAGAGGGAGGGAACCGAATCTGAATTGCATTTAGAGCTTCCTATCAGTTGGATCATGAATGCTGTCCAGGTAAGGTTCTAGCACCCATGTAGACTTGAAGTCCAGAACTCAATAGTCACCCTAATGAGAGAGAGTGAGATATAGACTGGGTTACCCACTCCCAGTAGAAGGACTTCACTCTTTCTTTGGTTGGTGGTGGACCTGTGTATGAAGAGTTCCATGAGTCTCCCATCCCAATGGCAATCAATTCTGTCTTAACTGAATGGATCCACCAGATCTTATTGGAGGTGTCCAAGGAACCAACTTCCCTAAATGCGGTGGCATAGGAGGAAAGTTTGAGAGTTGCCATGATGCTCCTCCAAAACAACAGCAATCTGAGACCGACTATGGCTGCTAGTGGTTTGCAGGCCAGATCCAAGTGTAAAGGAAGAAGCGGGGTGCTCGGGGCGTGACTCTCAATTTTAGGGAATAGCTGCTTATCAGGAATAATATTTCTGATGCTGATTTTGTATTTCTGTATCTGAGTCTTTATGAAATGTCTCACTATAATTTCTGTAATGCCTCTTGAGATTTCCTGTAATAAATCTTTTAAATTGATTTCTGATCTAGAACTCAATTATTGAGTGGTCTTAGTCACAATTTGATCGTATTGGTTTATACTGTGCCATATTGATGGAGGCAAGGAAAGTAGGGGATGTCTCTAGCTGCTAGATGATTAGTGTGGAGGAGCCAAGCTGCCAAGGTAAAACCTGGAGGGTCTAAAAATATTGGGTTTCATTTGACTTTGGCGTTCCTCCGGTCCTCTCTACCAGCTGTCCCACTTGGATTCAGGTAATACCTTGCCTTCCCACGCAGGACAGCACCCCTGTGCACCTCGTCTTTTGCAGCTGCCAAGGCTTATTGGCGCTTCCTCCAAGGGGATTTCAGGCATCGTGTAGCTCCAGCCCCAGCACTCCTTCTTGCGACACACAGCTCCCTGAGTGGCTCTTCTGCGATGTGGGACTTCTTTTCATAGTGCTGCATGGACTTCATTTGCACCTTCTGTGTCCCCATACTATGGGACTCCTGTGCGTGCTGCTTGTCCTTCTGTGGGCTCTCTGCAACGCTGAGGGCCCCCTCTGACTCCCACTCCTGGGTTGAGTCCTCCTGGGCCTTGCTGGTCCCCGGCAGCACCACTTTCCGCCAACCACAAGTTTTTACCTGTGCCAAGGCTTGTTGGCGAATCCGAACACGCAAACCCGACTGCAATTTTCCTTTCGACATGGGACATTACCTGTATCCTCCAGGAACTCGACTCCGACTCCAGGGCTGCAGTGCTTACTCTTCTTCCTCACTGTTGACCAACTCCTGCATCCTCAGCTTGGTGGGTAGGGGTTTCTACCCCCATTGGACTTTGCTGTGTCTTCTGGACTTGGTCCCCTCTTTCGGAATCCACTGTTGGTTTTCTGCAGTCATCTCTGGGTTTTTGCAATCCTCAGCTTGGTGGTGTAGGAAAGTACCATCTTGCCTGGAATGTTACCCCCATATTTCACTGTATATATGTTGTTTTAGTTGTATGTGTCACTGGGACCCTGCCAGCCAGGGCCCCAGTGCTCATAAGTGTGCCCTGTATGTGTTACCTGTGTTATGACTAACTGTCTCACTGAGGCTCTGCTAATCAGAACCTCAGTGGTTATGCTCTCTCATTTCATTCCAAATTGTCACTAACAGGCTAGTGACCAATTTTACCAATTTACATTGGCATACTGGAACACCCTTATAATTCCCTAGTATATGGTACTGAGGTACCCAGGGTATTGGGGTTCCAGGAGATCCCTATGGGCTGCAGCATTTCTTTTGCCACCCATAGGAAGCTCTAACAATTCTTACACAGGCCTGCCACTGCAGCCTGAGTGAAATAACGTCCACGTTATTTCACAGCCATTTTACACTGCACTTAAGTAACTTATAAGTCACCTATATGTCTAACCTTTACCTGGTAAAGGTTGGGTGCTAAGTTACTTAGTGTGTGGGCACCCTGGCACTAGCCAAGGTGCCCCCACATTGTTCAGGGCCAATTCCCCGGACTTTGTGAGTGCGGGGACACCATTACACGTGTGCACTATACATAGGTCACTACCTATGTATAGCTTCACAATGGTAACTCCGAATATGGCCATGTAACATGTCTATGATCATGGAATTGCCCCCCAATGCCATCCTAGCATTGGTGGGACAATCCCATGATCCCCCTGGTCTCTAGCACAGACCCGGGTACTACCAAACTGCCTTTCCCGGGGTTTCACTGCAGCTGCTGCTGCTGCCAACCCCTCAGACAGGTTTCTGCCCTCCTGGGGTCCAGCCAGGCTTGGCCCAGGAAGGCAGAACAAAGGACTTCCTCAGAGAGAGGGTGTTACACCCTCTCCCTTTGGAAAAAGGTGTCAGGGCTGGGGAGGAGTAGCCTCCCCCAACTTCTGGAAATGCTTTGATGGGCACAGATGGTGCCCATCTCTGCATAAGCCTGTCTGCACCGGTTCAGGTACCCCTTAGCCCTGCTCTGGCTCAAAACTGGACAAAGGAAAGGGGAGTGACCACTCCCCTGACCTGTACCTCCCCTGGGAGGTGCCCAGAGCTAGACCAGTGTGCTCCAGACCTCTGCCATCTTGGAAACAGAGGTGCTGCTGGCACACTGGACTGCTCTCAGTGGCCAGTGCCAGCAGGTGACGTCAGAGACTCCTTCTGATAGGCTCCTTCAGGTGTTGCTAGCCTATCCTCTCTCCTAAGTAGCCAAACCTCCTTTTCTGGCTATTTAGGGTCTCTGCTTCGGGGAATTCCTTAGATAACGAATGCAAGAGCTCATCAGAGTTCCTCTGCATCTCTCTCTTCACCTTCTGCCAAGGAATCGACTGCTGACCGCGCTGGAAGCCTGCAAAACTGCAACAAAGTAGCAAAGACGACTACTGCGACATTGTAACGCTGATCCTGCCGCCTTCTCGACTGTTTGCCTGGTGGTGCATGCTGTGGGGGTAGTCTGCCTCCTCTCTGCACTAGAAGCTCCGAAGAAATCTCCAGTGGGTCGACGGAATCTTCCCCCTGCAACAGCAGGCACCAAAGAACTGCATCACCGGTCCTCTGGGTCTTCTCTCAGCACGACGAGCGAGGTCCCTTGAACTCAGCAACTCTGTCCAAGTGACTCCCACAGTCCAGTGACTCTTCACTCCAAGTTTGGTGGAGGTAAGTCCTTGCCTCCCCACGCCAGACTGCATTGCTGGGAACCGTGTGTTTTGCAGCTACTCCGGCTCCTATGCACTCACCGAGGATTTCCTTTGTGCACAGCCAAGCCTGGGTCCCCGGCACTCTAACCTGCATTACACGACCTCCTGAGTTGTCCTCCGGCTTCGTGGGACCCTCTTGTGTAACTTCGGGTGAGCTCCGGTTCACTCCACTTTGTAGTGCCTGTTCCGGCACTTCTGCGGGTGCTGCTTGCTTCTGAGTGGGCTCCTTCTCTTGCTGGACGCCCCCTCTGTCTCCTCACGCAGTTGGCGACATCCTGGTCCCTCCTGGGCCACAGCAGCATCCAAAAACCCTAACCGCGACCCTTGCAGCTAGCAAGGCTTGTTTGCGGTCTCTCTGCACGAAAACACTTCTGCACGACTCTTCACGACGTGGGACATCCATCCTCCAAAAGGGAAAGTTTCTAGCCCTTGTCGTTCCTGCAGAATCCTCAGCTTCTACCATCCGGTGGCAGCTTCTTTGCACCCACAGCTGGCATTTCCTGGGCATCTGCCCACTCCCGACTTGATCGTGACTCTTGGACTTGGTCCCCTTGTTCCACAGGTACTCTCGTCAGGAAATCCATTGTTGTTGCATTGCTAGTGTTGTTGTTTCTGGCAGAATTCCCCTATCACGACTTCTGTGCTCTTTGGGGAACTTAGGTGCGCTTTGCACCCACTTTTCAGGGTCTTGGGGTGGGCTATTTTTCTAACCCTTACTGTTTTCTTACAGTCCCAGCGACCCTCTACAAGGTCACATAGGTTTGGGGTCCATTCGTGGTTCGCATTCCACTTCTAGAGTATATGGTTTGTGTTGCCCCTATCCCTATGTGCCCCCATTGCATTCTATTGTGACTATACATTGTTTGCACTGTTTTCTATTGCTATTACTGCATATTTTGGTATTGTGTACATATATCTTGTGTATATTTGCTATCCTCATACTGAGGGTACTCACTGAGATACTTTTGGCATATTGTCATAAAAATAAAGTACCTTTATTTTTAGTATATCTGTGCATTGTGTTTTCTTATGATATTGTGCATATGACACTAGTGGTACTGTAGGAGCTTCACTCGTCTCCTAGTTCAGCCTAAGCTGCTCTGCTAAGCTACCTTTTCTATCAGCCTATGCTGCTAGACACCCCTCTACACTAATAAGGGATACCTGGGCATGGTGCAAGGTGTAAGTACCTCTTGGTACCCACTACAAGCCAGTCCAGCCTCCTACAGGTGGGTAGGGGTTTCTTCTCCCATTGGACTTTGCTGTGTCTTCTGAACTTGGTACCCTCTTTCCTCTTCAGGAATCCACTGTTGGTTTTCTGCAGTCATCTCTGGGTTTTTGCAATTCTCTTCTTTTTTTTTAAGTGGGTGTTTTGGGAAAATTCTAGAAATTTACGACTACCTTCCTGGTCGCTGGGAGGTGTTGTGGTACTTATCTTTGTGCTTTCCTAGTACCTCCAGCACCCCTCTACACAATCCACTTAGCTAGGTGGAGGTCCGACTCTCGCATTCCATTTTTTTAGTATATGGTTTGTGCTCCCCTACGGTCACTTTTCTCTATTGTGTTTTACATTGCTTTGCACTGTTTTACTTAACTCCTAAGGGAGTATTGCCTCTATAGTATTTTTGGTGCTGTGATACCATAATAAAGTACATTCATTTTTGTAACACTGTGGGGTTTCTTTCAAGTGTATAAGTGCTGTTTGACAACAGTGGTATTGCATGAGGTTTGCATTTCTCTGAGATAAGCCCTGGCTGCTCATCCACAGCCCCCGCTAGAGAGCCTGGCTTCTAGACACTGCCTACACTACCATAATAGGGGATACCTAGACCTGGTATAAGGTGCAAGTACCTTAGGTACCCACCACACACCAGGCCAGCTTCCTACAACAATGTAATGTGGAAACGGACTTCTCCATCACATTAGGAGTAAGCATTCTACCTGGCCATAAGTATCAGGTTACACCAAGCACAGCAGACTGCACATATGTGTGTTCCCCCAAGGTAAGTATATTTCAGTAGGTAATGGGAGAGTTTATCAGAGGACACAGCTGTTGCTGTGTGTTGGTGGTATTGTACTGGCAGATGCTCACAGCATTGCTGTCATTGCCATAGACTGTACAATTGTGGGTGGAGCATTCAGGTGGGTTTAGTCGATTGTTTATTGACACTCAACGCAATTTTCATAGACGTACACTGTTCTGGTGTTCTTAATGGTGGAACAGTGGTTGCTGGGAGGTGTAGTGCTGCCAGTCCCTGTATTACCCCCACCATATATATACACTGTGCCCCCAGGTGAGTTTAGTTGACAGATGGGATGCCAGACAGGGGTATTAGGACAGTTGGACACAGGGGTGGTGAGTGGGTTGGCAGTTAGGATATCAAAAGTGATCAGTGCGCGTGCAGAACAAAACCTTTGGATGGCATCATAGGTGTTGTGACTAACCTGTCCCCACTCCCCCAGGTATTCCTGTCAAGCCCTAAGGATGCAGGATGGCCAAGACCTTCTCCCATGATGTGAACTGTGGGGGAGGAGGTGGGTGACCATCACCAGTCTTGCTGACTGCCAGCTGGCTGTGCAGGCTGAAGAGTTGCTGTCTTCTAAGGATGCACAGCCGGGGAAATGTTGTAAAGCTGGCAGGAGCTGTGGAAAGAAAATTGCACAAGATCCTTCTTTGTTGATTGCAGCATTGTTGGTTCCTGGAGAGTCCAGTCGCGGTTCCAGTGGCCAGAAGTCAAAGTGGAGGTTGCAGAGGAATCCTCCTGGATTCTTGCAAGCCGAATCTGAGGACCCACCCAAGAGAGAGACCCTAAATAGCCCTGAACAGGGGATTGGTCACCTGACCAGGTAAGCACCTATCAGAAGGGGGCTCTGACATCACCTACCTGGCCTGGCCACTCAGATGGATCCCAGAGTTCCCTGCCAACCTTGGAAACAAGATGGCAGAAACCAGGGACCCTCTGGAGGAGCTCTGAGCACCACCCCTGGGGTGGTGATGGACAGGGGAGTGGTCACTCCCCTTTCCATTGTCCAATTTTCACGCCAGAACAGGGACTGAGTGTCCCTGAACCGGTGTGGACTGGTTTATGCATGGTGGGCACCAAATCTGCCCTTCAAAGCATATCAGTGGCTTGGGGAGGCTACCCCTCCCAAGCCAGTCACATCTATTTCCAAAGGGAGAGGGTGTTACCTCCCTCTCCCAAAGGAAATCCTTTGTTCTGCTTTCCTGGGCTTTCAAGCAGCAGGAGGGCAGAAACCTGTCTGAGGGGTGGCAGCAGCTTGGGATGCCCGGAAAACCCCGTAAGACTGGTGGCAGCAATGCTGGGGGTCTTCTAGGGAACCCCCAGAGTGCACTGAATCATACTTTCAATACTTGCAACAGGGAGGCCTACCATGGGGTGACTTACAGTGACCTGGTGCAGTGACCTTTAGTGAAAATGCATTCATGCAGAGGTTTCACGCAGGCTGCAATGGCAGACCTGCAGAACCCTTTGCATTGGCTCCCTCTGGGTGGCAGAATAACTTCTGCAGCCCCTAAGGATCCCCTGGAACCCCAATGCCCTGGGTACCTAGGTACCATATACTAGGGACTTACTTAGGGGGATCAGTATGACAATTGTGGAAAGAAAAGGCTACTGTTACCAAGTTAGAAGGGAGAGAGCATAATCACTGGGGTCCTGGTTGGGAGAATCCCAGTGGACACAGTCAAACACACTGACAACAGGCAGAAAATGGGGTAACCATGCCAAGAAAGAGGGCATTTTCCTACACAGGATTTAGGAAATGCCGATAAAAATGGTGCAAAGGAATCTCATAGATTCGTTTGAGACATTTTTTTGGCCCCTCTAGAGCTGGAACGCCCCCCTTGCATACATTATGACTGGCGCAGGCATAATATGGTGCAAGGGTTTTCAAAGTGGCGCAATGCATGCATTGCACCACTTTGTAAATATGGCACAGCATTTTTCCTCTTCCAACACCACATTAGTATAAAAAATGACGTTAATTTGAAGTTGGAACGGCCAATGGCTCCATAAATCTGCCCTTTAGTCTTTTCTGAAAGTGTGTTTATATTTGTATGTCCCTCCCTAAACTCCTACGTCCTCTTCCTACATCCCTACTCATTTAGGAATAAGTACTCCCTGTTTTACAGTCTTCCCCTGTGGTCCCTTCTACATTTACTATCAAAATGTATTCCTATGTGTGTGGAGATCTCCCCACGAAGGTTTGTTAATTTTATTTAGCAGTGCATAAGCATTACTACGGGGGCCTACTAAACATATTACAAAATGCACTATGTGATTCGGGCCGATAAAGGCCATATAATTCCTTGGGACTCCTGAATTTAAAGTCCAGATACAATCTTATCCCATTCTTTTGGCAAAGTAATTTCAGAGGAACTATCAAGTGAGCAACTTGAGGACTGCATGCTGTTCACTGCCCAATTTGGAACTGACTGAGAAATATATGGATGACTCCATGAGTGTGGGTGGATAACCACACAAATGCATTGATGTGTGTTGATGTTGAGTGCAGGAATGCGGATGGCTAAATGTGCATGTTTTAATAGATGGTAGATGAAAGCAAGGATGAGTCAATAAGTTATTTTCCAGATTATTTTGCCTCTTGTTCCTCATGTCCTACATATATATACTTGCACCCTAATGTAACTATAACTCGTGCCCTTGCCATGCACAGTTTTCTTATCAATAATGTTATTGCAAATGATGCAGTGATATCAAAGATGCCATACAAGATCTCATCAATGACATAATATGTGGAGTAATTAGCTGTCCATGGCAAAGGACCAAGTTATAGTTACCTGAGGGCACAAGTTATAATTACTTGAAAGAACTCTGACTGCTGAATTTCTATGATTTTGTGCAAGTAAATTCAGAACCTAACTGTAACAGAACTTTTTTCAGTGAATATATATATATATATAAACACTGGATGCAGCATGCTCTTCTGCTCCAGATTGCCGGAGGTGCCAGTATTGGACGCGCGCTACCGAGTCAATTATTCACACTCTCCTTCTCAGTATCAATGAAGGATACTGCACTCCACAGTTGCTAAAAGTAATTTAGTGACACGCGAAGGAACGCCAACGGCCTGCAGTTTGGCAGTGGCCCACGCTGAGTTGGATGGGCGTTTGAAAACAGCACAGCAGCCACAAGGGGGTAGGTACAGACCTAACAAATGTTTGCCCCTTTATCAGGTGAATAAGTGATGGAGCAGATGGTTAGCTCTGACAATATGGTAAGTGCAAAGTGACACAGATCTCATGTGAACACATTGATGTACAGTAGCCATCTATTGTATACAGGTAAATGTATTTTGAAACATGTTACTCAACTATGTTGTCCCCTCAATACAATGGCACATAATGGTGCACATATGGCTGTGGCATATGTGTACCAATATACTGCTGTTTCTACCCTGTTGATTGTCAATTCCCACCAACAGGTCAATCCTCCCATTGTCATAGTGGTAAGGGTTGTAGGCCCTTGCTCTCTGTCCTCTGCAATTTCTCAAAATTCATGTATATGTGCAACATAGAATCCGATGTAATCAAGTCATCTCTAGTTTTCTAATGGTTCCTGACAAGTGACAGCCTCATGTAAGGCTGTGATGTCCATCTGACATATCATATGACCTACAAGTTTAATATCTTCCCACCTCTAGCAAGGTAATCCCTCTTGGTAAGTGAAGGATGTACATAGACATGTATGATGTCTGATCAGAGAGGACAATATGCATGTTGGATAGCATTGAGGTGTTCCAACATTTATGTAGGCATATATATAGGCACACATATCTTGGTATCAGAGGTATGAATGTACCCACCATGCTGATGTTCTGATAGTAGAAACTGTCCACCCAGCTTTGTGTATATTCATACTGTTGTAGGTATGAGGCATAGGCCATGGTAGCCTATTCACAGCTGTGGCCCAGACAGTAATTTGACAACATCATGTGTCAATGGAAAGGTCAAGGAATGACCCAGCGTTATTATTTGTTATGTCTACCTGCTATTGCTTGCTATGAAGGATATGTCTAATGAAGCCTGCCTGTTTTGAAATCTCAAGTTTGCCATGAGACCTATTTGGTGCAGTTGTGGAACTTCATATACACCTGTGAGTAGGTTGGTTAGTGTGTTAAAGTTGTTGGCTTGCATCATGGTTGGTGTACCAGTTATGTTAGCACCACATAGGCTTTGGCTCTAGGAATCCTCCAGAAACAGATGTCAACATTGCCAGGTCTTATGTGTGGATGGTGATGTTGTTAGTCAGTCAGTGGCCTATTGAATGACTAATTGCATAGTTAGCTATGTCTGGTTCTCACCTTGGTTAGTCACCATTGGTGCATGCGTGTGTGATATGTGTTCTAACTCCTTGAACAAAATTTGAAATGTGTGACAATTTGAGGTAAAACATGTTGGCACGTGTCCATAGTGTATGGTAATAAATATGTGACATGAAGAAGGTATGGCTGGTTTGCCAAAGGCTTGCTTGCCTTTACGTTACAACATGTGTCACTGCCTGGTACATAACATCAGGGTAAAGTATTTGTATGTTACATGTGCTTTTCGGATTTGTAGAAAGCTATCTCACAATTCTGAACTATTGTTTGATTGGTTCTTGTCTATGTTGTTCTGGATAGAGAACCTGTATCAAGCGTCCTTGTCATGGTATGGTCAGTGTGACTGGTCACCTTAAAACATGGTATTGTAGGTGTTTGTTAGGTAGTTTTGCTGGTGTGTCACAGTATAGATTTTGAGGGACATATATTATATTTTGTTGTGACATGATGTTGGCACTATACTGGCACTTCCTGAGGGTGTTAGTGAACAGGATGTTATCTGACTTATGTGTAATGTATGATGGAAGTGTTCTATTGTGAATGTGTTGACCCTTTTTCAATATCCATTTTCAGCATCAGCACAGGCAGGCGAAGGAAGCGGGCACAGCCAAGTGGGGAAGGTTGTGGCCACGGGACCTTCAGTCACGACACCACATACACTGAGGGGCTGGAGGGTGAGGGGAGTGCCACGGAGGAAACCGGATCCACTACATCTTCTTCAGAATCCTACTCCAGTGGCCCCTCCCTAGTGGTGGCGGACCCATCTGGGACCACCCCAGTACCGCCTCTGTCCACCACCCCCATTTCTATCAACGCCCTCTATGTAGCTCCCCACCCAATTGGCCGTGCCCACCCTTCCAAGAGGGTGGGTGTCTCCTTTGCCACAGGCACCTCTTCCCCAGCCCCTTTTAGCCCTGCTGCACTCAGTGAGGAGGCTATTGGCATCCTGAGGTCTATCTCAGGGTCAGATGGCCATTGTCAATGCCATCCAGGGACTGGCAACTCAAATCCAACAGAGAAATGTGTTCCTGGACGGCATTCATGTTGCAATCTCTGGCCTACTGAGATCATTTCAGGCTCTGGGTTCCATACAGATGGCAGCCAGTTACCCCTTGTCTACCGTCCCCCCTCTACCTTCCTCTTCCCAGTGCAAATCCCCCCTTCCTTGACCCAGCCAAAGCACACAAACAGACAGCCATGCATCCACCTCAACATCCAAGTGTAGCGCAGACAAACAAAAGCACCACATGACACACCACCCACCTGCAGACACAGCAACAGCCACAAACCTGCCCTGACACCCCCACCACCCCTAGCATCACAGGCAGACACAACACCTGACACACCTGCAGACACCACACCAACATTCAATAATCGAGCCACCACACCTATCCTCCCTGCAGACAGCACCCCAGCAGACTCTCAGACATAAACCCCAGTCACCACACTTGCAGACACCACACAATCACTGACACACCTACATGTAACACATCCACCATACCTGCAGTCACCACCCCAACAGACAGCCACCCACCTAGCACAGCATCCCCCAGCACCTCCACCCCTCAGTCCAAGACACATAAACGCCATCACTCACCCACCCACCGCCCACAAGCACACCTCCCACAAAACATGCACCCAAGACATGCACGCATAAACGTCAGACAAACACTCCCTCACTCTCCACACCCAAACCCCCTCCTGATGACCATTCCAATGTGTCACAAATGTTTTCCTTTCCATATTTAACCTTTTCCCTACTCTTCCCCCTTGACACCCCTAAAAGAACTGTTTCCCTCCCAAGGCAATACCTTCCACCTCCAAGGCCTCCTCTACTCTGCCTGCCAGCAACCATGCCACTCCCGCTGCCAAAAAGAAGTCCAACCCTCCCAAAATGCTCTGACCCCCTCCCAAACCAAAGCTTAAAGCCCCCCCTAACCAAAGCCTAAGACCAAACCCCCTCCGCCACCACCCGCAAGAATCCCTGAGATCCCTGCCTGCCCCTTTGATACCCCTACCTTTAGAGGTTAGATGGCAGTCAGGAGTCAAGTTGGGGCACCATTTTGTGCCTTTGGTGCCAAAGATGTACTTTTGGAATGGCGAATGGCCTTGGACATTCATATTTAATTTACTCTACATTAATTAAACCGAACCAGTTGTTGGGTTTTTGGTGACGTCTTTGTCCTGCATTTCCTTTCCTAGGTTTGAGTTGTTCCTGGCTACATTGGCAGTGTGCCTGTTTTTGTGTGTGTGTGCTGCTTGTGCTGTATGTATTGTTAGAGCAGTATGTGACGGTGTGTGCAGAGCTTTTATACGCCAGGATAGGGTGTGTGTTGTGTGATGGGATATGTATATGTGTGAAAAGATGTTGCTGTCATGGTATTGTGTTGTGTTTGTGTTGCCATGTGTTTGTTGTTGTGCTGTGCTTTGACTGTTTGAGTCTGTGTGTATTGTGTATGACATTATGGGTTTGATTTGCTGTGTGTGTGAGTGATGTGTGTGTCGATTACTAGGCTGTATGATGTGTTAATTGTGTGTGTTCTGTCACAGTTGGTTGTTCATTGTGTTGTATGTGTGTCGAGTCTCTGGCCAGTGTTGGTTGTGAGTTTGTGACATGTTAATGTTTGTGCGGTTGTAGTGTTGTTGTGACGTGTAGGTCTGTTGTGTGGGAATGTGTGAGGCTGGGCCTGTGCTATGTTGCCATGCATAACTGTGTGTTATTGACGTGTTTGTGTGTGTGCTGGCTGCAGTGTGCATGCTGTGTATGTGTGAGTGTCTTTGATGAAGTATGCAAGTGTGTCTGTCACTGTACTGTTACATGTGTGTGCAGCCCTCGCACCACCTTCCCTATGGTATGTTATGTGTCTGTGCAAAATTAAAAAAATTACATATGTAACAAGTGAGTATGTGTACTTACAGTTGTTGTCGTCCTCGTCGGCGATGATTACGTTGTCTTTTGGTGAGCATGGAGCAGCAGGATGACGTCTATTTGTGGTTCCATGATGGCTCCAGACATGTATGGCTTACTGGAGGTGAGTGCCTCCTTTTATACTGTTTGATTCCACCTGGTGTTCTGTGGTGGATCGACCGCAGCAGTTATGTTTGCGGTGTGCAGCCTCCTTCAGAGTCTGTCGGAAACATCGTGTCCGTCGGACTGTTTGTGCCTCCATTCGACTGCGATGGTCTGTCCTGCCTGGCATGCTTGCAGTCCTTTGGCGGTCTTCTGTATTGACCGCTGCCAATGTCATAATTTGGTGGTCTTCTCCGCCAGCCTGTTGGCGGTCGGAGCATCACTGCCAGCATCTAGGCCATGGGAATGCCAACTCGTAATGAGGCCCTAAGCCCGATGATATTCACAAACTGCACTTCTGAAAATACTACAACCACAAAGGTCCCAAAATAACAGTAAATGTACTCCAGCTTAACCTAGCACTAAACCTAGCAGCAAACATTGCTTCTCAAAGGTTCTGTGGTGTGATCAGGGTCCTTATATAATGCCCCATAGGAAATACTATTAAATAGATACCATTATTTTGGCTTTTAAATTTAATATATGTAAAATCATTGTTAGTGTTAAGTAACTAAGAGTAAATTAAATATTGTATCATTTTAGAAAATAATAATTAATTTATATTCTAAGATAATCAATTACAACTCTGAAATAAAAAAAGAAAATAATTTTAAATAAATACAAAAACACAAAATAATCATTTCAATATAATAAATATTAATTAAATATTAAAATGCCAGTGAGGGTGGTTTTTTACAGTTTGATCAAAATATAATATCTATAAATGAAATAAATATATTTTAAATATATATTTATTTAATACACATTTAGGGGGTCATTCTGACCCTGGCGGGCGGCGGGAGCCGCCCGCCTGGAGGGAACCGCCAGAATACCGCTGCGTGGTCAAAAGACCGCTGCGGGTATTCTGGGTTTCCCACTGGGCTGGCGGGCGACCGCCAAAAGGCCGCCCTCCAGCCCAGTGGGAAACACCCCTCCATGAGGATGCCGGCTCCGAATGGAGCCGGCGGAGTGGAGGATGTGCGATGGGTGCAGTGGCACCCGTCGCGTATTTCAGTGTCTGCAAAGCAGACACTGAAATACAAAGTGGGGCCCTCTTACGGGGGCCCCTGCAGTGCCCATGCCATTGGCATGGGCACTGCAGGGGCCCCCAGGGGCCCCACGACACCCCTCACCGCCATCCTGTTCCTGGCGGGTGGAACCGCCAGGAACAGGATGGCGGTGAGGGGGTCGGAGTCCCCATGGCGGCGCAGCAAGCTGCGCCGCCATGGTGGATTCCCATGGGCAGCGGAAAGTCGGCGGTACACCGCCGACTTTCCGTTTCTGGCCGCGGCTGTACCGCCGCGGTCAGAATGCCCGGCGGAGCACCGCCAGCCTGTTGGCGGTGCTACCGCCGACCCCGGCCGCCGGGGTCAGAATGACCCCCTTAATTTGATGCGTTAATATGCTGTAACATTTTATTCTATTCATGCTTGGCTAATGATATATTTTAGTTATTTTTCATTTTTAATGTACATTAGTATATTTTCAATTATTTTTAAGAATGAATGAACTTGATTATTGTTCCCTACACATTACCGTAGGAGGAATTCTACCCCTGTGGTGAAGATCACTGTCTACCTGTAAAAAGGAACAACTTTACACTTGTAAATTGTGTCATAAATGACTCTAACCCCTAAAGTGGGGGGGAGGGGGGAGGCATGCAGGTGCACTTAGGTATAAGTCTACACTTGAAAATGGTGAATAGCATAAAAGTATAGACTTAAACCTAAGTCCAAGAATAAAGTTACATGTGAGTAGATTTAACCGTGTAAATTAATATTTGTGAATAGGGCGCTTAACTTGTTCATAATTTTGATCAAGAAAAAGATTTCTGAACAGGTCAAGGCAGAAGTTGGTAGTATATGGTCATCAGGGTGTGTAAGCTTTCACATACACATGATTTCTATGTTTTGGAACTCAACATGGAAAAATTTGATTTGATTGATGTACCATAGTGAAAAGTGGTTTGGAGCATGCTCATCTTGCCCTGCTTAATCCACAATGTGAAAATCCCTGTGTGATTGCACATTGCTAGATCAGCAAATATTCAACTTCTGAATTCTTATCTAGGTGTGCTCTAGAGATGCATTAGCTGGCCCTGGATACTCTGAATTGGGTGGTTTGCTGTCCTCAGATGAAGGCTGTGTCTCTCTGCATAACCACTCCTGGGTGATTCACCTTCAATCTCATAATTAGTTTTACATTTTCTTTTAATAATTAGTTTTTCTCACTTTCAGATGCTTCTTCATAATCAAAGTATTATGAAAAAATGTTATGAAAAATATTTTATTGACCAATTCATATACTCATGAACTGATTGTGAGATGATTCTGAAACATGCAAACCTCCTTTTGATCACTGTGATTTATATCTTGTTATCAAGATTATCCAATGTATTTTATTCTCCTCCAATGCAGTTTAGGCCTTGAAAGGTCATTTGGAAGAGGAGATCATCTAAATGACATTAATCATGATATTTCAAAACAAAACAAAATTAACAGGCATTATTAATCTAATAATTAGAGAACAATATGGAGACAATGTGGTATGTAGAGAACAGGCAGTTCAACAATTTGAGGAACCCGGACATAAAAAGAGTCCCATACTAAACATTTGAAAGCAGCTTGGTGTGCTATCTTTGAAATTGGTCCTATTTATATGAACAACAAATAGTTATTCTTTTGTACAGATTTACGTCATGGACTGTGGATGGTGTGTTGTATATGTGGAAGCAATGTTAGAAGTAGTGTCACATCCTCCCCAGCTCAGGAGCATGCATAAGAACACACCACACATGGATCCCGTAGCTAATGTCTTTCTTCATCATCGTACAATGTTCAAACTAAACTTCTCATTATCCCATAACTGTTAATAACCACACCTTACACCTCCCAAATGATTACGTAATTTTTTCATTGAGTCTGCCCAGGGCCGTGGGGCCCTAGTGCTCACAGTCCTAAGACACTTCCTCTCTCCTCTTGTTAAATAAAAAGGTATGAACAATACCAGCATTACATTTCTTCGATCAATGATCGAGGTGCTCACACGGTTCAGCCGGATAGCGTGATATGAGGTAGTTGAACTGTACCTGGAGTGAACACTGAGTGTAATCGGTTCATTATCTCTGGGTGGAAGAGATATTGGAATAACTAGACAGGCGCCGGTTTGAGGGGATAAGTGATTTATTTAGACTCGATTAAGGTTAAATTTTATTCTTTCTTTTTCCACAGGGTAACTTCCTGTTAGGTTCGTTCAACTCCTTGTTCTCTCTTTCAGGGTTCTTGTTGCGGTCCCGCTAGGGTCTGATCCCGATTTGGAAGAGGTCCGGTCTTTCCCGTATGGATGTCGCTCATGTTTCCCAAAATAAAAAGAAAAACGGAAAAACAGGTAAGTGTAGGGGTAAAGTAGGATCTATATAGGGTTAATAGGGAGTGTGAGGATAGGTACACGTGGGGTTTGTGTTGGGATAATTTTCATTCCAATGGTGAGCGTCGCCTTCCCGTGATCGGTCTAGTTTCTCTCTCTTGTTGTGATTTTCTCTCTCTCTCCTCTTTCTTTCCTGGGTTTCCCCGTGAGGTTAGGGAGGAATATGGTTAATAGGGTTTCCCTCGTATTATAGGGTTTCCCCTTCCTGGCAGGACCTCCCCGCTATCTTCCCCGTATTCCCTCTTAGCTCCCTCATTCCCCTTAACCACACTGGCAGGAATCCCCAGTCTCGGTACGAACGTACCTGTAGGGGCCACGCCCCTCCGGGGATTTGGCCGGCTGTTCCGCGGTCTCCCGACTTCACTTCGTTAGGGGCGGGAGGCGCCCTGTGGTTTCTCTCCTTCTCTCGCATTGCTGCTCTCGCGTCAGACTTGGTTCCGTCGGTCCTCGGCTCCTGGTTTCCGTCTTCGCTACTCTGCGTTTCTCCCGTCTCTCTGCTCTCTCCTGTGTGTGGTCCGTCGTTCTTTTCTCTTCTTGTCAAGACGCCTTCTGCGTCTGACGTCATACCTCCGAGGCTCTCTCAAGTACCCCGGGGGTATGTCCTTACGGCCCCTGTAGCCGTACTTGGTCCGGCGTCGGCGGACGTCCGGCTACACATCCCCTCCCTCGAATGGGGCTGTTCGAGACCCAAAGGGCCCGGGAACCGGGACAGATAGTCAGCCTGACCCATAAGATCACCAGGGAGATGGCAAACCTGGAAGGAGAAAGGTTGAAGCTCCATAAACCATCTCAGAATTCTGACGTTGGTATCTTTATATCTCGAGAGCCAGGTAAGAGGAGCGTGGTCCGTATACAACAGGAAATACCTTCCTAGGAGGTAATATTGTAAGCTTTCGATCGCCCACTTGATGGCGAGACACTCCCGTTCAATTATTGGATATTTCTGTTCCCTGGGGAAAAGCTTACGACTAATAAAGACTACTGGGTGGCTTACGTTGTTCCTATCCTTCTGAAAAGGTACGGCCCCCAGGCCCACATCCGAGGCATCTGTTTGTAGGTGGAACGGAAGATCAAACTCAGGACACTTTAAAACCGGTTGGGTAGTAAGACACCTCTGTAAGGTGTGGTAACTATGGGACTGTGCTGGGTTGAGACACGCAATATTTTTGGGCTGACCTTTCTTCAGGAGATCTGTCAGGGGAGCGGCCAAGGTGGAATAGTGCGGTATAAATCTCCGGTAGTACCCTACTATGCCTAAAAACGAACGGATCTCTTTTTTTGTAGTGGGTGTTTTTATGCGTAGAATGGCCTCTACCTTATTCATTTGGGGTTTAATGATACCTCTCCCTATATAATATCCTAGGTAGGAGATCTCATTAAACGCCAGTCGGCTTTTGGAGGGATTGGCTGTCAGCCCTGCCTTTTGTAGGGCTGTAAGTATCTTGGTTAAATGAGACAAATGGTCATCCCAAGTTTAGCTATAGATAACGATGTCATCCAGATAGGTGGCTGCATATCTGGTATGAGGTCGTAGGATGGTATCTATGAGACGTTGGAAGGTGGCGGGTGCCCCATGTAACCCGAAAGGGAGAACATTAAAATGATATAGGCCTGAGGGAGTAGAGAAGGCCGTTTTTTCTTTATCCTCTTGTGCTAAAGGAATCTGCCAGTACCCTTTGGTCAAATCTAGGGTAGACATGTATTTAGCTTTTCCCAATTTCTCTAGGAGTTCGTCTACCCTTGGAAGGGGATACGTATCGAATTGGGATACGGTATTGACTTGTCTGAAATCAATACAAAAATGTATAGATCCATCCGGCTTTGGCACTAATACCACCGGAGAACACCAGGGGCTTTGGGAAGGCTCTATAATACCCAGGTCTAACATCTTCTCTATTTCATTTTCTACCAGAACCTTCCTAGCTTCGGGGATATGATAGGGCCGTAACCGGACTATCTTACCAGGTTGAGTTATGATTTGATGTTGTACCAACTTGGTTCTACCCGGTATCGGGGAAAACACATGGGTATGACCGTTGAGGAGTCGGGTTAACTGTCTGTTCTGTTGAAACATAATTTCTGTATTTATCTGGGGTACCTCGTTTTCGGTAGGGCGGTCAGTGGGACACCATCCTATTTCCAGTTCCTTAACCGTATTAACTAAACATCCAATGGTCTGGCATCCCATAGGTTCTTCCCATTTTTTTAGCAGATTGACATGAAAGATCTGAGACCTTTCGGGATTAACCGTGATTTGTACATTGTAGGTAACCGGTGTTACCACTCCTATCACTTTATATGGTCCCTGCCATTTGGCCAACAGTTTGTTGTCGGAACTGGGGAGGAGCACTAACACCATGTCTCCTTCTGTAAAGGTCCGCATTTGAGTATTCCTATTGTAATATCGCTTTTGCTTATCCTGGGCCCTCTCCATATGTTCCCTTACGTTTTCCCATACTGTTTGTAAACGGGATTTTAAGTCACTGGTGTATTCCAAAAGGGACTTTTCCCCATCTTCCTCCTCCTCCCATAATTCTGCTGCCATGTCTAATAACGTCCTAGGCTGTCGGCCGAACAACAATTCAAATGGACTATGGCCTGTAGAGGCTTGTTCATGTGTCCTGATTGCGTATAACACTAACGGGAGTTTTCTATCCCAGTCCTTACCTGACTCTGAAATCGATTTCTTTAAGAGAGTTTTCAGGGTGCGGTTATATCTCTCCACCAACCCATCCGTTTGTGGATGATAAACCGCAGTCCTCAATTGTTTGATCCCCAGAAGTTGACAAATCTGAGCCATTAAATTGGGCATGAACTGGGTACCTTGGTCTGTTAAAATTTCTCTGGGAAAACCTATTCGGGAAAAGAATCCTATCATGGCATTGGCAACACTCTTGGTGTTGATACTGGTGATGGGGATGGCCTTGGGGTATCTGGTGGCGTAATCTACCAATACTAGTATATAACGGTAGCCTTTAGAAGAAGGTAGGAGAGGACCTACAATGTCCATTCCTATCCTTGAAAAAGGTATATCAATAATGGGAAGGGGCTGCAATGGGGCTCTTTTCTTTGGGCCACGATCGATCAATTGACATTTAGGGCATTGCTGACAGAATTTTCTAATCTGAGAAAAGACCCCGGGCCAGTAGAACTTCCTTAACAGGTACTCTTCCGTTTTCTCCCTCCCATAGTGACCACCCCCCGGATGACTGTGGGCTAGGTGTAGTACCTGCTGCCTATAAGGTTCGGGAACTAGTAGCTGTTTCTTTTCTTGTCTGTTATTGCCAGTGATTCGATATAATAGATTTTTAACTATCGTAAAAGACGGGCCCTTATCGTTGAGGGTTCGGGGTCGGGCATTTTTCCAGGCATTGATCAAACTCGGATCTTCTCTTTGACAACTGCAGAAGGGGGGAAGACCAGTAAGGGTATGGGCCTGTGTAATTACCCTATCATGGCTCGAGCTTCCTTGCACAAAGGATTTCCTTGCTTCTCGTTTTTCCCTTCTAGTAGGTTTGTATCGAACAACCGGAGGTTGTATTTGTAGGTTAGAGAAGGGAGCGCTCCCCCACCAGGCACTCATGTCCTCTGTGTTCCTTGTACTATCCAAAAGTATTGAAAAGTCTTAGAAATCTGTCCCTATGATGGCTTCTTCAACCAGTTGTTCAACCACACCCATCCTTATGGGGGTCTCTTTTCCTTCCCATGAAAGGGTAGCCCAGATTAGGGGATATTCTCTTGTTTCCCCATGTATACAACAAATGGATACAGTAAGTCCCGGAGTGAAGGTATGGCTGTCTATTAAATCTGCCCTAATTACGGACTGACTGCACCCTGAGTCGATGAGGGCCACCGTTAATCTCCCATTGATGAAAAGTTCCTTCTTGTATTGGGTTTCTTTTCCCCCTGTAAAGAAGACTCTCCCCCTAGTAACTCCTATTTCTATAGGTTCTGGTTTCTCAGATTTCAGGCGGCAAACCCGGGCGATATGGCCCCACTCCCCACAACTAAAACATTGGGGTTGTTGTATATATGGTCTCTCAGCCCCTCGTGGTTTTCCGGGGTCCTCTGCTGTTCTTCGCCCCAGGGACGAGGGTTGTCCAAGGTTCTGTCTGATGTGGTTAGGCGGGGTGCGTAGGAGGGGTGTCTTGAACTCGAGGGAGCGGTGAAAGGCACAGGCTAACTCAATGGTAGTGTTCGTATCAGGGCTCGGGTGTTGTTTGATTCAGTTGCGGGTATTGGTGGATAGGGCGTCTAGATATTGCGCCAAGAGGACAACTTCAATAATATCTTCCCTATTAGTCCCAATGGGTCCTCGCCATTTGAGACCCAAATCTTTAATCCGAAATTATAGCGCCCTGGGATTTTCGGAGGGTCCCCCTTGGCATTCCTAAACCGGACCCGGTAATGTTCTGTGTCAAAGCCTACACGCTCTAGGATACTCTTTTTAATGTCCTGATAGGGCGTTGTGCCACCCGGGTTTACCGCTTGATAAGCTGCTTGGAGAGTCCCCGTTAATAAAGGAGCGATATACTGGCCCCATCTATCTTGAGGCCAGGTGGCGGAAGTGGCAACGCGCTCAAAGTTGGTAAAAAAGGCGTCCGGATCTTCGCCTTCCTGATACCTCTGTAAGACAGAGCTGGGTACGTTCGGATGTACCCGGGTGGCCGCAATAGTATCCATGAGGGTTTTTAATGCATTCTCATGTACCAACTGATTGTTGGCCATGATAGTGGCCTGACTTTTGAGGGCGCTTTGGCGTGCCTCCCTCTCCACTTTTGCTTCTTTCTGCTGTTCCTCCCACACGATCTGCAGGTGTCTTTGTCCCTCAGCTAATTGCTGCATCATGTCCACTATCGTGGGAGTACCCTCCATGGTCTCAATCTAGTTAGCGCCTATTCCAATATCCCACTTCTGACACCACTGTAATCGGTTCTTTATCTCCGAGTGGAAGAGATATTGGAATAACTAGACAGGCGCCGGTTTGAGGGCATAAGTGATTTATTTAGACTCAATTAAGGTTGAATTTTATTCTTTCTTTTCCACGGGGTAACTTCCTGTTAGGTTTGTTCAACTCCTTGTTCTCTCTTTCAGGGTTCTTGTCGCGGTCCCGCTAGGGTCTGATCCCGATTTGGAAGAGGTCCGGTCTTTCCCATATGGATGTCGCCCAGGTTTCCCAAAATAAAAAGAAAAACGGAAAAACAGGTAAGTGTAGGGGTAAAGTAGGATCTATATAGGGTTAATAGGGAGTGTTAGGATAGGTACACGTGGGGTTTGTGTTGGGATAATTTTCATTCCAATGGTGAGCGTCGCCTTCCCGTGAGCGGTCTAGTTTCTCTCTCTTGTTGTGATTTTCTCTGTCTCTCTTCTCTCTTTCCTGGGTTTCCCCGTGAGGTTAGGGAGGAATATGGTTAATAGGGTTTCCCTCGTATTATAGGGTTTCCCCTTCCTGGCAGGACCTCCCCGCTATCTTCCCCGCATTCCCTCTTAGCTCCCTCGTTCCCCTTAACCACTCTGGCAGGAATCCCCAGTCTCGGTACGAACGTACCTGTAGGGGCCACGCCCCTCCGGGGACGTGGCCGGCTGTTCCGCGGTCTCCCGACTTCACTTTGTTAGGGGCGGGAGGCACCCTGTGGTTTCTCTCCTTCTCTCGCATTGCTGCTCTCGCGTCGGACTTGGTTCCGTCGGTCCTCTGCTCCTGGTTTCCGTCTCCGCTACTCCGTGTTTCTCCCGTCTCTCTGCTCTCTCCTGTGTGTGGTCCGTTGTTCTTTTCTCTTTTTGTCAAGACGCCTTCTGCGTCTGACGTCATCCCTCCGAGGCTCTCCCGAGTGCCCCGGGGGTATGTCCTTACGGCCCCTGTAGCCGTACTTTGTCCGGCATCGGCGGACGTCCGGCTACAAAGAGGCTACAAGGTCTAATGTCTGCACAGGGCCTTCATGTGTAGCAGCCTCGTCTGGGGTTACAGGGACCGGTGATCGTCAAGACAGATGTATGAAATGTGACGAGTTACTTCTGATGGATTTACCGGGATGTTACGCCATTATTATATGTCCCTTTCGCGTCACAACTTTCAGAGGTTCAATATCAAACAGAGTATCTGTCTTTTTCTTCCGTTTTTACTTGACGAGAACCCAATCACCTTCGTCGAAGAAGACCTCATGAGCTTGCCAATGTTGATCAGCATATGTCTTCATTTGATGCTTTCGAGCAATGTCAGTAGCACAAACCTCTTCATCACTCCAAGTTTGTTCAGTGGTTCATTGTGGTAATTTGATTCTTATAGCTGTCCTGAACATCAAGGTGGCAGGCCTCTCACCGGTGGTAGAATGAGGAGTCAAAAGATAGGCATAGAGGGCTTGACATAATGCCTGACTCAGCTCAAGTCCCTTGATTGATGTACTTTGGATCACTCGTTTTAGGGCCCCCATAAAATGTTCCATGACACCGTTAGCCTGGGTCCACAATGGTGTACTTTTCTGATGCTTGACATTGAGTCTAGCCAAGAACTCCTTCAACTCCTTGCTACTGAAAGGTGGACCATTGTCAGACTCGAGAGTGTTCGGTATGGCACACACCGCAAATATGTCTTCCAGCTGCTCAGCGACTTTGTTATGGTTTGTTGACATGTCCTCTACCAGAGGGAAACAAAGATGCTTGTCAATGACCACCATTAGATGGTGTCCGTTTGCCAGGGGCCCAAAGAAGTCAACTGCCACTCTTTCCCATGCACGTGCAGTAAGATCAGACATGGTTAGTTGATGCTAGGTCACTTTAGGTGACTGGCAATTGCACAAATGACACTCCTTTGGTTCCCTCTCAACTCTCTCGTCCAAGCAAGGGGACCACATTCGATCTCTCAGGGCTCTTTTGGTGGTGACAATGACACAATATTCTTCATAAGTGAGTTCAATGATTTGCTGTCTCAGACTTTCGGGTATGACAATCCTGGAGCCTCTCAGCACAATGCCTTCTTTAGTGACAGACAGTTCATCCTGTACATTTCAATACTTTTGAAATTCAACATTGTCACTCAAAGGTCGAACACTCCGACTCCACGATTGTGCTGAAATAATGTTTTTAAGGGCAAGCATGTCTTTATCAGCATTTGTAGTGGCAACAATCTGTTTGATGGATAAAGCCACTGGCATGCTGGACCTCACAATAAAGTTGATGTATTTCTCAGCTGTTTTCAATGTTGAGCTGTGCTACTTTAGTGGTAATCGTGAGAAATGATCTGGAGGGGTTTGGTTCTTGCATGGCTTATGCACCCTTGTATGATCGGACTCTTGTAAACATAACCCCCAACTTTCAATGGGAGAGGGCATCTTGGTCTTTAAATTTCCAAATATGGTGAGCAGTGCTTGGTGGACTGTGACAATCATGAAATGCTTTCCATACATCAAACACATTAAATTGTTCACAGGCCCACACCAGAGATAGACTCTCTTTTTCTGGCCGGGAATAGGAACGTTCTGTGTCAGACAAACTTCAGCTGACGTATGCTGCACTGTGTCTCTGAGCATTTGGATGTCCACTGTGCTGAGCAAGGGTTGTTCCCAGCCCGACTGGATTCACATCAACAGTACTCTCAGTGTGGAGTTCAGGATCAAAGTAATTCATTCAGATCACATTTTCAATCAACTGCTTTATTCTTTTGAAACTTTAGTCACACTCGGAGAGCCATCGGAACTGGACATTTCGTTTCATCAGGTCTCACATCAGGGCACTGACTGTACCAAAGTCATGGATGTACCTTAAACAATAGCTCACCATTCCCAAGAAGGACCGTAACATGGTGACATCTTGTGGGGAACTGGTAGCTGACAATGCACATACTTTATCTGTATCAGGAGTCATCCCCCCATCAGAAGATACATGCCCTAACAACTTGAGTTTAGTTTTTTGAAATTCACACTTTTCTGCATTTAATGTGAGACTTTCATTTGTAAGTAACTGACAAACATGTCTGCGACCCTTATCATGCTCCTTCCATGTTGTTCCAAATACCAGCTTTTCATCACTTTGTTGAAAGCATGCATAGCAGGTTGAATTATTCTTCATGTAACATCTTGGAATATTTCTGCAGCAGATGACAGCCCAAAGCACAATCTTTTGTATCTGAACAAACCAACATGAGTTGACAAAGTGTTAATGTACCTGCAGTTTTCTTCCAATTCGAATAGATGGTAACACTTGTTCAAATCAAGCCAGGAGAGGATTTTGGCTGCGTTCAGCTGCATGATCATATCTGCAATGTGCGGGCCAGGATGTCTTTCTCTCTCGATTGCTTTGTTGGCCTGGCGCATATCCATACAGATGCACACTGCACCTTCACTGCCCCTTTTTGGCACTACCACTATTGGTAATACCCATGGTGTAGGACCAGTAGAGTGCTTGCTAATGTCATCTTTTAATATCGCTTCTAGTTCCTTTTTGACCGCTTCTTGTAGGTGAATTGCTATTCTGCGGTGCCGCTGTGCAACAGGCCAGATGTCCTTGTTAATGTGAAGTTGCAGCTTCATTGTCTTGAGCCTTCCTAGGCCATGAAATAATGACAGGAACTGGCTCACAATTTTGCATTGCGTATTAAGTTGTAGTGGATAGATATCAGTCCCATGTCAGCAGCAGTTGCAGAGCTAAGTAGGCATGCACTGGATGAAGTACCTTGAATAATTTGTTTTGGGCCCTGCAAAGATGTCTTCTTATGCCGCAAAGTCTCCATGAATAATGCTTGACTCTACAACGATTTGGAAGCATCACCTTCGTATTTGATGCTTTGAGTTGCAGTATAGGGGACAAACTGTTGAACTGTTCGACTGGCATGATGTTGATCGATTCACCGCTGTTGATTACAAAGTTTATGCGGCAACAGTTGACTTTTAGTCAAACCATAAAAATTCTGCTGTTATAGTTACATTTATTTCAAGGAACTATAACTCATGCCCTAAGGCAACTATAATGGCGCCCCCACCATGCACAGTTTTCTGATCAATAATGTTTCTCCAAATGTTACAGTGATATTATCAAAGATGGCATGAGTGTTGTAATATCTGGGGTAATGAGCAGTGCATGGCATGATAATGAGTTATTGTTCCTTAGGGCACTGCTTAATTTGTGATGGTGGTTGCAGGTGGTTGGGCATTGGCAGTCATTTATTGCAACAAGGTCTTATTTCCATCATTAGATTTTGATCTATAACAAACTAAAAGAGATGGAAAGGCACTAAAGGGAAATAGAGAAAGGTAGGAAAACAGTGACAATGGGAGAAAGCAGGGATGAAAGGTGTTGGAAACTGGGTCATTAGTTGAGAGGGGTGGAAGCCCCATTCAAATAATAAACACAATCCTTTTCAGGATTGCCACAAAATACCACTAAATTAATCTGTGTTTAACCTTCTTGAAGCGTGGCACAAATCTATTATTTAAGCAGTACTCAAACAGTAATAAAGTGAACACACAATAAAAGTCCCAAACCAATTGCAAAAATAGAGTAAAGTTCAAAAAATAAAATGACACCAAAATAACGAAAAATATTATTGGAAACAGAGTTATCAGTTGTTAAAGTTTCAGGTGAAAATAGCGCCAAAAAGCACAAAGTGACACTTGCTGCTATCTGGTCACCCTTGACCAAGGGGAAGTCACAAGTTCAGGTCTCCTGCACAGAGTGGAGATCAGATAAAGGGACCAGGTTAGTCCCACTGAAGAGTCCACCTTCTCAAGTCTGCTCAAAGAGCTGCCGTTCCTGTTGGTGGGGGGCTGCAAGGTGGTCGTTGTTGATGCAAGGAACAGTTTGGGTATCATAGACGATCACTGTTATAGCGCAATGAAAAGGTCTTCTCTGGAGCCCTGTGTTGAAGGTTGTTGTGGACTGTTGCCCTGAAGTGCAGGTCTCGCTGGAGCTTTGTGTTGGCAGGAATTGTGGGCAGTTGCTATTTAGAGTGAAGAGCAGGTCCCGCTGGAGCCTCGCATTGATGGTCATCACTTGCAGTTAATTCTCATAGCAAAGAGGTCACTTTGCTGTTGCAAAAAGTCCCAAACCTTTCTAATCTAGGGCCTAAGGATACCTCTTAGCCATCAGGACTCGCTCAAACAGAGAACAGCAGGAGGGCTCAAGTTAATCCAAGAAGGCCCAGTTGGTGCAGATCAGCTGCGCAGTTGCAAGCCTGTGAAAACTAGTTGTGTCCCTGTAGCTCAAACAGAAGGTCAGCCAACTAATCCTTGGAGCCACTTCTGGAGAGCCTGGGTTTAACGCAAGCAGGTCCAGTTTTCCTTCATCAGACAGTAGGGCAGTTCTTCTTTTTAATCTTTCACAGGTCCAGGAGTATTCTGCTGAGAGGTCCTGAAGGTGCAGTTTTTATACCTGGTGCCAGGCTTGTGCTGGGGGAATCCCTGGCCTACCCTCCAAACTGGTTCTGGTCAATTCTTCCCCATTCCCTCATCCTGGCTCTAAACTGTCTAGAGTGACAAAGGCAAGAGCAGGACTGGTGTCAGATTCCTTTGTGTGTTCTGCAGGCAATCCTTTGAAGTGTATCAGGACAGGGCACAGCTCCTCCCCAGCGATCATTTCAGGTAGGCCCTCTCCCCTCACACCTTGACCTCTATTGTCCCCATGTTAAGAAAGAAAACATAGCCCACAACAAGGGAGCCATTCACAATCATGTGACCCAGGACATTGCTGAAAGACACACTTGGTTTGGGCAGAAAAATACCAACTTCCTAAAAGTGCCATTTTCAGAATAGTAACTGATGGATTTGGCCCTGTTTGCGAGGTCATCCTCAAATCTTTTGCCTTCACTCACTTGTTTTCTGAACCCGTTCTTCTTGGCTTTTAGAACTCTGTGCACTTTACCACTGCTAACCAATGTCAAAGTGCTCATGTTTGCGCCTTTAAACATTTTAAAATTAGTTTATACCCAATTTCCACATTTAATTTACGTGTATATCCCTAGTGAAGTGGCACTACAGGTACCCAGGCTCTGTAAATTAAATGCTACTAGTGGGTCTGCAGCACTAACGACCTGATAACAACTTTGGCGGAGGGTGTTAATCCGTCCCAAATGTAACGGATATCCTGCCCACCGTATTACGAGTTCCATAGGATATAATGGACTCGTAATACGGCAGGTAGTATATCCGTCACATTTGGGATGGATTAACACCCACCGTCAAAGTTGTAATCAGGCCCTAAATGTGCTACTGACTTAAGTTGCCTTTAAACATGTCTCATGCCTGCCATTGCAGCCTGTGTGTGGAGTTTTAAGCTGCCATTTCAACCTGGCAGAATAAACCTTTTGCCAGGCCTAAATCTTCCTTTTCAATACACATGTGTCACCCATAAAGTAGGACTGAAACAGCTCAAGGGGCAGGATGCCATCTATTTAGAAAGTTGGGCATGTACAATTAAGTTTTACATGTCCTGGTATTAAAAATCTCTTGAGTGTGTTTTCCACTACTGCAAGGCCTACCTCTCCGGTAGGATAATGTTGGGTTAACTTATTACATTTAAGAAGTGATAACTTTCAATTGGGAGCAGGTATAAATTTCAAGTTCGGTGTCTAAAGAATTTTAAGTTAAAGCCCTCTTCAATAGTAAACTCTGATTTTAAGTCACAATTCTGAAAATGGCACTTTTAGAAAGTTGGCAAAATTTGTGTCTTAATCATTTGGTGGTTGGAGCCTGTCCCTGGGTCACTTGTCTAGGTATAACTGGCAGTTGACCTGTGTGTATTGCTTCCAGATAGTGAAACAAAGGGAGGTTAGGTGTTGGCAGAATGGGCCCCTCTGACTTAACCGGGGTGGGGGGGAGAATATGTTACCTACCACACTTCCACATTCCAAAGGCTCTGCCTGAGCACACTCACAAAGAGTTTGTCACTAGTCTTTTAGCCTTTTTGTCCACAGACAAGCTGGGGCCAGGCCAGGGAGGAAGGGGACGCCTGACACCCGTGGGGAGTTGAAGCCTTCAGAACCTTTTCCTACTTCAAACTGTGCACCAGTGATAAATAATGGACCCTCAGACCCAACTCTTCAGTACACATCTGGACCTGGGGAAGACTCAGAAGAAGGACTGCTATCCTGCTTTGCTGCTGCAAACAGGACTGTCACTCTGCTGCTCTGCTGCGCTGCTCTTGTCTGAGTGAGAAGGACTGGAAGTGTACCTTGAACCCACGACCACCTGAGTGACTACAAGGGCTAGTTGGCTGGTCTCCCGATTAGAGCTTCAGGGACCGAACAAGATCCAACAACCTTGTACCCAGCACCAGGACTCTTCCAGCTGTGAGTCCTGCCCTTGCAAGTGGTGCCACCCCAATACTGGACCATTGGAAGTGGGCCTAAAGGTGTTGTGCCATAACAGCTGTGGTCCAAGCAGAACCAACACTGTGCAACACATCACCTCCCACAATTCTGCATCGGAACTGCAGCATGACACATTGCCTCACAAATCTCTGTACTAGAACCACTGCACGACACGCTAGATCTCACAACGATCCGCAACCAGGATTTAAGGTACCTCTTGTTCAGCAGGCCTAACTAGGTTCCTTTATTCAGCTCACACTCGATCGTGATCGACCTGTACTTGTGACTTTGTCCCGGTCCGGCGCAACCAGATAACCACAGTTGGTGCTTTGTGTTTTGTAGGTGCTTTATTCATCTGAAATTTTTAAAATTGCATAACTCTGGTTCTACTGATTGGATTTTTGCTGTTTTGGTGTCAAGCAATTTAATAACGTTTGCTCTATTTTCCTAAATGGGTGTGTTGTGTTTCTACTGTATTATTGTTTGGAGTACTGCAGACATAGTTTACATATTGCCTCTAACTGCTAGAGGGTTAAGCACAGGTTAATTTGGGGGTTGCTTGTGTTTCACCATGACAGAGATTGTGGTTCCTGCTTGAGTAGGAGTTCACCCCCCTTGAGCAATAACCCAATTTGCAACATTAACCTAAAATCCAACAACTTTACCATTACATAGAACTTTCAATTACAATTCATTTGAGTGGAAACAGCATTCCTCTATCTGGTTCCAAACTGATGTTATCATTTATTGATCCTAATAATGTAACCTAGTGTTAGTCTATGGAAGAGATAGCCTTACAGCAGTGAAAATGGCTTTGGGAGTATTTCACTGTCAGGACAATGAAAAACTTTAGTATGCATGTCCTATTTTTAAATACCATGCACCCTGTCCTGTGCGCCTATAGGGGCTACCTTACGGGTCACTTATAAGTATTAAAAAGGAAGATTTAGGGTAGGCATGCTCTGCACTAAGTCAGGCTCCTCAGTTTGCGACAGTGAAGGGAGTGTGAGTGCTTTTGGGAGATACTCGCCTGAGTTCCTCAGCCACTGCGGACGGCTCATGTGACTTATTAGCAGACATTCCACTTCCTACCCTGTCAGCAGATGACAGAGAGTGTCTGGATGGGAAGTTCGCACCAGAGGAGATAGTGGGAGCCATCTGTAACCTGCAGTCAGGAAAGACAATGGGTCCCAGCGAGATTCTGGTTATATTATACAGGACAACAGCCGCTACCCCCAGCGTCCCACCTGAAAACAATGTAAAGGAAGAGCCTGGCCAAAAGGGAACTCCCCCCAGACCAGCGCATGGCCTCCATAGTTGTCATCCACAAGGAAGGGGAACCAGTAAACGACTGCAGCTCGTATCCCTCAATTTCCCTGCCTAATCCAGAGATCAAGATACTGGCCAGGATGCTGGCCTCCCGCCTTGAACCAATCTTACCCATACAGACACACCCAGACCAGTCAGGGTTTATGCAGTAGCGCAACATAGAATTGAACCTTAGGAGACTGCACGGGGTGCTAGCTCTGGCCAAAACCCTGCGGGACGATGTGGCGATTCTCTCCATAAATGCCCGCATGACCTTTGACTCTGTCAAATGGCCATATCTCTTCACAGTGCTGGAATGGCTGGTATTTGGCCCCACTTCAGGGCTTGGATACGGCTCCTCTATTCCTCCCCACAGGGGCAAGTAGTGGTGAATGGTGCACGGTTGCAAATGTTTAATCTTAACCACAGCACTCAACAGGGGGGCATTGGCCCTCGAGCAACTGGCAGCATGAGTGCAGATAGACCCCTGGTTAAGGGGATTACTTGGAACGAACAGTGGGAGGAAAGAATATCATTGTACACCGATGATGTTCTGCTGTACATTACAAAACCTTCCACCTCCCTAGACCGAATAATGCACACAATAACCCTATTTGGCCAATACTCTGGAACTGGGTGAAGTCTGTCATTGCATCATCGAAGGAGACCCCTTTCGCCTCCCCCGGGAGTTCCCAATTGAAATGAAAATCAACAGTTTCAAATACTTAGGCATTTTAGTAACAGCAGACCCGCCAGCTACTACTCCCATAACTTGGCTCCCCTCCTGGGATGACTTAAGCTGGACATACAACATTGGAGAGCATTACTGTTGTCTCTGCTCAGAAGAACTGCTCTCTTTAAGATGATGGTGGTGGCATGCTTTTTAGATGTCTTACACAATAATGTGTATACAGTTCCCCCATACTATTACAAAATGATCAAAACGGAACTACGGGCCCTCCTATTGAATGGGGCCATGCCAGAATTGCCTTGACTAAGCTGACCAGGGGGTGGTATGATAGGGGAATTGCCCTCTCCGATCTAAAGAAGTATCACTAGTTTGCACAGTTGACAACGGCGAACTACTGGATGCACTCTCCACAAGATGAACCCTCCTATTGGATGGATAGGAGGCTGGAGGCTATTACAGACAGGTGGATTCCTAAAGGCACTATACTCCCCCACCCGATCACCTGGGACCCATGTCTGTGACCATCACTTATTGGCACACCAAACTTAGGGCCCTGGGCTGGGGGGGAGGACACTAACACAGGTCACCCCACTCTGGGACTCCGAAGCACTGGGCACCCTGTGTGACCTCCCTGGTTCGTAAGGTGGGACCATACTGGCATATCAAAGATTGGGCACCTCTGGCTGCGTAATGCTGTCAAGACCTTCAATGAATTGCAGGAGGATTATGACCTAGCTCCTTCGGAGCACTTCCACTACCTTCAGGTGCAAAACACTTTATTCTAGGTGATCTCGAGGGAGATGGAACTTCCTGAGGCCTCTCCCTTGGGCACAGACTCTTTGAGGAACTCTTGCATAAAAAAAGCAATCCCCCTCACCTACAAAACCATAATCAATAACTCAACAGACAAACTCCAACACCTTATGCAATATTGGGTGCGGGAGCTGGGGTATCTTGAGGACGAAGAATGGGAGGAGGCACTGGCACCCCCGGGAGAGATGAGAAGTCGCTCCAGGTTCTGCATTCAATTAAAAGTACTACGCAGAGTATATCTACCATGCACACTCAGAATCAGGATGGGGAAGGCCCCTGAATGGCTTGTGTCTTAGAGTATGTGGGAGGGAGGGATCCTTCATACACATCCTCTGGAAATGTCAGTACATGAGACAGTACTGGATGACGGTGCTCGTGTGTCTCAGGGGAAACGAGGAACTTCCACTTTTAATAAAGAGATGTTTATGGAACATATGGGAACCCACAGATCTGGGACTGTTAGAGAGACTTTGGGCAACACTCGGCATAGAGGTCACAAAAAGAAACATTCTCAGACTGTGGGGTTTACCACGTGCCCAGAGCTGAAAGACTGAAAAAGAGATATGGACTTGAGCATGCTGGCAGAAAAGGTCACCTGTATGAGCCAGGGATGTCCGGGGGAAATGGAATGAGTACAGGGGAGAACTGTGTATCCCACCTCCCGAATGTCCAGATAACGTGCCCACCTGGAATGGACTGCATGCCCTAGATGATATCCCCGAAAGACTGGAGACTGGGCTTGAGACTCCTGGGGAAGATTCAGCGAGGGGTGCTATAAGCAGGTTCTCGATATTTCATTCTGTGGCGAGAAAGACTTGCGAAGTGCAAAGTGTGCTTGTCAATTTTTCACTAAAAAGATTTTTTTTTAATTTGTTTTTTAAAACAAAGGAAAATTTTAAGCCTGGCAAAAGGTTTATTTTGCAAGGCCGAAATCTCTGTTTAACACTTTCATGCAGGCTGCAGTGGTAGGCCTGAGGCATGTTTTACAGTGCTACTTTAGAGAGTGGCATAATTAGATCTGCAGCGCACCAGTAGCATTTAATTTACAGGCCATGGGTACATGCAGTACCATTTACTAGGGTACTATAAGTAAACTAAACGTACCAATCAGGTGTAGGACAATTTTACTATGCTTAAGGGATAGAATACAAGCACTTTATCGCAGTTTAGCAGGATTCAAGTGCACAGAGCTCTAAAGCCAACAAAAAAGGGTTCAACAAAGGAAGGCAAAAATCTGAGTGACTCTGCAGAGAGACTCATGTCCAACAAAAGGGATAAAAATTATCTGCAAGCTTGATATAAAGAGAGGGGAAGTGTAGGGCAGTGGAACTAAAACATGGAATCAGAACTAAGCAACCCTAACAAAGGCTGCAATTGTACTCATCTTATTAACCCTACATACTCCTGGAGGTTTCTTTTTCCAAAAAATGTGCTTGGTCGCTATGAAAGGAATAGGTTGTAGCTCTTTCAGCAATAGCATATCTCAATATTGCTTTGGTCATACCTTTATATTCACATTCACCTTCATATGTGTACTTGCACTAAAGAGTCCTTAAAAAAACCTTTCATAAATCTTCTTTGGGGTCGTATCATGAAGTAACTCAATGCATAACACAAATGAGGTCTGTGCGTATATTTTTCCTGCGTATACTAAAGAAATACTTTTCTGCAGAAATACTCATGGGTACTTGGCCTTGCTCCATTCTAGGGACCAAACCCAGGCTTCTGCAGTGTCATGGGGTCCCACCCTTCATGGGCCCGCATTCAATTTGAAACCTACGGACATCAGCGAGATATTGAAGTCTCAGAGGCACCTCATCACATTCTGCATGGGAGGTCTGTCATTTTGTGTTAAGGCACTGCTCCATTCGCAACAAAGATTGGGGTATACCCTTCCTTACGGTCACTTAGGGGTATTGCAAACCCCCTCGCCATAGCAGCTACAACGGTGCTGGAGTTGTTGATGGGCCTATTCCCTCTGCAAATGGGCAAAGGCTTATAATTAACGTGAACAGATGAGTAGGTAAGTGAATGGGTGGATGGATGGATGGATATGTGAAAGTGAGGGTGGATGGACAGATGGATGAATCAATGAAAGAGTGGATGAATGGATGGTTTTATGTGTGAAAAGGTGAATGGATGGATGGATGAGTGAAAGGCTGGATGAATCATGAAAGAAAGATTGGATGGATGATGAGATAAGGGATGGATGGATGAACGAGTGAGTGAAATAATTGATGGATGAGGGAGATGGTAAATGGATGGATTAATGAGTGAATGGATGAGTGGAAGAGTGGATGGATGAGGGAAAGGCTGGATGGATGAGTGAAAGGACGGATGGATGACTAAAATGGAGGAAAGATGAATGGACAGATGGATGGATGGATGGATAAGTGAAAGATTGGATGGATGGATGAATGAAAAGATGGGTGGATGGATGAGTGAAAGGGCAGATGGATAGATGGATGGATGATTTAAAGGGTGGATGGATGATTGAAACGTGGATGGTTGGATGAGTGAAAGGATGGATGATGGATGGATGGATAGATTTGATGGATAGGTTTGGATATCGATGGGCTAAGAATGGTGAAAGATAGATGAAAGGACGGCAGAGGGTAAAGGTGATATGGTAGGTAAATGTGAGTGTAAGGAAAGATAAAAGGATGAATAAACAGATGCTTGAATGGAAGAGACAAGACAGCTCTTCTGGGGATTGTTGCGATCATTTGCTTCGCTTGCTTGGTGCCATTAGTGCTTTATTTCAATTGGGGGGTGGGGGGTATTTTAATATTCTTGCTACTCCTCTGCGGTCAATGAAGTGTCAATGGATTGAATAGTGATGAGCTCTATTCTCCTAATCTATTCTGTGAAGAATAGTACAGCCATGAGCACGGGCACCAGGTTATAAGAGCTTGTGTGGTGTAGGAAGTTGGCTCTGTATATACTTTCTCAAAGTAAGAGATAGTGTGCACAGAGACCAAGGTTTCCCCTTAGAGGTAAGATAGTGGCAAAACTACATAATTCTAATGCTCTATTTAGTGGTAGTGTGGTCGAGCAGTAGGCTTATCAGAGGGTATTGTTAAGCATTTGTTGTACACACACAGGCAATAAACGAGGAACACACACTCAAAGACTTACATCCAGGCCAATAGTTTTTATATAGAAAAATATATTTTCTTAATATATTTTTAGAACCACAAGTTCAAGATTTGAAGTAAATACATAATATGTAAGGTACTCCACACAGGTAAGTTAGGAACTTTGAATTAGAGCAATAACATATACAGTTTTAGTTAAAATGGCAATAAGCTATTTTAATAGTGAACACAGTGCAAAAATCAACAGTTCCTGGGGGAGGTAAGTAATGGTTAGTTTGTCAGGTAAGTAAGACACTTACAAGTCTCAGTTCCTGGGCATAGGCAGCCCACCATTGGGGGGTTCAAGGCAACCCCAAAGTTACCACACCGGCAGCACAGGGCCGGTCAGGTGCAGAGGTCAAAGAGGTGCCCAAAACACATAGGCGCCTATGAAGAACAGGGGTGCTCCGGTTCCAGTCTGCCAGCAGGTAAGTACCCGCGTCCGCAGAGGGCAGACCAGGGGGGGTTTGTAGAGCACTGGGGGGGACACAAGTAGGCACACAAAACACACCCTCAGCGGCACAGGGGCAGCCGGGTGCAGTGTGCAAAGCAGGCATCGGGTTTTGTATTAGAATCAATGGAGGGACCCGGGGGTCACTCTAGCGGTGCAGGCAGGGCACAGGGGGCTTCTCGGGCCAGCCACTGACTGGGCTAGGCAGAGGGTCACCTGGGAATCACTCCTGCACTGAAGTTCGGTTCCTTCTGGTCCTGGGGGCTGCGGGTGCAGTGCTTGGTCCAGGCGTCGGGTCCTTTGTTACAGGCAGTCGCGGTCAGGGGGAGCCTCTGGATTCTCTCGGCATGCGTCGCTGTGGGGGTCCAGGGGGGTCATATAGGGCTACTCACGAGGTCGCAGTCGCCTGGGAGTCCTCCCTGTGGTGTTTGTTCTCTGGAGCTCGGGCCGGGGGCGTCGGGTGCAGAGGGTGAAGTCTCACACTTCCGGCGGTAAGAGTGAGGTATATAGGAGTTGCAAAACAGTTGCAAAGTTGTTGCTGTTGATAAGCAGAGCCGCTGTTCACGGGAGTTTCTTGGTCCTTTGGTTCAGGGTAGTCCTCTGAGGCTTCAGAGGTCGCTGGTCCCTGCCGGATGCATCGCTGTTGCAGTTTTCTTTGAGTCAGGAGACAGGCCGGTAGGGCTGGGGCCAAAGCAGTTGTCATCTCCATCATCTCTGCAGGGCTTTCAGGTCAGCAGTCCTTCTTCTTGTTTCAGGTTGCAGGAATCTGATTTCCTGGGTTCTGGGGTGCCCCTAAATACTACATTTAGGGTGTGTTTAGGTCAGGAGGGCAGTAGCCAATGGCTACTGTCCTGGAGGGGGGCTTGTTTTGCTTTCCTTCTCTTATCTTATGACCGAGCTTACAAAACTTCTCTGGAATGCACTTCTTAGTTTAAAGAAGACATTTATTGTTATTACTACTTCACCACGAGGTTCCTGAAAGACGAGATTAGTAGGTTGGAAGCACACGTTTAAAAGTAGTTGCAGCAATGAAAGAAAAATATATCACAGTACTTCTCAATTGCAATGTACACAACAAATGCATGTGATTACATTATAGCATAACTTCAAAGCAAAGCATAAAAGTCAAAATTGCATCACAGTAGGGCCTATCACTCCGCTTCATCTTTCTTATGCCTACAAGTTGATGACTCCGGTTCAACTGCGAGAAAGAGACTTTCCACCCAAAAGGGAGACAGGCAGCCGACGTCCGCTCCTGCCCGAAGTACTGAAAGATCTCTCCCTGCTGCTGCCCCAGGGCCACTGTTACCAAAACGTGCCCCTTCCTCTCAGACTCTGGAAATGAAAACAAGCCATTGGAGACTGGCCAGATCTCCTAGGCCCCTCCTCTTCCCAAGGCTGAGCAGAAAGGAAAACACCAAATATACGCTCTCTTATCACGTTAGGGTTCGTGTGAATTCAATTTGAAAAACACAGCTTGGTCTACCATGTGGAAAAACACAGCTTGGGAAAACACAGCTCATCTGCAATGTCTCAACTGCAATGTCTAACTCCACGTTAAAGCCAATAGGCATCTAACCTAAATACAGAATGTAATGTCAAATGCCATGTTAAAGCCAATAGGCAGCTAAACTGAATACAACATGTAATGTGCTACTGGTGAACACTGAACAACTGATATGCGCAGTGGTGAAACACAAAGTCATTGGTCAAACACAATTAATAGCATAACATGGCTATACCCTCTTTGTGCCTCCTCCCTGAGGGGAGGGGGCACATCCCTAATCCTATTGGGGGAATCCTCCAAAACTAAGATGGAGGATTTTTAACGGCAGGGGTCACTTCAGCTCAGGGCACCTTAGGGGCTGACCTTACTGGTGGGTGACTGCTCCTTGTTTTTCTCATTATCTCCTCCAGCCTAGCCACCAAAAGTGGGGGCAGTGGCCGGAGGGGCGGGAATCTCCACTAACTTGGATGTCCTGGGGTGCTGTAACAAAAGGGGTGACCCTTTGATGCTCACCGCCAGGTGTTACAGTTCCTGCAGGGGGAGGTGAGAAGCACCTCCACCCAGTACAGGCTTTGTTCCTGGCCAAAGAATGACAAAGGCACTCTGCCCATGTGGCCAGCAACTCGTCTGGTTGTGGCAGGCTGGCAGAAACTGGTCAGCCTAGCACTAGAAGTCGGACTGGTATTCAGGGAGCATCTCTATGATGCCCTCTGGGTGCATTTTACAATAAATTCCACACTGACATCGGTGTGCATTTATTGTGCTGAGAAGTTTGATACCAAACTTCACAGATTTCAGTGTAGTCATTATGGAACTGTGGAGTTTGTGTTTGACAAACTCCCAGACCATTTTCTCTTTATGGCTCCCTGCACTTACAATGTATAAGGTTTTGCTTAGACACTGTAGGGGCATATAGAGATTATGCATATATGCCCCCACCTGTGGTTTAGTGCACCCTGCCTTAGCTCTGTAAGGCCTTCTAGAGGGGTGACTTACCTATGCCACAGGCAGTGTGAGGCTTGCATGGCACTCTGAGGGGAGTGCCCTGTTGACGTAGTCATTTTCTCCCCACCAGCACACACAAGCTGTGAGGCAGTGTGCATGTGCTGAGTGAGGGGTCCCTAGGGTGGCATAAGACATGCTGCAGCCCTTAGAGACCTTCCCTGGCATCAGGGCCCTTGGTACCAGGGGTACCATTTACAAGGGACTTATCTGAGTGCCAGGGCTGTGCCAATTGTGGAGACAAAGCTACAGTTTAGGGAAAGAACACTGGTGCCTAATAAGTTTCCGTTTACTTGCAAGATAGAATATGTTTCTTCTCTTTTTTTCTCTTTTGTTATAGCTCAATCCTGGTCCCTGACTTGCTTCCCTGACACAAGAATGTGTCTAATATTTTTTCAACAATAATTGATTAGGATCTTCTCTTAAGTTCCAGCGTAATCTTGGTCCCTTACCTGCTCACCCAGTACCAGGTCGTGTTTACTATTTTCTAGTGGTGTTTACTAATCCTTAGTGTTGTTAATTCTTGTGAATTGAGGAAATTCTATCGCTTTACGTTGCCTCTTAGTGTCTAATTAGGTTCGTCTGGCGGTTTGGGGCATTTTACCCCTTTCCGTCTTTCATGTAGTCGACGTTTGTTCTTTCACTGGCTTTAGATTAGTCCTCTTTCTATTTCGCGGGTTATACGTTGTGACGCTGGTCTATTACCTCCTGGGATGATTGCAGGCTAACGAGGAGACGCGTACTCACGTTTTGGCTGCTCCGTGTACCGATAACGCCATTCACGCCAATACGGCATCATCTTTACCTTAGAGGCAAGTTTTTTTTTAAACGCGGGATGTGTCGACTTTCTATAGTGACTGTGTATGTTAATAGTTTGGGACAGCACGTTATTTACGTGTCATTTAGACTCTTTTCTCCTCTGACTTTGTTTCAGCTGAATCAAACAGACGGTTTTACATTTCTCCTTACTGATTCTGGACGAAGGTATCTCTTTTGTGTTTTGTTTGCAATTCTAATGTGACGTTAATTTAGTGGAAGTTTTTGGCATATGTGGAAGCAAGCGAATTATAACAGGTTGTTTGGCCTTTTCCTATCTCTTTTTTGTTTCTTGATGACAGATCGCTTTAACTATGACCGTTGTTGCAATAACAGTCGGCTAACATGAAATTTCAGAGATTGGTCTAACTAAAAGGTATTTGTCTAGTTTCGCTTTTCCTTCCGTTCTACTTTTCAGTAGGAAGTTTTGTGTTTTTGCAGCGTGTAGAGTAATTCTTCTCTGGTGACTAGAGGTTTTGAGTGGTTCACGTTTGATGCCAATCGTTTGAGAGCTAGCACACCACCATTATGGGTTTTGCTAAGTGAGCACTTGGATAAAATTGCTGTAGCGTGGTGCATGCATTACATACTTTCTTTTGCACTTACTATCTTAGCTTTGGCTATGGCAGAGACACTGGGTGTTTCTGGGTTCCCCTATCACATTTTAAGTGATCATTTTGGAGCATTTTGATTCTTATTTTTTGTTTTGTGTTTATGAATTGTAGCCCTGAAGAAGTCGTTTGGGATTTTAAAAGGAGACTTCCCTGATGAAACACGTGTTGGCAGAGAGGCAGAGAATTTTTCACCAATTTGCAATAATTGTATCAAAATATAAATTTAGGCAGAGAATTTGTCATTAATTTGCAACAACTGTATCAGGCAGAGAATATTTCACCAATTTGCAATAATTGTATCAAAATATAAATTCAGGCAGAGAATTTGTCATTAATTTGCAACAACTGTATCAAAACATTAAATGTAAATTCAACACATTTTGTTGTAATTTTCGATTATTGTTCAACTTCATATTTTTTTTTTTTTTTTTTTAATATATGATCAAATCATGAAGCCATTTGGCAACACTACGGTTGGATAAATGTCTAACATGCTGTACCAAACCCTATTGTTATTTGGATTATGTATTGCATAACATTTGTAAATAATTTTCATTGATGAGAGGGTTGCCACGCATTGTGTTTTCTCTGTATGTTTGGTCCTTGACCTTTAGGGATTGGGTGTTTCCCTTGTGTTGGCACCTTTCATCTTTGAACACTAACTGGCTCGATAGAGGATCCCGAGCGCCCACTTCACCCTAACATAACACCCCTTTCTGGTAGTATACCATTTACAAGTGACTTATCTGAGTGCCAGGGCTGTACCAATTGTGGAATGAAAGGTACAGTTTAGGGGAAAGAACACTGGTGCTGGGGCCTGGTTAGCAGGGTCCCAGCACACTTTCAATCATAACTGGCATCAGCAAAAGGCAAAAAGTCAGGGGGTAACCATGCCAAGGAGGCATTTCCTTACATGTGGCTTAGGCCCAACAATAATTTATAGGTGTCCAAGGGTCATGCCAAGATCTCTCACTTTGTCTACTGGATGAACATGCACGAGGGTCATGTATTGATAGCCATCCACTTACAGAAAGACATGGTGTGGAAAAGTAATCAGCATTTCTGAGATGAGGTGTCAGAGACATAGAAGGCTGAAATTCAAAGCCAGCTCTCACTTCTCATACCCTTAGCCCCCAAGCATTATAACAGTGAAAACAGAATATTTACTTTAACTGATGAAAAAAGTCCCTTTTTAAATGCACTAAGTAAGTGTACCTCTTGTTTTTAAATGCAATTCTGACTGGTTCGTAAGGGTAGCTCCTCAATACATCGGGAAATAGGCATGTGGTTTGTGTTAGTAAAATGTTCTCTTCAGAGTTCCATTTGGGATAATATCTAGTTTAATTTGTCAAGGTGCTTAAGCTGTCAAAAGTCTTCGTCAGTGCACCAGCAATAACAAAACATGATCATAAACCTCTTGGCTCCCTGCAGGTAGTTATATCTGAAAATATGCACTGTAGATGGTAAATTTACTTGCGAATATACTACACATTCCTACATTTTTACCTCATCTATGACTTCAAAAGAGACAGTGTTAAGTTTTGAACGGGTCTTCTTATGAAGTGTCATTGATGCACATCGCCTATGCTAATTGTTCCCCCATCTATATTTATTAGGACTTAGGGCCAGATGTACAAAGGGATTTGCGACTCACAAACGGCGAAAAACGCCGTTTGCAAGGCGCAAAAGCCTCTCCGCTATGCAGAAATGCATTTTGCGAGTCGGATCCGACTCGCAAAATGCATTTCCGACTCGCAAATAGGAAGGGGTGTTCCCTTCCTAGTTGCGACTCGCAATGCAATGCAAATTAAATCGCAGTTACCATCCACTTGAAGTGGATGGTAACCCAGTCGCAAACGGGAAGGGGTCCCCATGGGACCCCTTCCCCTTTGTGAATGGAAACAAAAATAATTTTTCAGAGCAGGTAGTGGTTTCGTTTTTTTTTCTAAGTGCAGCTCGTTTTCCTTTAAGGAAAACGGGCTGCAGATAGAAAAAAAAAAACTGCTTTATTAAAAAGCAGTCACGGACATGGTGGTCTGCTGTCTCCAGCAGGCCACCATCCCCGTGAGTGCCCATACTCGCAATGGGGTCGCAAACCGTGACCCACCTCATTAATATTAATGAGGTGGGTCTTTGCGACCCCATTGCGAGTTGCAGAAGGTGTCTGAGACACCTTTCTGCATAGCAAATTGCGACTTGCAATTTGCGAGTCGCACAGACTCGCAAATTGCAAGTCGCAATTTGCTTCTTTCCTACATCTGGCCCTTAGCTCCTATATTCAGAGTTTAAGGGATAGCAAGGTTGGGTGCCCAGTACTACTTGATGTGCACAATTAATCAATAAATTGCTTATTTGAGCAGGAGTTCTTTAATTCTAGGGTCTTTTCCATGGAGCATCATGCATGTGGGTGAGGACATCCACTGGGGCATGCTCGTCATCTTGCCTCCCATGGAACTGTTCTTATGTCTTGGGCCCCACCAGTAATTTGTTGAACCTGGCTCCTGTTGCCATGAGAGAACTCCAGTTGTTGAATAGTAAATTCTTTCACCACTTCCTTCTCTTTACATTTCTAGTGAAGATGGGGCTCATTTGGTGAACTCTTATTTTTGTGGGCAGACTGTCACTAGGGTGCTTCTGTAGGGTCAGACTGGACTGTTCAGAAATCAGGAAGTGGCCGACAGGCTAGTCTGACTGATCAGTGTAAGGGGTCGTTTTATTGGCTGTTTGTGGGCATGTTATTTGATTTGGTGGGATGTTTTTTTTTTACTGTCGATTTCCCTGATTTTAAAACAAACCTTGCCTGTTGCAAGCCCACATCCATGCAGTATTCAATGCCTTGGATAACACTCACACAGCATACCTTTACAAGTTCGAAACCACTTTTTTGGTTTTGATACTTCACCGATACACACGCGTACTCGCGCTTCACGTTTTGACTCATTGGAAGGTGGATTGATATAACTGATATCAGCAGATAAGTTGCTTAACTGAATTATTCTGGGATTCGCTTGTAAGGAATACTTATGATATAGGACGCATCTACATATATGTTTAGCCCTGATGAAGTCATTGGGAAACTCCCGGACGAAACACGTGTTGGCTATCAATTTGGTTGCGGCTGCTAAAATTTAAATAATAAGCTATATCATCCTTTGAAGAATATGATTGAACCTTGATTTGAGAAAATCTGGACTGGCTATCAATTTCGATGCGGCTGCTAAAGTTTAAATAATAAGCTATATCATCTTTCGAAGAATATGATTGAACTTTGATTAGAGAAATCTGGACTTGGACTTTGGATCATAGCAATCTTGGAACAACAGATCAACTAATTCTACTATTTGGATTTGGACAGTGATACTGTAATTGGGGATTATGTTGGAAATAATCCTATTCATTTTCAGAAATATATGACAAAACATTACCTATGTATACTGACTTATGAGTACTATTATTTTTCATGTTATAATGAGTGCCTCTTGTACTTTATATTTGCAATAGTGCTTTTAGCATCTATCAAGACCTTTTGGGTGTGGTCTTTCAAGAGTGCACCATTTCGAGATTCGACATTCTTCGTTGATATTCACCTCGCTACCCAGAGCGCCTAGTTTTCTCCCAGTACAATACACCCACACGTAGTTAAAGTTCGAAACCACCCCAGTTTGTAAACATGGGATACTTGTTTAGCGATCGAATTTATTGATAGAGGCACCTTTTATATTGGTACACGTGGCCTATTTTTTTTCTCAGCTCGATCTTGAGCCTCTGGTACGCATTAAGAGGCTGATTCGCAAATCAAGGGTTAGGATATTAAGACATGCACTTCCTTTGGAGACAACTAAGTAAGAATGACATTTTCAGTTTGGGGGGATTTGCAAAGAATCTCAAGAGTAATGCTGGAAATCTACAACAGTGACAGACTTTCAGGAATGCTCTTACAGGGAACATTTTAAGTATGAGTAATCACTAATGAAATCTGTATAAAATGTTCCCTGTAGTGTCGTGATTGATCGTGCTTCGTCAACGCACAGTTCCTGGCAAATTTCTGTGCATGCGCTCAGCAAAGCACAAGTTGGAAGGAGGAGGCCAGAGAAAGCAGAGGAAGCCTAGATGCAGGTCAGGTGTTCTTTTTAGTGTTTCATGGCCAACGATCGATTCTAGGTGCACAGTTAGAACTGATATTTTTTAACAAATTACGATAAAATGGGTTGTTTATGCATCTTACTGTGTATCGTTCTATGTTTATATGTGTGTGTGTGTATGGTTATGTATTAGTGTTATGTGGCAGTACATTGGCAACGAGGGGACCAGAAAACTGCTTAATGGCATGGGTACTATTTGTCTACTGATTTTCTTTCTCATTAGTGAGCTGTTCCATCACACGGACTCTCCTTTCATCAAAGGGTAGTCTTTAGACAACAGCAGATCAATGTCTGGAATGATGGCCGAGGGACGGCAATCCAGAGCTGTGTTTGAGGAGCCATAATGCTGCCAGCCCCCAAGTTTCTTCAGATGCCACAGCCCTAAGTATGGCACTTCGATGGCAGTGACTCTAGAAACTTGTGTCCCCTGACAGCACATTAGATCAAGTGTTCTGCTATCGAGAATGTCTATATTGTCAAAATCGGTCACAAGGACCCATAGTGACAACAGTGAGCACGCCAGTGATCTTCTGCCACCCTGTCCAGGCCCTGACTCACCAGGACGTATTCTTTGAAAATTCTGAAGCTGACATTGACACATACGACGGAATCAACTACATACATCTTTCCATCTTCGGAAGAGTTTTGACCATGAACATTCCACGCCATGTATCAGAAGGGAGGATACTCAAAGCTTTTTTTCACATGCCTGAAGGCTTGAGTAGAAGGATGGTATTTGGGCACATATAATAGTGAATATACATTTAAACACAAAAATCACTGTTGAGTGTGATACATCTTGCCTCAAAATAAAGCACAGCAGAAACCCAGACTAATGGACATTCTTACTATGGTGCGGACTGAACGCTTTGCTGGTGTACAGGCAGAAGCGATAGACCACTATAGAAATGTGACAGTGCAGGGTGGAATGTCTCAAATAAGGTAATAATACGATAACAAAAGACAAAGGGCCGGATTCACAAAGGTAGCACACCTTTGAGAAATGTACAATTTTGAATATGTTTACTACTTTTCGGCTAATCATAAAATTCGAGTGTAAGTTACACTTTTGTGATAAATTTACACTTGGATTTTATGAAAAGCCAAAACTGAGCTAATTTACCGAAAAGTGTAAATTACTTAAAAGTGTAAGTTACTTTTGTGGATCAGGTCAAATAATTGCACTCACTTCTACCGGCTCCGAATTGGTGGTGGCTGTGCTACTCTCACAGAAGGATGCAATGTATGTGGAGGATGAGAAGCAGGAGGCAGAGTAGAACCCGGAGTTGTAAGGACAACTTCCTGCTCCCAAAAGGAAATCAGGATACCCTGATGGGGCAAGGAGCAGTGTGTCTTCCGGAGGCCTGTCACAAGTGGAGTTGGAGGATAGGAGGAAGGAAGGAAATGAAGCTCAAGCCGAACCTTGACAAACTAAAGTTGGAGGCCATGAAAGCTGATAGGGCCCTGGCTCAAAAGATACTACTGTTGATGCATGAGAATAAAATGAGGTAGATGGACATTAAAGCCAAGCAAATGAAGTCCAGCAGTAATGGTGGAGGCAAATCAGCAGTGTCTACTGGAGAGCTGAGAGTCTGCATACCCAAAGAACTGGTGGCCAGTTATGTGGTGGGGGGTGATATAGATAAATGTTGTTCAGCCGATCAAGTAGCCATAAAGGTACACAAAATTCCAGAGGAGTACAGGGGGGTTAACTTGTGGCAGTACATGCTTTCGGTGGGGAGGGACACACTCCTGATACCACAGGTAGACGACCAAACCAAGTATGCCCCCACAAAGGCCATTCTTATTTCCAAATTTTGTTTGACCCCTGAGAAATACAGGCAAAGGTTCAGGGACAGCCACAAACTCCCAAACCAGTCTTGGGTGGACTTCATAGATTATGCCAGCAAGGCACTGAAGGATTGGGTAAGGGTTAGTAAGGTAGATGATTTTAATGGGCTGTACAACCTGATTCTGAGAAGGCACGTGCTCAATATGTGTTTTACAGAGCGGCGCCAACACCTGGTAGATAGCAAGCTGACTGACCACAGGAATCTTGCTGAAGAGGCAGATCTTTGGACCAGCACCGGAGTGTCCATAAAGGCATCTGTGAGGGACTCCCAAAAAGGTGGTCAGGGTTCCCACCAAAACAAAGAGTGGGGAAACTAAAATATGGAGTCACCTCAAGGCCCCTCAAAATAGTGCTCAAGGGAAAGGGTCCCAATCTATCCACCAGAAGAAAGGCGTCTCTGACAAGAATCACAACAAATCTAGCCCCAAGTGCTACGAGTGTTATGAATGTGGGCACTACAAGGGTGAACCCAAGTGCTCCAAGAGGCCCCAGCCTCCCACTCGAGGTAAACCCCCGTGTTGGCTAGTGTAGTGCTTAGGGAGAAGATGGACCCAGTTAATAGGAGGGAAGTCAGTGAGCCTACCTTAGTGTCCCAGGGTGATGAGGAGATGGTGCCCAAAGCCCACATACCTTCTCATACCACAAAGTATATGCAGTGGTTCCCCATCTATGGGCAGAGGGTGGAGGCTCTGAAAGAAACAGGAGCCAGTATGACTACAGTAATGTGCCATCAGGTGTCCCCAGAGCAAGTGATTCCCAATACATTCCAACAAGTTGTATCAGCAGGCAACCAGGAGAGCCACTACTCTGTGGCTTTAGTTCCCTTTGAGTTGGGGGGGGGGGCTCAGGTCTTCTGAAAGTTGCTGTGAGCCCTGCCATACCTGTAGACTGTTTGCTAGGGAATCACCTGGAGCACACCACCTGGAAGTAAGTGGAGCTCAGGTCACACCTGGGAATGTTAGGTTTGCCTTAGTTGATCTGTGTGACCACCAGGTCCATGGCTGCCCAGAAAGGGAGTCAAAGAGGTCTGGAGGCTAGAAAAATGGCCCAGCCAGCTGCCAAGAGAGGGAAGGGCAAGGGGCATGGGGATCTGGCCCCTGTTTGTCTCCCAGAAGAGGTTGATGGGGCGCCGGAGAAGACCATGCCAGAGCCCACTGAGGAGCACATTGCCTTCCTTGGTGACCTGTCTGAACCTGCTGAATGGCAAGCAGAAGGGGGTCCAACCATGCATGAGGCAGCAAGCTGAAGCCCAGGCAGCTGGTGACACATCTGGAGATCACCGTATCTATTGGGAGAATGACTTCCAGTACAGTGAGCCCAAGGCACCTGTACATGGGTCAACAAGGGCACTAGTTGTTCCCCAGTGCTACAGGTCCTTCCTACTGGGGTTGGCTCATGTGATTCCCCTGGCAGAACATCTTGGGCAGGGCAGGACATTTGCCAGGCTTGTCCCCCACTTTTACTGGCCCAGGATGAAAGTGCCCGCAGATGCATTCTGCAGGACTTGCTTGACCTGCCAGCCCAGTGGGAAGACAAGGAAAATGCGGAAGGCTCCCCTGCAACCCTTACCTGTCATTGGCACCCCTTTGAAAGTGTAGGCGTCAACATTATTGGGCACCTGGACCCCAAGACAGCCTCTGGCAACAGGTTTATCATGGTCTTGGTGGACCATGTTACAATATATCCACAGTACATATCTCACAGAACTGCAACTGCACTTGCAGTGGCTAGGGCCCTAATGGGGATTTTTACCAGAGTGGGTATCCCCAAGAAGTGGTGTCTGACAGGGCCATCAACGTTATGTCTGCATATGTACAGTCAATGTGGAAGGACTGTGAGATTACCAATAGATTCTCCACACCCTATCATCCACAAACCAATGGGCTTGTTAATAGGTTCGACAAGACCCTGAAGTGCATGATCATGGGCCTTCCTGAGCCCAGGAGGCAGAAGTAGGGTGCCTATTTTTTACTTACAGGGAGGTACCACAAAAGGGTGTTGGATTCAGCCCCTTTGAGCTTTTGTATGGTCACCCTATAAGGGGACCTCTCAGCCTGGTTAAGAGGAGTTGGGAGCAAGATCCCAAGAAGCTGCCACCTTTTATGGCTATCTACATGCTAGCCCTCTGGACCTGATGACCATGTTCTGGAAGAAGGCTTCTGAGAACTTTGAGGCCAGCCAGGAGATGATGAAGCAGTGTTATGACCAGGTGGCTACCCCTCTGGAATTTTAGCCTGCAGAAAATGTGTGGGTGATGGAGCCAGTGGAGTCCAGGGCCCTCCAAGACCATTGACCTGAGCCTTATGAGATAGTTGAGAGGAAGGGGGATGCTACCTACATGGTGGACCACAAGACCCCCAGACAACCCTTAAGGGTCCTCCATATCAACCATCTCAAATCCCACTTTGAGAGGTCTGAGGTCACTATGCTGCTGGTGACAGATGAAGGGGAGGATAGTGAGCCTCTCCCTGACCTCCTGTCATCAAGAGATTGGTCAGTGGAGGGTGTGAACCTCTCCCCTACGTTGACCTCAGAACAGCAGAGGGACTGTTGCCAATTTTTGGGGCAGTTTATTCCCCTATTTTCTCTCACTCCTGGGCTTGCACGTCTGTGTACCCATGACATTGATACAGGAGACAGCCCCCTGTCAAAAACAAGATTTACAGGCTTTCTGACAAAGTGAAGGCCAGCATCAAAGAGGATGTCTCTAAGATGTTGGAGTATGAGACGATCGAGCCCTCCAGTAGCCCTTGGTCCAGTCCTATAGTTCTGTTGCCATGGGCTGCTTCACTGGGCGCCCACTAAGAATTCCGGTTCTGTGTGGACTACAGGGGGCACAGGTCAGTCACTAAGACTAATTATCCCATACCCAGAGCTGATGAGCTCATTGATAGGTTAGGGGCTGACATATTCCTGAGCACTTTTGATCTGACCTCAGGCTACTGACAGATTACCTTAACTAAAGGGGCTTGGGAGAGGTCAGCCTTCTCCACCCCAGAGGGCCACTTTTAGTTTAAAGTGATGCCCTTTGGATTAGAAAATGCCCCTGCTACATTCCAGAGTCTGGTGAACTGGATATTTTTCTGGTATAGAGGCCTTCAGGGGTGCCTACTTGGATAACATAGCTGTCTTCAGTAGCAGCAGGAAGGAACATTTCTTTCACCTCCAGGAAGTGCTTCAGGCTCTGCAGAATTTAGACCTCAATATCAAAGCCAGTAAGTGCCAGATAGGGCAGAGATCGGTAGAGTACTTGGGATACCTGGTGGGCGGGAGGAAGGTGCAGCCCCTCCAGGCCAAAGTAGAGGCCTTTCTGGCCTGGGAGCCCCAAAAACCCAAACTGAGGTGAGGGCCTTCTTGGGTCTCACAGGGTATTATAGGAGGTTCATCAAGGGATATAGCACCATTGTTGCCCTGTTGACTGTGCTGACTTCCAAGAAGCAGCCAAGAAAGGTGATCTGTACAGAGGCTTGCCAGAAAGCCTTTGATTCCCTAAAACAGGCCATGTGTACAGCCCCTGCGCTGGAGCCCCCTGACTTTTCAAAATAATTCATAGTACAAACAGATGCCTCAGAGCATGGCACAGGGGAAGTACTTTTGCAGCTTAATGATGAGGGCTTAGACCAACCTGTAGCTTTCATCTTTAGGAGGTTGCTTCCCTGGGAACATAGGTGGACTGTTATTGAGAGAGAACCCTTTACTGTGATCTGAACACTCAAGAAGTTGAGACGATACCTGTTTGGGACTCACTTCAAGATTCAGATCAACCACAGGCCCCTCAAGTGGCTAATACAAATGAGGGGTGAAAATCCAAAATTGTTGAGGTGGGCCATCTCCCTGTGGAGAATGGACTTTACGTTAGGACATAGGCCTGGGTCAGACAACTCAACTGCTGATGGATTATGCAGGTTCTTCCGTCTTAGTGGTGAGAACTTCTAGGAGGTTTGGTAGTTCTCCCCACTTTCAGCTAAGGAGGACACGTGTTAGACCTGTCAGCCTTTTGGTGGCCTTCCCCCAAACTTTATGCCAGCTTGCCTCCATGTTTTCTGGATTTTTGCTCTGTTGACCTTAGGGCTCTGTGCACTTTGCCACTGCTGACCAGTGCTAAAGTGTTTGTGCTCACTCCTCTAAACATGGTTTGATTGGCATACACATGATTGGCATATTTAATTTACTTGTAAGTCCCTTGTAGAGTGTTATACCAGGAGCTGTAAATTAAATGCTATCAGTGGGCGTGCAGCACTCATTGTGCCCCGACTCAAACAGCACTTGCAAACATGTCTCAGACCTGCCATTTCAGCTATAAGGCGATGTCCCACTGTCATGTTGACTTGGCATTTAAATCCCCTTGCCATGCCTTAAACTCACCTTTCATTACATATAAGTCACCCCTAAGGTAGGCCCTAGGTACCTCACAGGGCTGGGTGCTGTGTAATTAAAAGGTAGGGCATGTACCTTTAAGTTTTACATGTCCTAGTAATGAAAAACTCCCACATTTGTTTTTCACTACTGTGAGGCCTACTCCTCCCATAGGATAACACTGGGGATTCCTTCTTACATGTAATAAGCTGTAATTCCTAAATGAGAGGTGGTAGATATCAAATGATAACCCCTCTTTAATGGTAAAGTCTAATTTATAATTACACATTTGAAAATGCCACTTGTAGCAAGTTGGCATTGTCCTGCCCTCAACCCTTCTGTGCCTGCAGCCTGCCTTAGGTCACATGATTGGGTGTAACTGACAGTTGATAATTTGTGAATTCACCCCAGGCAGTCACACAATAGTGGGATTAGCATAGTCTCAATGGCCTTTCCACTAGAAAGATAGGGGGAGCTGAGCACAGCCCCACTTGCACCTGAGCAGGCTATGTTCTGCCACCGCACAATAGACTTAACAACCCTGTATTGTCAGTGCAGCCAGCCAGGAGCCAGTGTAGGGGAAGCAGGAAATAATCTTTCTGTAACTTCTCCCACCTTCCAGGAGCAGGACACCAGGGTATAAATATAGGGCTCTCAGACCCACTCTTCAGTGCACTACTGGACCTACGGAAGGACTCTCAGAGAACTGCCTGCTGCTGTGACCTGCTGTTTACTCTGCCAGGCTGCTGCTGTACCTGGAAGGACTGCTTTGCTGCCTGGAGCCTTCCCTAAACCCTAAGAAGCCATCCTTGTTGTGGAGGCCTGCATTTTCATCTGTACCCAGGACTTCCAGAGGTGACCCCCAATTGCTACTTTGCTGGGCTCCTGTTCAGAGCCACAGGGGCATAACAGGCTCTCACCATATTGAATCCAAACTTGGACCGAGCCTAAGTGAGTCCTGAACCCCAAAGAGGTCTCCATCCACTCCTGGATCCTTGGTTGTGGTGCTAAAGGTGCCAAGGTGTCCAATTTCCAAAGCTGAGGACTTAGGCCAAAAGTACTTTGAGAACCAGGAGGAGATCAGGACCAACCTACTCGCCTATCCGCTCGAAGTGCATCGCCAGTTGGAACGATTTTGCGGCTTCTCCGGCTATCCATTATAGTGGTCCTTCATTAAAGGGGTAACCAGGCTAGTGGAATTGTCTTCGGCTACAGCCTTCTGCTTCGCCCAACTGGAGATTTTTGACTTCCATTTCGATGACTAAGTCAGAAGGTAAAAACTTCACTGCAGCTTCACTCCACAGCTATCCAACGATGATGCTCCTCCTCGGACATTCCTGAAGCCATGCCCCGCTGAACTTCTACTTTCTTAAACACTTTTTCTTAAAACATTTTCTAAGCCCAAAGATAAGCTCTGACCGAGCCCAATCCACTTTATGTATCTGAACTGCACTCCATTACAGCCAGCCTTTACTTTTGACTTTACCCTGGTCTAGCATGTCAAAATGTCCACAGTTGGCACTTTTTGATTTTAAGCGCTATTTTAAGCCTTAACATTTTTAAATTCATAACTTTGGTACTACTAATTGGACTATGATGGTTTTGGTGTCAAATAATTTATTAAGGTTTTCTCGTTTTTTGTTTAGTTTGGAATTTGTATTATGTTGTGCTTTCACTTTATTACTGTTTGTGTGCTGCATAAATACTTTACACATTGCCTCTAAGTTAAGCCTGACTGCTTTTTTCACCAAGCTACGCACAGCTAAGCAAGGTTAATTTAATGACTTTTTGTGGCTCACCCTGCAAGAGATTGAGGATGTTGCTTTGCCAGGGCTCACACCCCAGTCAACCAACATCCCAACTTCTCATACTGGGTATATTACAAACATTTTAGATGCAATCTTGGATCATGGTGGCCCCTTTGAGTGTCATTTCCTCCAAGAAACAGCCCAAGAAGGTCATTTGGACCTAGGCATGACAAAAGACCATTCAAGACCTAAAGGAATTAGCAAAGCACTTCTGAAACTAACTACGGGCATGGTTTCATAGTCCGAATTTATGCTTCTGGCAAGGCAGCTGGAGCGTTCCTTGTTCAACTAAACAAATAAATAGAAGGCACATCTGGTGGCCTTCATTAGCCACAGCCAACTGCTTAGGACGCAGAACTGGGCTTCTATTGACAAAAAATATTTTCCATTGTGTGGAAGGTAGGGTGGTTAGGTCTTGTTTATGTGTGTTGATTCTCAAGTGGCTGATGGCAATGAAGGGTGAAACGCTATGTTGATCCAGTAGTCCATTGACTTTTTGGGACTATACTTCATAATCATAATCATAATCATTAACATTTATAAAGCGCGCTACTCACCCGTGCGGGTCTCAAGGCGCTAACTAGTGCTTCACTGTGAAGCACTAGACAGGGATGGCACATGAGAATACTGACAGTGTTTCTCAAAGTGAGCTTGACACTCATGACAGTTTACTCGAGGTGCTCCCTGTTTAAAGTTTTGAAACAACGGACATGGGCTATTATGTCCAGGCTTACTGAAAGTGTGCCTCCTTTGTTAAACTCACCTTTTTATCCAGATTATGAGGAGGCTGACAGTAGTGGCTTGATTTCTAATCTAGGGCACATGCCATGTTACCACACTTCTGTGGGTAAGAATGTGTATGGTTTAGTCCTTTATAATTTGGGCCCCTTGCCGATGCCATCTTTGAGAAATATAGATAAGGGATATAAGTGTACATGGGTATATACCTGTGTGTATATGGACTGGTGAGTGCTGGAGTCCAATAGGCAAGGGGGCATAGTTATTAGCCCCTAGCGCCACTGGAACCTCACTTTACGTGATGCTCCAGGGGCGCTAACCTCTGTTCCATATTTACAAGAAGGTGTAACGCCACTTTTTGTGGTGTTACACCTCCTTGTGAATATGGGCCCCTCTGATGCAGTTATCTGCGTCAGAAAGGCGTGCAATGGGTGTTGCCGTGGGCGTGCCACACCAACACTCATTGCATTTTGACGCTGCCTCAGATTTACAAGATTTCGGAAACCTGAGGCAGTACCAAAATCTAACGCCAGCCCCAGGGGTGACGTTAGCAAGGCGCAACAAGGAGGAATACTTTTATTCCTCCTCGTTTTTTACTTTTTCTATGCGTGCTGCATTCTGCAGCATGCATAGAAAGAACAAAATGCCAGAAGTTATTGTTTGTGTGCTGGATGGTGTCCCTTCCTGCCCATAAAGAATCATTTGAAAATGGCACTTTGGCACTTCTGTGTGTGCTGCATTCTGCAGCACACACAGAAGTGCCTAAGCGCCATTAGTAATTGTTGATGTGGAGGAAGGGACACCTTCCCGGACATAAACCACCACACCCCTCAACAAAGACCTCCTTGCACGATGGTGCAAGGATGCCTACATTGGCTGTGGCAGCTAAATTTAGCGCCAGCGCAGGAAGCAACACAGGGATGCGCCGTATTCACTTAAATATAGCGCATCCTTCGTTGTGAAAATGACGGAGCGCTGTGCTGCCAATTTTGGTGCTCCGTCATTTTCCCATAAATATGGACCTGTGTGTGTATTCCACAAGATGGTGATTTCCTTTGTGCTTAGCTCCAAGTGTCCATCTGGGAACTCCAGCCTGCACATGCACTCTCATGCTCCTCTTCCCTGACATTTGGTGTAGGGTGGGTGGGACAAGTAGCCAGTCCAAATACCTTGAGCAGTCCAGGTGTCTGACTACAGTAGAACCCGCCCCTCCCATGTTTCCTGTGTTATGGTCATGTCCTCTGGCAATGTGACCTTCCAGAGTGGGGAATAAATATCCCCACCTGAGCTAGCAGTAGTCAGCTAAATAGTTAGACTATTTTCAGGGGGGAAACATTGTATTCAGCACTATCATGGGCTTCAAATCAGCTACTTCAAAGTAGGCTATGGGTATTAGTACCCTTGCATGCATCCCCATAATCACCCTCAATATTTTTGCAAGGGACATCTTACTGACTATGACTTTTTGTCTAATTTCTGCTTCCTTGGTATCACTGCTATTTGTTTCCATGCCCTTAGGTGGGACTGACTCTGATATATTGTTGAGCACTTGTCCTTTAAGGGGTAAATAAGGCATCTCTCTGAACCCCTCCTGAGGATACCTCTGACCAGTTGACAGAACAGAACAATGGCATTTCCTAGCATTGTGTGGTTGCTGTAGCTAAGGGCATCCTATAATGCAGGTTTTTGAAATGAGATGTGTTGTTTGGTACTGCGTACCATAGGCTCTCGGCATGCATATTGGAAAACATTTGGTTAGTTTGCCTTGCAAGCATATGGTCTCCTCTTTGTTAGTGATGCATAGGGCTTTGAAGAAGATTCATAATTTGATAGATAATCACTGTAGGGTTGACAGGGTGGGTGGTATTATTTCCGTGGCTGAGGGCAAGTTGCAGAATGTCCAGGGCTAGTAGAGGTGTTTCTTTTTGAGTGGCTATTACAGAATGAGACGATTCCTCATTGGATTTAGAGGTTAAAGAAGCCTGATTTCGCTAACTAATTGATGTGCGAGGTTGGGCTCAGATCTGTATTCATTTGTAAATGCAAGCCCTCGGTCATCTGTCTATGATAGGCCTGTCACAGAATGAATGGCATTTGGTTCATTTTTTAATCCTGTAAGATGGATGAGGGGCACAAAGTAACCTACATTTCCTTTCTTCTTCGTGCCAGAGACTTGAAATATAATTTTATGGAAACTGGGAGTTGCCCAAGCCAACTGACCACTAGAAAATTCTCCAGTAGGCGAAGGATCAGAGATCTGCATTTAGGGTTACATTGACGGAAGATATACAGCCTGTCAAACAGCCACGAAGTAACACACAAATTTTTCTAGTAGACACCTATATAACTTGCACCCCTAAATGTTCCCAGGGATAGTGGCTCATTCACTAATCTTAGTACAGTATAGGGCTGGTATGAAGATATGTTCCAGGCCTGCTTGTAGCTCCCAGTGTACTGCTGGAGCTGTAAGAGCAAAGATTGTTGAAAGGGAAACCCTTGTGTAGATGACATTCATACACATCTGGAACATTTCTGTGAAAAATTAAAAAAGGCATGTTGGAAAATTCTTGGGTTTTCAAGTTGGGGATGAAATCCACCAAGGGTATGCCATAAACTGCGAAAGAGCGACTGCGTGCCTGCACTAGACCTGTATTGCCCCTGGCAAAAACTAATGGGAGCTGATTTTCAAATTAAACTGCGTATGTTTCTTGTTGCCAAATGTACCTTAAAAAAAGCTTGACGGCTGTGTAAAAAGTGCAGTTTTCAGGCTATTCTTTTCGATGCAGATGTTTGCTTTGGCTTCAGTTCTGCGTCATACTTTCAACTGATATGATATCTCTCAGTCTAAATTTAGCACTGCACACCTGTTAAGCACCCAGGCAACACAAGGGTTGGTATGGTAGCTCAGAAGTTTCAACGCCTACTGGTGAACCGTGCCTGTCCAGCAAACCTCCTGTTAGTACCCGGCCCGGTTCTTCACCAGTTTTTAATATATGTCTTTTATTTATTTATTTGGCGCGCACTTCAAATTAAATTATCTATATACGTCTAGCTCTGCTTAAAAAAATCGATCTTAAACGTGCAATGTGTCCTTGCAGATGTATCAGATGAGGCAGCGCCTGAGGAGCTAAAAAACATTTTAACTGTTGTCCTGATCCTTAACAGAGTGAACTTGAATTGAACCTCCCTAGCAACTAAAGCAGGAGCCGATCAATCAGGTAAAACACATTATAGACATCAGATAAAAATATAACAAGTCTGCTTTAAATATAAAAAAAGTAGGTTCTGAATTTTTACATGTTTCAGTTGCTTTATTGAATAGCATTTTTTCCATTTACTTTTTCAAAAAATATATTTAGAAAGATAAAAAGGGATAGCTGAGCGAATTTGCTATGGAGCCATCAGAAGCCTATATTTTGGTGCACTTAGTACATATTCAAGAAATACTACTATACATGGAACACCATTACACACTTGTAACCTGTATTTGAACTAAGTGTTGCATTAGGCTAACTCTGGATTCATGTACTGATAGGTGTAGTTAAGGAAAATCAGGCACAGTGAATTTTTTTGGTCAAGGGTCACATAATTTGGCTCGTGTAATGCCTCAGATGGGGATGTACCGCTTTACCCTCTGCCATGACCTTCCCCTGTTATCTTCAGTCATGGCACCCAACTGTCACCTCTCCTGCTTATTGGTCGAGTACAATGGAAACTGGAATTTCTAGCCACATAGTCTGCTATCCAGCCGTAAGTTACCTTCTATCTGTTTTGCAAGACAAAACAATGCTTTGTGTACAGCTGTCTTTTAAGAGGAAATTAGAATTATGTTTTCAATACATTGAATGAAAATCACGCCGCAAAGTACGCAAATCGCATAATATGTGCACAACACTAAAGGAAGCATATTAGAAACAATTCGGGTAAAATGGGCGTGGTTGATTCACAAAAGTTTGCAAAATTAGTAGAAAGCACCACATCATACTATATGGATTGCATAATGCAATGCATACATAGTAGAAACTAAGGGATGCGCATTATTTTTACTTAATGTCAATGTCCTTTCCGGTTTAAAAAACAAAACTATTTCGGAAGATACCCTGCACTTCCAGAGAGATAATAAAATGTGTTAACAAGAAAATGGAAGGTCACAGACTGGCATGGAGTTTGCCCTCAGGGTACAAAATGTGCCTTGCGTGCATTCCAGGAATGCCTATATCTTTCGCCCCTCATGCAGGAAAGTATCTCTGGCCCTAAAATTCAGGAACCTGGCAATGATAGTTCGAGACAGGCCCCTGGTTTCAAAACCCGTGTCAGTGCTCTATGAGATCTCTCCCTAGTGAAGAACTTCAAAGTCTCTTGGGCTTGGTGGGGTCCTCTACCCATTGTTCCAGGAAAAGGTTTTCTAATGGCCATTCAACTCTCTCTTCGAAGTCAAAGACACAATAGTTGTTAAGTCTGGAGAGGCTTGCAGCATCCTCTGCCCAAGCTTCCAAACCTCTGGCCATTTCCTGTAGTTTAATGATCATGTCACACACCTCTGAGACATGTTCTTGGATTGATCTGACTGCTTCCTCGTTGGCTTTCAATCTCTCAGTCACTTAACAGAGATCTGATCTCAGGAGAGTCCTTTCTGTTGCAACCATGTAAATTTTGTAGTCCGGGGATGCCCTGGAGACCCTGATCTTCTTAAGCAGCTCCACCACTAGATGGTGCGTGATTTTCCCTCCTTGTCGCAGTATGGAATTCACTGTTTTTTACAGCACGTTGACCCATCATGTACTCCGCAATTCTATTCCACTTGAAGGGCATTGGACCCTCCCTGTAGGGTCATCCCAAAACTCTTTGCCTTCATCCTTCCTGAACCCATTTTTGTTGACTTTTAGAACTTTGCACACTTTAACATTGCTAACCAGGTCTAAAGTGCTTGTACTCTCTCCTTCAAACATGGTGAAATAGGTTTACACTCAAGTGCCACATTTAATTTACTTGTACATGCCTAGTAAAGTGGTACTGCATGTACCCAGGGCCTGTAAATTAAATGCTATCAGTGGCCCTGCAGCACTTAATGTGCCACCCACTTAAGTAGCCTTTTAAACATTTCTCAGGTCTGACATTTCAACCGGGGTGTGCATATTTGAACTGGTATTTGCCAGTCCTAAACCTTCCTTTTTAATACAAATAAGTCACCCCAGGGTAGGACTAAACAGCCCTTAGGAGAAGGTGCTGTATGTATAAAGTTGGACATGTGCTCTTAGGTTTTACTTGTCTTGGTACTAAAAAGCTCTACATTTAGTTTTTCACTACTGCCAGGGCTACTTCTCCCAGAGGATAATGTAGAGTTACCTTATTACATTAAATAAGTAATACATTTTGTTTGAAAGCAGGCAGGAGTGTCTTGTTTGGTGTCTGAGGCATTGTAATTTAAAACCCTCTCTGATGGTAACATTTTTAAGTAACAATTTTTGAAAATGCCACTTTTAGAAAGTTGGCACTTTCTTGTCCTAACCTTTCAGTGCCTACAGTCTGTTCCTGGGTCACATGATGAGGTGCAGTTGGCAGCTGGCTTTTTTGTATTCCTCCCAGACGGTATCACAATAGAGGTCTGGATGTTGGCAGGATGAGCTGCCTTGGTTTGAAGGGGGCAAAGCTGTCACGTACCACACTCACATTTCAAAGGCACTGGCCCAGCTCTCACACCAAGGACTTCACACTAGCTTATTGTACTCCCATACAGACTGGAACCAGGGAAGCAGGGGAATAGGACATACCAGACACTTCTGTGGGAGGGAAACTCCAGAAGCTTCTCCCACTTCAAAGGGTGCACCAGGTATAAAAATAGAACCCTCAGACACACTCTTCAGTACACTCCTGGACTTGTGGATACTAAGAAGAAGGACTGTTCTGCTGCCAGGGGACTACCCTACTGCTGCTGCTTGAGGCCTGACCTGCTGCTTGCCCTGCTATATGAGAAGGAAGACTGGACCTGCACCCTTCATCCCAGGTCAAAGTGACTCCAAGGGCTAGCTGACTGACCTCCTGTTCTGAATTACAGGAACACAACAAGCTTCAGAGACCTCTCTGCAACTGCCGAGCTGACCTGCTGCAAATGGCCCTGCCTGAGCCCTGCTGGCCTCTGCTGCAGTGAGCTTCTGATCCCCAAGTGGTGCCTTCCAGGTCCTGGATCCTTGGTGTGGCACCAGCTGAGCTCCTTCTTGAAAAAAAGGAGAAATCCTGAAGTCTTTGGCTCTTTGCAACCATGAACAGGCCTGTTCATGCCAAAATCTTGCCACCCGGCAATGCAAAACTCTGGTGAACGAGACTCTTCGGCCTACAATGACCGTCACCGATGACCAGCAATGCGAGATCTAAACTTCGTACTACAGCATCAACAGTCCGCAATGACTGCCAGTGTGAATTTCCAACAATGGATGTCTGCGACACCCATCCAGATCTACGCGCTACTGCGGCGATCGTCTGCAATGCCTGGAGAGGTCTTTAAACTATAGCGACAACCATCTACACTGCTCTTTCTACTCCTCAGAGGCTTCTCCACCACAAATGGAACTCTCTGCACTAGACTCTAGAAGGAAACTTTTTCAGCTGGACTAACGTAGTCCCTGGAAACGGCCCACGCTCCATCGCGGTTGGCCTGAACTTGTGAATTTCACCTGGTCTTGCATTGGCCAGAAAGCTGTGAATGATGCTTTGTGCTTTTAGGCTCTGTATATACATGAAACCTTCAAAACTGCATATCTGCAGTTCTACTGATTGAATTTGTGACATTTTGGTGTGTAGGAAAGTACCATCTTACCTGGCATGTTACCCCTATTTTTACATGTATGTAAGTTTGTTTTTGCCTGTCTCACTGGGATCCTGCTAGCTAGGACCCCTGTTCTCATAGTTTGTGGCCCGAATGTGTGTACCTGTGTAATGACTAACTGTGTCACTGAGGCTCTGCTAACCAGAACCTCAGTGCTTATGCTCTCTCTGCCTTTAAAATTGTCAATATAGGCTAGTGACCATTTTAACCAATTCTAATTGGCACACTGGAACACCCTTATAATTCCCTAGCATATGGTACCTAGATACCCAGGGCATTGGGGTTCCAGGAGATCCCTATGGGCTGCAGCATTTCTTTTGCCACACATAGGGAGCTCAGACAAATCTTACACAGGACTCCCACTGCAGCCTGAGTGAAATAACGCACACGTTATTTCACAGCCATTTTCACTGCACTTAAGTAACTTATAAGTCACCTAAATGTCTAGCCTTCACATGCTGAAGGTTAGGTGCAAAGTTACTAAGTGTGAGAGCACCCTTACACTAGCAAAGGTGCCCCCACATAGTTCAGGGCCATTTCCCCGGACTTTGTGAGTGCAGGGACACCATTACACTCGTGCACTACATATAGGTCAATACCTATATGTAGCTTCACAATGGTAACTCCGAATATGGCTATGTAACATATCTAAGATCATGGAATTGTCCCCCCATGCCAAATCTGGTATTGGGGTGCTAATCCCATGCATCTCCGGGGCTCCACTATGGACCCCGGGTACTGCCAAACCAGCTCTCTGGGGTTTTTTCTGCAGCTACCGCTGCTGCAAACCCACAGACAGGGTTCTGCCCTCCTGGGGTCTGGGCAGCCCAGAGTTTCCTCTGAGAGAGGGTGTTACACCCTCTCCCTTTGTAAATAGGTGTTAAGGGCTGGGGAGGAGTAGCCTCCCCCAGCCTCTGGAAAAGCTTTGAAGGGCACAGATGGTGCCCTCCTTGCATAAGCCAGTCTACACCAGTTCAGGGAACCCCCATTCCCTGCTCTGGCACGAAACTGGACAAAGGAAAGGGGAGTGACCACTTCCCTATCCGTCACCACCCCACGGGTGGTGCCCAGAGCTCCTCCAGTGTGTCCCAGACCTCTGCCATCTTGAATCCAGAGGTGTGAGGGCACTCTGGAGGCCTCTGAGTGGCCAGTGCCAGCAGGTGACGTCGGAGACCCTTCCAGATAGGTGCTTACCTGACTAGGTGGCCAATCCTTCTCTGAGGGCTATTTAGGGTCTCTCCTGTGGGCTTTTCCTCAGATAACGACTTGCAAGAATTCACCAGAGTTCCTCTGCATCTCTCTCTTCAACTTCTGCCAAGGATCGACAGCTGACTGCTCCAGGACGCCTGCAAAACTGCAACAAAGTAGCAAGAAGACTACCAGCGACAGTGTAGCGCCTAATCCTTCCAGTTTCCTGGTGGTGCATACTTTGGGGGCTGCCTGCCTTCATCATGCACTGGAAGCCATGAAGAAATCTCCCATGGGTTGACAGAATCTTTCCCCTGCTTCAGCAGGCACCAAACTTCAGCGTCACCGGTACTCTGGGACCCCCTATTACCCTGATGAGCATTGACCCTGGAACACAGGTGGTGGACCCAAGTGACCCAGACTGTCCAGTGGTCCAACTGTCCAAATTTGGAGGAGGTAAGTCCTTGCCTACCCTCTCCAGACAGTAATCCTGTGCACCACGTGAACTGCAGCTGCTAGGGCTCCTGTGCACCTTTCCAAGGAATCATTCATGCAAATCAAAGCCTAGGTCCCCAGCACTCCATCCTGCATTGCTCAACTCCCTGAGTTGACCTCCGGCTTTGTGGGACCATCTTTTGTAGTGTTGAGATGACCGCCGTGCTCAGTCTTCTTGAACCTGTGTTCCAGGACTTCTGTGGGTGCCACCTTCATGTGCATGGGCTCTCTACGTTGCTGAGGGTGCCCTCTGTCTCCTTTCCCAAGTGGCGACATCCTGGTCCTTCCTGGGCCTAGGCAGCACCCTTTTTCTTCAACTGTGACTCTTGCAGCTAGCAAGGCTTGTTTGCGTTTTTTTGCCAAAGAAACAACTGTGCTTCCTCCTGCACTCTGTGGGACATCTTCTGCATGAAGGAGAAGTTCCTAGCACCTTTTGTTGTTGCAGAATCTTCAGCTTCTTCCATCCAGAGGCAGCCATTTTGTACCTTCATCCGGGGTTTAGTGGGCTCCTGCCGCCCCTGGACACTTTCACGACTCTTGAACTTGGTCCCCTGCCTTGCAGGTCCTCAGGTCCAGGAATCCGTCTTCATTGCTTTGCAGTCTGTTGTGGTCTTTGCAAAATCCTCTATCACGAGTTTAGTGTGTTTCTGGGGAAATAGTAGTACTTTACTTCTACTTTCCAGGGTCTTGGGGTGGGGTATCTTGGACACCCTTAGTGCTTTCTTACACTCCCAGCGACCCTCTACACACTACACTAGCATAGGGGTCCATTCTTGGTTCGCATTACACTCTCTTGGTGTATGGTTTGTGTTGCCCCTAGGCCTATTGCATCCTATTGTATTCCACAGTGTTTGCAATACTTTCTGACTTTTTTCCATACCTGATTTTGTTTTGTGTGTATATTTTGTGTATTCTACTTACCACATAAGAGAGTATATCCTCTGAGATATTTATGGCACATTGTCACTAAAATAAAGTACCTTTATTTTTAGTAACCCTGAGTATTGTGTTTCTTAGGTTATAGTACTTATATGATATAAGTGGTATAGTAGGAGCTTTGCATGTCTCCTAGTTCAGCCTAATCTGCTCTGCTATAGCTACCTCTATCAGCCTAAGCTGCTAGAACACTACCAACCTACTAATAAGGGATAACTGGACCTGGCAGAAGGTGTAAGTACCATCAGGTACCCACTATAAGCCAGGCCAGCCTCCTACATTGTGTCAAATCATTTATTGAAAAATGTTACCCTATTTTGTTAAATTTGTGTGGGATTTCTTCTTGTGTGTGTTTCCTCTTTATTACTGTCTGTTTGCTGCATAAATACTTTACACATTGCCCTCAAGTTAAGTTTGACTGCTTTTGTGCCACACTACTGGAGGGCTAAGCACAGGTTAATTTGGTGAAGACCCTAACCCTGACAAGGATTGAAGCTGTTGCCTGAATAGTGTTTCACCCCCCTCGACCAAAAACCCAATTTCTCACAAAGTGTTTACCTCCCCTGGCCCTCACAATCCAGGCCCATTCCACTGTACAAGTGAAAGGGTCAAGCACTGTAGTAGCTCCTCATATGATGCAACAGAGCCTCCGGCACCACACAAAGCATTCAGCTAGAGGATTGGGCTCACATATCACCCCTCAGTTTCCAACAGAGTTCGCATCTCTTCTCATTCCTCGGGTGCCATGGGATTAGCAGGGATGAAGGATTCCCTCGCAACACTTGTGCCCTATTCAGCAAGTCCAGAGTACACTAACACCAGAAGGAAGCATGTTATCCACAAACCTCACTTCAGCATAGAGCACCCTGTCCCAATCACTCACCTCTGCAGTGGGGCGATCCACGTGTTCACACCAACTTGTGGTTATGAGCATTAATCTGGGCTTTAACACTGTGTAATGCCTTAGATGCGGGTGTACTGCTTCACCCTCTGCCACCCCTTTACCTAGTTATCTTCAGTCGTGACACCCACTGTCATCTCTCCTGCTTACTGGCCGGGTACACTGTCACATGAGTCTCTAGAATGCATACAGACTGTCGCTTCAGGCCGAGACCACCCAGGCTCCATTTAAGAAGGTTGCAGCAATTCCCCAGTGTTGTTGCAGGGCCTCCCACAGCAAACTGGGAAATCATTGTGGGCCCTCTTTTTCAGACAGGCACAAGTCATCGGCCGACAGTGCCCAGCACAGAGCACCTACAGTCAGTTCACCTCTCGCTTTGCTATTTTACATCCACAATGCACTGAACAAGGGGTTTCCAAGGCAATCTTCGGTTTTGTAGCGATCTCCTCTGTGCCACCACCCATTTGAGAGGGCAACAGTTTATGAAATTGCCGACGGTGGGAACACCTTTTCATCAGACCTGACTGTGCTAGAAACATCTTAGGGTGGACCGTCCACTTTAGGATGGCACATGACCAGCTCTTCTGTCCATATGGCCACTGGAACCAAGGTAGTCCCCAAAGAAACACTTTTTAAAAGTCTCCCATGTGCTGTGTAAAAACTCCCGGCTTATCAGCAACATTTGTTCTATAGATGGCTCCATGAAATGTACTCCCACACAGGGGAACCATTTCCATTTCATTACAACAATTTCTGAATGTTGACATGGCAAGGCGGACTTGCTGCCATATTGTTTCGCTGTTCATAAGTGAGCTGCCTCAGTGTAAAAATGCCCCTCGAATGAGACTCTTCAAAATTAATGTAAAGTTTAGTTATTCTTCTTAATGGATATATATTCTAAGTATAAAAAATACGTTATTTTCTTAAAACCACTTAACAGTCAATTTACTCTGGTGGCTGTTGCTAACTCTCTGTTAGTGTTACAATATCACAGTTGTGAATCCATGCTCTCCACATTGCCAGTTTGCTGTGGTAATTCTGACCGCTGAAATATCGTAATTTGATTGGATCTCCCTGTACCTTGCCAAGAAGTGACTCGTGATTTGTTGTTGCTTCTTCAGGTCAGGGCATTTATTTTTACATAGATCAGAGTTAGTCAATAATATCCAATAGATACCTATCTTTTGGTATATAAGTTGCATAAAATCGTACAATTACAACTTGTAGCAATACCATAACAACAAATGAAAAAGAGAAAATAGTGTCAGAACCATTTCAGTGGGTCAAGGGGCACGTAGGGGCTACTGGGCCCAACTGTTGGGGTTGAGGTCTTTTACTGCTGATGTCCTGGGGCCGACCTACCGTGGATCCTAAGCAACTTGGCCAAGTATCTCATCTGCACTTGACTCGCAGTAGTAGCTTGGAGACAAGTAGTCAAAAGCTCCCTCAGCGAGGGAAAGTGTAGATATATGTTAGTAAACATGACTCAAAGTGCACTCAGCAATGTCCAGTCATAAAGAAAAAGAAGTATTTTATTTTGAATTCTAATCATGCAAGGAAGAATGACATTCAGAAGCAAAAACACAATCCCCTTGAGATTGGGGCACTAGTTTTTATGTGACAATTCACTCCCCGACTCCCTTGCTTGCAATGTGGTCGAGGTTATTCCCTATTCACTTTTGACCTCATCCAGAGAATGTTCACTCGATGTGTGGGCTCTACTCACTGGTCACATCTTCTTTCTGTTCCCAGGAAACAGCCTGAACTCTTGGCAAAATTAGTACCAGAAGCCCCTCCTAGCATACAGGGTCACAGCATCCCTCATGGTGCAATCGCCCACACCACAGCAGCCCCTCCTGGCATACGGGGTCGCCGCTAAGGCATCACAAGTGTTTGCTTTGCTTGTCCCACATTCACTTAAATGGTAGTCTCCTCTAGCATACGGGGTCACTGCAGCACGGCCGTACAAGCCTGGTGCTCGCAGCACAGCACTCGATGCGCAGCTCAGTCCACAGCGCCCCTCTCCTGGTATACAGGGGTCACTGAAACAATACTGCACACAGACATTGACCCGATTAGTGCACAGTCGTAGCAGAGAAAACTCTAAACTTGATAGACCCACAATATAGGCTATAGAAATGACTAGGGTTTACAACTGGATGTTAACCACAGTGATATATGCTGTGTTGAACCTGACATCGAAGGCGGGATTTTCCCCCTAACTTTTTGCCTTTTGACCTCCTTTTTTGTTGACTATATTTTTGCTGGCCTTAGGACTCAGTACACTTTACCAGTGCTAACCAGTGGTACAGTGCTTGTGCTGTCTCCTTAAAACATAGTGATATTGACGTATACCCAATTTATATATTTAATTTACTGATAAGTCCCTAGTTAAGTGCACTGCATGTGCACAGGGCCTGTAAATTAAATGCTACTAGTGGTCCAGCAGCAATAATTTTGTCACCCAGTTAAGTAGCCCTTTAAACATGTCTCAGGCCTGCCATTGCAGTCTTTGTGTGTGCAGTTTTAAACTGCCATTTCGACCTGGCAAAGTAAACCTTTTGCCAGACCCAAGAGTTCCTTTTTAAAACATATGTCACCACTGAGGCCCTGGGAAGCCCCAAGGGCAGGGTGCAGCTGGACACAGATATATTATGCACACACATTCAATCTACGTTCACTGTTCAAGACTGCAGCCTTTCTGTATTGTACCAGGGTGTGCTACTTCCAAACACACAAGCTCCCCATGTGCACGCTGCACAACACTTCATGTATTGTACTTCCCACAAGCACACATACACCCAGCACATGCTTTTTTTTGCGAACGCACTGCACTGAACTACATCTCTCATGTAATGTATTACTCACAAGCATCCATACACTGAGTATGTGCACTACCCATACATGTACTGCACAGTACTTTCTATCCCTTTATTGTATCCTTTCCAGGCACACATACAACCAACGAAGTCACTACTTCGATGCTGTGAATCACTTTACATATCTCTGAGGTAGGCCAAGGGTGAGTGAAGCACACAGCAGCAAAACATCTAAAAAGGAGAGTGAGCCTGTAGGCCTCACTCCAGTGACACACAGTAAAAAGAACCTGTTCATTCCTACTGATCACTATATGGTATGCTGCTACCACAGCACTCGTCCTGTTCAACTCTTTCTTCCATCACTATAAGGGTAGCGCTTCAAGTACCTGTCCCAGTCCAACAAGACCACAATCTGTAAGAAAGGCCTATGACAGTGCACACATGCATTATCTGTATTCGCCTATGACAACAAAAATCAGCATTGGGGATCCAGACAACAGGATAGGTGGGTACTCAGGGCATGGGTATCCTTCTCTTACCATGCAGAGGACTTTTCCGTCAAAATAAGGAGAGACAAAAAAGGGGAAAAAACTATTCAGTAGAGATTAAGCGTGGCATAAAAGGAGAGAAGCACAATTTATGATAAATGATGCCATTACTTCAGCACATCCTTTATAATTTGTTACCTATATTCCTTCACAATACTATATAGTTTCTAAGTAGAGGTCACTATGTTGTAATGAGTTATTTCAATTGTTAGGATGAATGAGTATGAATTATCAAATAAAACAAATTGGGATACTCATTATACCTATTATAGCAACCTAGTTGAATATTATTTGTCGATTGTCGATTTCTATTAGAAAAGTGTCAAAGTTTAACATTTTTTCACCATCATTTATGATTTATTATCTGCATTTAGAATGCAAGTGTAATCAAATTCACCTCTGGGTTGAAACTTTGCTTAGGGGCATTTTCCTCCATGGTCTTGAACGAATCTCTTCTAATGTTCTAGAAAAAGTGGAAATCTTTGTTAAGCTTAATTAAAGGCAGTAGAAATCTGCCTTCTGGGCATTCTGAAGGACTGGAAAACCGTAAATTAAGAAGCGCCTGGTTGGGCTTCACCTGGTATTGGCCAGAACAGAATATCGATACACCGGGTTGCTCCACAAGCCCCTCAGGTGCAGGTGTGGAAGAAAGATTTGTTGGAGTGGGCAATAGCGGATACACAGCACATGAGACGTGCGAGGTGTGATGAAAATTGGAGGATGACCTTGAACAATGGGGTGGGATGAAAGGTGGGACTGAGGGCCAACCAGACGCCTACACACATAGTGAGAATGCAGGGAAGAGTGCATTAAGTTTGAGAGCAGACTAGGTGGTGGCTTTACTTGTTTCAAAACCGCCTAGATTGGTAATAGAGACAGGCAGTGATTCAGCTAGTAGGCCCTGAAGTTACTAGTGCATTGTTCTACTCGTCGACTTCTTTCAACCAGGATTTCGACAACTCCAGGCTGGAGCTGTAACCATCTGTAGCGTCAGTCCACAAATGCCTAGGAAGCATCATCGGTTGCCTTGATGTGAATCAAACTAACACTTAGCTGAGAGGTACAAACCCACCATACAGCCCAAAGACTTACAGCCAAAGATTGCGATGTGGGATTTTGACATACCCCAATAACTAAACTTCACACTGTATTTGTCTTTTTTAATTGAATATTTTCCTAGTTTCTTGGCTCTATTTGTGAACTCTTTGACAGTCTCCGTGGCCCCTTATTTTGTCTTTTGTCACTTCATGTTGAACTTTATCTTGGAGTGGGCCTGTACATTTTTAAATGTTTTCAATAGGTTGCTGTTTGCCTTTGCTGTTGCATTTTATATGGTTGTTGGAAATGAACTGGTGATTAAAGCCATTATGCCATATGCAAAAGTAGAAATTAAGGCAGCAGTTCGTGTCCAGTAGCAATATAAATATGTATTTTAACACTGTCAATAGAAGTCGGACCATGTACTGAAAAGGCATGCACTGAAAATGCAAGAGTCACTCGTGTTGTAAGAGAGTTACTGCGTGTCCTCTTATTTGAGACCTTTACAATGTTATAACGTTTGCACATGACAAAACTAATGGTCATATGCAAACATATTTGTGTCCTGTGCCCCATAGTAAAAACAATATAAGTATAATAAAAATTGATATGTACATATAGTATCCAGGACTGCAGAAGAAAGAGTCTGTGATCATCCCTATGAATCTCGAGAACACAGATGGAAAATGAACACTAAGGATCCGAGATAGGCAACTAAACAAAACACATGCTCCACTAATTAACTAATCGGTTGTACACCTACAGATGACAACTCAAACTGGGAAATCACAGGTGAACAAAGGAGACTATAAGATAGTAATTCATGCCTCTGAAGAGAACAAGATATATTCTTTGGACAATCTGTTTACTAATTCTCTTTCAATTCATAATACTACTCCACTGGACCACATCGCCCAGTTCAAGGAAACGGTCCCTACCCCCGGTACAGTACCATTCCCAAACTTTCTTCCCAAAGATCACCTACTTATAAAGCAGGTGGAGCGAGTAGAGCAAAGTGATCAAATAGATATCAATGTGGGGCAGGCCTGTAGAATATCCAAAATAAGAGGGAAAAAGGTGGGAAAGAAAAGAAATCGGAGAATTATTTAAAAAAAAGAACGGAAGGTTAAGTTCGAAGAGAGAGAACAGTTGGAATATACGGACACTATGAAACCCGGCCTCCCTTTGAACAATTCTCTGAACAAGACTGTAGTTGGACAAGCACAAGTACTGGCTCAGATGGATGACCCAGGGACTCCAATGATCTCACGTGTAAGGCCCGACTCTTCCATCATGTTCCCGAATGAATTGGCCCATAACGTGGATAAGGGGCCTTACCCGGGAGCCAGTTTTCAGAGTTAGGGAGGAAAACTCAGAGGGGATATGGCCCCTGACGGGCAGATCGACTTACCTGACTATTTGGAATTCTTGGCTATATTTGATTCAAATGTATGCATAAATCGATCGTTCACATTATCATGTTTCTTTGAAATAGATGAGCTCAATCTAATTGAAAGTTCTGATATTGTGAAGGTCTTTCCTGACCACAGTAAAGGTAGGAGCCAGACAAAGGTTTGGTTCTATTCCAAAACCACTGTGAAATTAATATTGGCTAATAGTGCCCAGTTACTACGTAGAGGAATAGATGTGATCCCAGTTAGAGAGAAGTCATTGTTTTGGGGTGGGCCGTCCAAGGCTCAAGGATCTGATCCTATAAATTCAGCCATGAATGGGGGGGGGGAATCTTTTCCCACCTTAGGAGAAAGTGTCCAAGTTTCTTTACACCATGGTTTAAGGGTAGTGAACATGGTGGAAGGGCCCAAATCGCAGGGCTACGGTGCCATTCAAGAAAATTGGAATAGGCTAGCGAGGGTTGAATCCGCAGGAGAAGTTGAATCAGTCTTGTTTTTAGCTCTGGCCCTACCCTGGCTTCCTGGAATATTGCAGGTGTAGGGAAAGATCAATGTAAAGTACAAGTTTTGTGTTCCATGAGGTTTGATTTGATTTGTATTCAAGAAACTTGGTGTCTAACTGATTTTATCTGTCCAGGTTACACAGTTTTAAGCAAAAAAGCACTCCCTTCAAAAAAAGGGCATGCTAAAGGGGGAATAGTCGTGCTTTTAAGTAACAGATACAACTGGGAATATGTCAGTCGCCCCGATTCTACAAAATGTTGTCAAATAGTACGAGTACATCTTAGAGGGGAGAAGAGTGAGAAAATACCCGTAACTATCATAAATGTGTATATCCTTCCTGAAAAAGAATGGGACATTTTACTTCTACAACTCTTAGTAGAAATTTAAGCTATAAGAAACCCCGTCAATGTAATCGTGATGGGGGACTTAAATTGCAAAGTTTCTAACACTACGCTTTATGCCTTTAGTAACAGAGACAGAGAAAAATCGCTTGCAGCTGTTTTATTCTTAATGGGCGCTACCATATGGATTCTACCGCAGCTCACACCCATAAGTCATTTAAGAATAACTCTATAATAGACTACATCTGTGCTTCATATAACCTGGCTCAAAAAGTTGGGGATATGGAGGTATTTGACACTCCGTATAGTGACCATAAAATCGTAAGGCTTTCCTTATGCCTGAACTTAGGGGCAACATATTTGTGGTCTTTAAAAGGGTTAAATGTAAGTAGTATGGGAAAAAATAGGAGAATGTCTTGGTCGACAGTAAAAATGCTATTGATTAAGCCACTGCTGGAGAATATCACAGGAAATCTAGAGGTGTGGGGGAAAGATGCACTAATACAATTTCCCAAGTTGATAAGGAATATTACAGCGCATAAGAAGCCTGAGCGTAATTTTACAAGAGTGGATAATGACCAGCTCCCTATTTTGAATTTGAATAGAGTAATTAATAAGTTAATACTTCAACATCTGAAGTACAAGTCTAAGGAGATGAGTAGGGAAATAACAAAATTAAAAAGAAGACGATCGAGGCTGAAACTGACAATTCGAAAAAAAAAAAAAGAGGACCAGAATTGGGTGGCATTGAGGGAAGCGGCCGTAAAGAGAAACACCAGATTATTCTGGACTATCATATTTTAGGGGTGCAGAAATCGTAAAAACTTAGCGGCCGCCCCGTTAACAGAGGAAGTTTGGAAATCGTATATCCAAGAACTATACGCTGAAAATCAGGGTGCTGATATGGGGAGAGAGGAGATAGTATTAAACAGAGGTGGAGAAAGGGGTTATACAGGGACACCAACAGTGAAAGAATTAGAAGGGATCATAACATCAATGCGTTCTTTAGGGGCAATGGGCCCCGATGAGATCCCAATGACCCTAATTAAAAGGGAGCCTTTGATCTGGGCAAAATTACTTCAACCAGTTTTTGGACTAAGCTCTGCCTATGGCACCATCCCGGAATCATGGACAGGCAGTATAATAATCCCCTTACATAAAAAGGGAAATAGATCAATCCTGCCAAGTTATAGACAAATTGCTTTATTAGATGCTACAGGAAAGATATTTATGAAAAGTATCATCATACAATTGACGGATTGGGTGGAGGAAAAGGGTATTTTACCAGTGAAACAGGCAGGCTTCAGAAACGCCCATAATACCCTAGACAATATCTTGATTATACAAACTATAATTGATAAGTATGTCCAGGCTAGGGGAGGTATATTGTATGCAGCATTTATCGATTATTTCACAGCATTTGACAGAGTGGATAGGGGAATACTGTGGAAAAAACCTCCAAGATCTAGGAGTACCATCTGGCCACCTGCGATTGGTGATTGCCCTATACTCATCAACCTGGTGTAAAATCTTAATGGATGGAGAACAGGGACTATCTACTAAGGTATTAACAAAATATGGTTTAAAACAAGGTTGCATACTGGCCCCTTTACTTTTCTCCCTTTATATCCATGACCTACCTCTAACCTCACTCCTCCGGTGATGCCTCTGCAGTAGGGGTCCGGCCAATTGTGTGTCTGATGTATGCCGATGACATAGGAGTGTATGACCTTACACCAAAAGACCTAAACCATCGTCTGGCTACTTTGAAAAGTTACTCAGAGAGGCACTACCTGAAAATTAATACAGCTAAGTCACAGGTGGTCTGCTTCTCCGAGAAGATTCATAGAAGAAAAGTCTTGTTTCCCTGGGTAATAGGTCAACATAAACTGGAACAGCAAACAGCATACCAGTTTTTAGGTAAGATCTTTTCGGCTTCAATAAAAGATGCTGATCACATACGTCAGAATACCAACAAGGCCCTGTCATTAGCCCAAGGCCTCTCAGCCTTTTATAAGCCAAATGCTAAGCGCCATTTTGCCCACTTACTATCAGCCTACCAGGTTAAGATCCCAGCGACTCTATTATATACGATATAGTGTATTGATACAACTAAATGGGATTTTGTGGACAAGACAGAAGGCCGCATTCTGAAACGCATGGTCTCTTGTAATCATGCAGTCTCAGGGGCTGCATTACGCCTTGAATTTGTCAATAGGAACATCTTTGTGCAAGGCCTTGTGGCAGTAATAAGAAGTGCGCACAACCTCATGCACAGTGAAGCTTGTACATTGAGAAACCTGGCATATAGTGAGATTTTTAGCAGTCTGAGGGAAAAATAAGGTTTGTTTAGAAATCACATCAAAGCTACTCAACTCCTAGAGTTAGACGTGGAGCTCTGTCCTTCAATTCCGTATATATCATTAAAACTAAATTCTGAAGGAAGCGTCATGGTCTAAAGGGTTTCTGATGGACACGGAGGCGTGTCGCAAAAGAAGAGGTTTAGACAACTTAATTTCCTCTGTAACTATGAAAATGGTGCAACCCTATTTGACCTGGAATTTAAACCATAGGGTGAGGTGATTGTGTATGTTGCTTAGACTAAATAGATTGCCATTGAAAGATCTCACCTCACGGTGGGATGGCTCTAGTAGCATTTGTGATCTATGTCAAGGAGGGGTACAGTCTCTTACACATGTCTTATTTGTTTGCCCGGATCCCGGCGTTCCAAGGAAATTTTGGTTGAAACTCCTTTTTTTGCAGCTTAATATTAGATCTCATAGAGAGGCATTGGATTTATGTTACTCCCCCCACAATGAAAGATTTTGTTATAAGATTTTTAAATTCTTTCAATCATTCTTGCAGATATTCTGAACTTGGTGTTTTAATTAATGAACTATTGTATTATGTATTTATTTATTTTTTTATCGCTCCTTTATGAAATATGTATTTTATTATGGGGAATTTTTAGGGTTTTGTATTTGTATCTGTATTCATGTGGATCTCTTAGGAGTTCCATAACATGATAATAAAATAAATTTGGAAATTTGGAATTTGGATGACAGCTTCATACTCAAACATACTGAATCATCACCCAAAAAGGAGAATGTTTATGACGTCCTGATTGACCTGTTTGTGTGAGCCACCCTCTGAGTGGGTTCAGGCGTAGGTACACCATATATTCCAACCATAATTCTAAGGGTCTGGAATTCTGCGGTAGAAGTCAGAAGAAGGACACAGCTCCAAAGTCTCAGATTGTGAGGGAATGCAAAGCTGAAACCACGCAACTTTGATGGACCAACTAGTTATCACAGATAAATGGTTTATTTTTTCTTATATGTGGTGGACATGTGCCCTCCAGCTTTTTTAAAGGGCTGGGACAGAATCTGCAGCCCTCAGCACTGCAGCAGAGCTCAATAGCCCACATGCCATTAATGAAATGGCATGGCCCTGCATCATACTCAGACTGTGACTGGTAGTGTTACAGACCATATTCTGTTATTCATACAGTGTATCTGGCAGCAGTGTGCCCTGCAGATGAGGAGTGGAAGCTGGAACTTGTCAGCTTAGTGAAGTGGCCAGAACTAGGTATAGCAAATGGAGCATCACAGAAGCGGCAGAGACAGGTAGATATGAGTGTGTGCGTATGTGTGAGAAACAGAGAGAGGGAAACAGTGTGAGTGCATGCTTGTGTGCGTCTGTTGGTGACTGGTCCCTCATTAGCATACAACCATTTCTTAGTTAATGGGGCCTTTAAGAGAAGATTGTTCTAGGTAAATTGATGGAATACTTGCAATCATGAAGGCAACCCTTCCCTCCCCCCACCCCACACAAGGCAGACATCGGCATGATGTGATATGTTTTGGATGATGGCGTTCAACCATGGAACAAGGGTTGCCTTCCTTGGCATATTGATGGCCTTAGATGATGACACCTACCACTTACCACTTGTATAATGCTGGCCCTAACAAAAGTGTGAGTATTCCTGGCATGTTGTGGCAGCCTTGACGTTATGATGCCTACCCTGGCAAAATGTAGGTCAGCATTGCCATACTCTGTCTATGACTGGCATAATGGGGCTGACCTCTGGTACAATGCAGCTTATCTTGGCACCATGGGTCCTGGTCCAGGTATAATGGTATCCTTATTTCATATATTATAAACCTTTGTAACATAATTGTGTCCATCCCTGGCATAATGGTGGTGAACACCTCTGCCCTATGATGGCATTCCCTGGAATATGATGGTTATCTATGGGCATGTCAGACAAAATTTGCCAGTCATTCATGTGATGAAAATGACTTGTGTGGGCACTAAACATTTAATTCATTAATTTAGTTAATGACAAGTAGAAGGCTGATATTTCATGAAAATGTGTTTTTGTGAAAATGACAAGTTTTTGATTCAGCAATCTCTTTACTTATCCTAAATAAAAAGTCTATAAACGATAGCAATATGTGCTATTATCTGAAATGGACAAACTGATGTTGAGGAGAAAAAGTGTTACATTTCCAAATAAATTGTAAGTGATAATTCATGGTGAGTTTGTGAGATTGTTTGCTTATGTTACGTTGTTTCCTTGTATTGATTTTGCTTTTATAACTCTTCACATGACATTATCACTACTACTGTTTGAAATCTGAGTCTGTACTACTGTTATAACCAAACTGAACCGGTAACGTTTGTGTCACCTGAGAATAAGAACGTTTGCATAAGTCTGTAAGATCTCTCTAGCATTATTGTCAGGGACAGTGGTTCTTAACCTTTTAACTTTTGTGGATCCCACTAAGTCATTAGTGGAATCCAGGGACCCTCCCACTGAATCATCACTGGATCTACGATATGGGCCTCGACTCCTTTAAGGGAGCTGAGGCCCATATCATAGAACTGAGCACACTTGGAATGCACACTGTCTGGAAATCAGACAGTGCGCATTTCAAGGGTGCTGGGCAGGGGGTCCCTGCCTAGCCAGTTTCTTGGACATGGGCAGTGCAGGGGCCCCTCTGTGGTCCGCAACACTGGCTTTCCACCAGCCTTTCCATGGCGGGGTCCCAGCATGGAAAGGCTGGCGGAAAGCTGAGTTGTAATTAGCCAGGTGGTGCTGAGTTCAGCGCTGCCCTGGCTGAGTACATCTCAGACCACCACCATCCCATCAGGAACCATGGGCCAGATGTAGCAAACAGTTTTCACATTGCAAACAGCGAATTTTGCTGTTTGCGACGTGCAAACTGCAGTTTGCAATGCACAAAACCCCTTTTGCAATTCGGTAACCTGGTTACCGAATCGCAAAACGGGTTTGCGAGTCGCAATTAGGAAGGGGAGTCCCCTTCCTAATTGCGAGTCGCAGTACAATGCCAGATTGCTTTGTGACCGTGAACGTAGTCGCAAAGCAACCACAGTTTGCACCCATTTGAAATGGGTGGTAAGCCATTCGCAAAACGGAAGGGGTCCCAATGGGACCCCTTCCCCTTTGTGAATGGAACTGCAAAAAAAAATTCTGAACAGGCAGAGGTCCTATGGACCACTGCCTGCTCTGAAACAATGAAACGAAAACGTTTCATTTTTTAGTTTTGTAATGCATCTCGTTTTCCTTTAAGGAAAACGGGCTGCATTACAAAAAGAAATAACTGCTTCATTTAAAAGCAGTCACAGACATGGTGGTCTGCTGTCTCCAGCAGGCCACCATCCCAGTGAGTGCCCCGTGTCTCAAGGGGGTCACAAATTTTGACCAACCTCATTAATATTAATGAGGTGGGCTTTTGCGACCCTCTTGCGAGTCACAGATTGTGTCAGGGACATCATCCTACATTCCAATTTGCGACTCGCAAATTGCGAGTCGCTCTGACTCGCAATTTGCAAGTCGCAAATTGGAATATACGTACATCTGGCCCCATGTTCCTGGCGGGGATGGCGGTCTCCTGGCAAGTCCACCCGCCAGGGTTGTAACGTGGCAGTTGGACCGCCACAGTTGCGACGGTCCGACCATCACCGTGAAGCTGGCAATCCTTGGACCACCACCCTCGTAATGAGGCCCTAAGACTTTTTTTCATGATTTGAACTGCTAAACAATACAGAAACAAGTATACACCAAACACATTCACAAGTGATGAAATATTTAATCTAAATTACAAACAAATATAGAGCAATTAAACTTTTAATTTTCATGAAAAGAATAAAGCTTTTCTAAATTTGTTTTTTAATTCTGAGGTTGACATTTGTAAAACCTGTAATTTTTACTGCCTGCTCCATCCAAGTGGATTCTCAGTCACAGTGGCTCAAAATATGTTTGAAAGAAGCAAGATGAACAAATGGAAAACAGTACAGTTTGAAAATGAAGACCATGTCATACATATTGTGAAAAAATGATAGGCCAAGGGAAAATTGTAACCCAGATTTTTTTAATGGCTTTGAATATCTGTGGCTCTTTAGCCAATCGTTAGGGAAAATGTGTTGAAAATGCATCATCTTGATCCCAGTTGTTTTGAAGTTTTCTCAGGGCTGATGAACCCCACCCGGATGGGTAGCGTTAAGGCTTGCTGATAGGTTTTGAGCCATTCTTCCAAACCTTTGGCTTGTTAGAGTACCTGGACACAGTGGTGTAGATTGTACCACTTGGTGCGTTACTGCAAATGGCCCCCAATACCCATCCTATGATGTTTAAAACCAGCCTCCTCTGCTCCCTCTCAAGACCAGTGCAAATGAAATATTGAGCTGCTCTGCGAATGGAGGAATGTCCACACCAGCACACACGAATCGTAGCATGCCCGACGACTGGAAACAGAAAGAAAAAAAACACAGGTAACAGAGGAGCCTATACTAGATGAGGCTGCACATAAAGCTCATAGCACTATAACCTCCACCTGCCTACCTTTTTTATGTCATCCCCTGATAAGCCCAGAGAGGCCGTCGTGGTGGCTGCGCCAATGCAGAAAGAGTGTGAAGTAAACCCTGAAGCCTCCACGCCCAGAAGGGCCAGGACGTGCTTTCATGTGTGTGTATACTGAAACCGTGTGAGTGGAGAAGGGAGAATCTACAGACACATCCAGAACAGAACCCTTACATCTCGCTGAGAAAGTCGCGACTGTGACCTCTACGCCACAGTGGATTCTCTCAACCTTAAGCGTGAGAGACTGTGATATTAACCGCTCGGCCACAGGTGACCCCCGTGAGGCCTCTGATATTACTATTTGACCACCTCTAAGTGTGAGGGTCCTTTACCCCAACCATTACACCACCGAGGAATGCTTTCCGGATCAGAACCCTCACCTCTCTGTGTGAGCATTCGTGACCTCCCCTGCAGCAAATACTGAAGCTGAAAACGAGCGAACCACTGCGATGGGCACGCCGGGGGTACTCACCCACCTCCGTTGTACTGTTGAACAGATTTTATACTGGACATATCAAGTTGGTAAAGAAGTGCATATGTGCAAACAAGCGGGATAGCAGCACACTGGGAGTACTCACAATTCCCTGTCTTATCGCACAAGGAAAACACACCAAACAATGGTTCAAAATTGGCGCAGCGCACCTGGGTACTCACCAGCCCCTGTGCTCACCATGCAATTCTTCACCAATTAAAAAACTAGCAGAAAAGACACAAAAATGCGACACACTAGGGGTACTCACCAACCCCCCAGCCATACACAAGCAAGCACAAAGCATGCATTATAAAGCAGCATACAAACTTTATGTCGAGCTACGCTAAGCGTCCCCCCTCCCAGGACCAGCCTCCCCGCGCCACACCCAACCTGATGAAGAAGAGAAAGATGATTGACCTGATCGATGACGGTGTAAGATGACTGGAGCACCTGGAAAGGGGGGCAAAGAGGGCAGGACAAGGGGGAGCACCGGCTTAAATGCTCCCCCTGCACCTCCTGAAGGCATACTTTCGCCCAAAAGTTACTCGCACTTCGTACTTCCGCTTCCGCCGATCTTTGCGATGGGAGACCCCTGGGGCAGATCTTTGCAAATCGAGGGTCGGCATCAGTGGGAAGAGACATGACTTGGGCCAGTTTACATTAAGATGTGATAGGTCCCCAAACTCGTCCAGTAGCTGCATCATATGGGCTAGTAAAATGGGTCAAACCAAACATCTGTTTAGTTGTTATATGGACCTCTTCTGTTTGTAGGCCTGCAAACAAAGTACTCATGAGTGTTACGTAGTGAAATACCTTTTCAATGCAAATGAGTGGGGGAAGAGGGTCTACAAATGAGCCATAGAAAGCGGAGGAGGGGTGAATAGAAAGAGCAAGGTGTTGGTAGAAGTGACTCAAGGAGATAGCACGGTTGGGAGAAAAGAAAGAAGTATGCTTAGAATTAAGAGAAGGAGAGATCAGGAAAGAATGAAGGAATGAGGTGAAATGAAGAAAATGTTGAAAGGAAGGATGAAAAGGTGATAGCTTGGAAGGAGGAATGAATGGAAGGAATATAGGATAAAAGGTACTAAGGGAGAATGAAAGGAAGGAAGAAAAGGTGGAAAGTTGAAAGGAAGGATGAAAGGAAGGAATACAAGGTAAAAGGTAAGACAGAAGAGTGAAAGAAGGAAGAAAAAGTGAAAGGTTTGAAGGAAGGAATAAAAGATGAATTGTAAGAAGGAAGGGTGAAAGGACGGAAGAAAAGGTGAAAGGTAGGAAGGTTGACATTTGGGAAGGAATTGTGGAACAAAGGGTGAAATTATGAAGGGTGAAAGGGATTATGGATACAAGCATTAAAGGATTGATGAGTGAAAAGATGTGTGGATGGATGGATGAATGGATAGAACAATGGACAGAAGGGTGAAATGATGAGTTGCTAATGAATGGATAAAGACAGAGCAAAGGGATAGATGTAAGGATGCAAGGGTGGCTAGAAGAATGGTGGCAATAGTGGAAGTATTGGTGATTGGAAACAGGATGAAATGGTTAAGACATCTTCTGATTAGGAGTGGGCTGCCTCAGTCGGTGTTATTAGAGGAATGATTTAAAGTTGGAGGTATTTTAATTCTGTAGCTACTCCCTTGGTCCTAATCCTTACCCGCAGAAACAAACACACCCATTGCCTGCTTACCCTGACCTCACAGTAACCAGTGGTGGATCGACCACCGTAGAAGTGACGGCAAATAAATCATGGCTCCGCAAACAAAATCAGCATTCAACCCATGGCAAGACCATCTGCAGTGAAGCATAGTACAGTCACCCAGGGGCGGCTCCTCCTTTAGGGTGGAGGAGCGTTGCCTCCCTGCCAGCAGCGGCAGCTGCAAAACCTTTAAAACAAAAGGATAATAAACTTGTTTATTATCCTTTTCTTTTAAAGGGGAAGGGCCACAGGGGTAAAGAGCAATGAGGGCGAGTGCTCAGCACTCCCCTCACTGCACATGTATGTTTAGCCAGCCGTCTCGGACCAGCCAAACACAAATGCGCAGTAGGCTCTCTCAAGCCCGGCAACAGAAAACCTGCACAGGCTCCCAGTCTGCCTGGGAGCACCCTGACTGGGTGTTCTCAGTCAATCATGACGCTGCTTTGAGCAGCATCATGATTGGCCGCAGGGCAGGCTGGGAGCCTGTGCCTGCAGCAGCGACGGGGGACAGAGGAGCGGTGGACGGTGTGCTGCAGAGGAGGTAAGTGTTTTTCTTTTTTCCTTAATTTTTATTTACAATTCCCGCCCTGCGTGTGCGACTCCCCGTCCCTTCCCAGTGTTGCGAGCCCCGACTGCAGTCACCAGCACATTAATAAACACAGGACACCTGCACACTTGAAAACCAAAAAAAATGGATGCTGCTATGCCATGCAGGGCAAAAATCTCTCCAAAAGACATCAAGACCCCAAGGGCAAGAGACTAAGAAGGGGGCGACAGGGTACATGGACCGCAACTGCAGGCTTCAAGCTCTGTTCTATGAATCAGGGAACTGGTGCTGACCTACCCTCCCCCCCCCCACGGGGGGGTGGACATTACATACAGCTATCAAAGAGTTCAACCTAACAAGTTAATAGGAAGGTGCCCCTTGTCACCCATCAAAAACAGAAGACTCAGCCATGGCCACGAAACTAAATTTTTCGTCAAAGTGGCACACATTTTCAGTAACAAAAGTGCTTCCACCACCTCTGCACTGGAAACTGTGCCAATCCAAAACTGCTATCCAGCAATGCTGGTGTTAATTTAGAGGCTATCAGTAGGTAAAAGGCTTCAGCTGTGGAACAAACACACTGCACAGTCATGCATCTCAAGAGATGTACCACACACGTTGCTCGCAGAGATAAAGAAGCTTCTCAAACAGGGTACAAGAGTGAGAGGAACTGGTAGACCCCTACATTCATATGATAGTGGAATATGTGATGTGCACCTGTAGTGTGCATGGCCCACATCCCATCTGTCTGCAGCACGCTACAAGCAACTGCCATTTAACCATATATTGCTGCAATTGTTCTAACACAAGGTGTCTTCCATTTAAACACACAGCCATGACACTTAGCTGTGAAATTATGATTCAATAAACTAATTTGATTTCAATAATAAATACCATAAAAAAACATTACAACACAAATGCACAGTTATATAACGATTTTCAGTTTAGGACATCAGCTCTTCATTTGACTGCGATAATGAAAAAATTGCACTACATAGACTTGAGCCAACCATGTTATCTGTACCACTTGGGGGAATGGGTTCCAATATGATTTATCAGCAAAGTATAAATGCCTAGAGATGGAAAATATTTTATAGCAAGTCATAACTCTTTGCCTTTTGAGAGTTACCACTCCATTCCCAAGATACCTTGATGTAAATGGATTTTATTTCATAATTTTTATCATTGTGAATTGTACTATTAAAAATTACAATTACAGTAAATGTGATTATATAAGTTGATAATAATTGTAATAGTTATTATGATTATATTAAGTACACCAAGCAAAATGTATACACATTTTTATTAATTTTTTTTATCCAGAGCTGGTGGTGAATGACTGTGCAGCATCATGAAGATGACTAAAACAAGCACACCCTGTCCCTCTGATCCCCAGCGTATAATTCATTTATGATCAACATGGAGTTACGCTGACAAGCCAGCAGGACTACTCATCATGGAAAATGGTGTTAAAGGCAGCTCATGTAATGAATCGTATTTCACTGTTGGACATTGCGAGAAATGTGGAAAGCAACACAGGAAGTGCAGGAGCCTGTTTACTATGAAGGGAGATTTTCAGACTATTAAGCGAAAAGCTGAAACAAGCATCAGTGATGATGCTGGAACAAGTGAGTGCGCGAGTAAATGCTTACACAGAAGAACATTATTAAAGTCACATATCTATGCTGAAGAATGTATATTTTGTGGAAAGATTAAATGCTACAAGGGAACATCAATGCATGAGAAATTAATCAAGGCCACAGAGCTTAGAGTTGACAAAAGACTTCGAGAGTGTGCAACCATTAATTGTGATTTAAAGATCTTATTAGTTTGTAGTAGAGACTTAGAGGCATATTTACAAGCCCCTTGCCCCACCCTGAGTCACATTAGCGTCATTTTTTTACGTTAATGTGGCGTTAAGGTGGCCTTTTCTTTGCACCATATTTATAAAGTGGTGCAAATCATGCATTGCGCCACTTTGTTACCCCTTGCGCCACATTTGCCCGTGCCACGCATAATATATGCAAGGGGGCGTTCCCTCATTAGGACAAAAATGTAAAAATGTTGCAGTGACATCTACAAGCTTTCACTGCATAATTTTTAGCATAATTTTTAACACAAGCCTAATTTTTGGCGCTAATCCTGCAAAGTGCCACAATAGCGTCAATTATTTTTACGCTATTGCCCTAACGACTGCGATGGTGCACTGTATTGTAAATGTAGTGCAACTATAGTCATTAAGTGGCAGTAGGGGCACGCAAGAAAAGTGGCGCATTGAGACCAATGCGCCACTTTCTTGTAAATATGCCCTTTAGTGGCTGTAGAAGCCCATTATCATGCTTCTTGACATTGGAACTATACAAGGGTTAAAGCAAAGGAGGAAGATCATGCATCTAGCATTCAGACCGATAATCACTATAAAAATATGAGAGATGAAGCATATGATGAACTAGTTCAATATATTAGAACTTTGATTATTCCTAACAAAGAGGTAATAGCTGTGACAACTCTCACTGTAATGCTTGAAATCTTCATGACATGCAGAGGAATACAGGGAATAGAGAACTCACCCAACAAGCATATTAGAAGAAAATTTTACTCCTAGTTTGGTGACAGCCTCCACATATATTCACGGACAACCAAGGAAAATTATTGGCCCAACCTGATAGTGTCATGCTACAGGACGTTGTAAGAGAAAAACAGAGTTTGAAAATAGTATTATCAGTTTCAAAGGTGAAGGCAACGGACATGAACAGTATCATTGATCAAACTTCATCGCACATAAGAACAATCATTTAAACAAACTTGACATCAACACCACGGGTATATCATCCATCAGACGCTGATAAAGATTAATTTACAGTGCCTGATTATCTTAAACGGTTCCTATCAGGACTTCTGACTGTAGATCCAGAAAACACAAAGCCGTCCAAAAGGGTCACCTTATTTATGCAATCATTCAGTCATGGCATTATATATGCAGTCATAAATGGCCAGCTGGAACCCCCCAAGCAATTGTTGCTCCCATACACCGTAAAAACATTGACAGTCAATGTTGAAATCATTTGCACTCTAAAAAGACTTGGTCATGGGATTTCATACTCACAACTGGAAAAAAATTATACCACCTTGCATCTTCAGAAACTTGCTGCTATCTCAAATGATCAAATTGTTCTTCCAGCCGACATTCAGCCTAATGTCTTCACTAACTTAGCATGGGATAACATTGATAGGCTGGAAGAGACTCTTATTGGTAAGGGGACAACTCATCGGTTGGACCACAACCTTTTACAGCTCCTCTCCCAAGCACTGAGAAATAAAATCAAAGAACATTGACAATCGCAAATACTGTTTCTGGTGAACGAGTTGGCCCTCAGCCATTGATGACAAGTACAGAAGTCATGCCAGAATGTGTTGCCCAATTAAAACTTGCACAAAATAAGAACATAATCTGGGTTGTTACAAGACAAGAAGCGAGCCTTTCACAGATAATACCAAATTGGACAGGATATACCTTCAGTACTAGAGGCCCAGTTAGTGTATCTCAGGATTCCATTGGCTACTTGCCCACCATTAATGCCCCTGCACTTAAGTTGTCAACTGATTCTGAAATTTTGAAACATTCAGAGCTGGTAAGGGAATCACTGCATATGGTGAAAATTGTAGTGGTCATGGATCAAGCTCTCTATGCAAAAGCAACAGAGATCGTGTGGAAGCATAAAGCAACGTACAACAGAATCATTCTTCGAATGGGGACCTTTCACACCATTTGCAATGTCATGTCCATTCTTGGAAAATGCTTCCAAGACACTTGGCCTTCACGACCTCTGCATTGAAGCAGAACATGATAGCAGAAGGATCAATATCATCAGTACTAGAAGGTCGTATGTACAATTGTACAGTTCAAATAAAATCTTGTTTGTATGAAGCTATGTTGAGACTGGCTTGGTTGGAATCCATCCCCTGGGTAGAG